>NC_135893.1:56306405-56700105 GCF_964194155.1 Cetorhinus maximus
CACCCAGGGTTGTTCAGCACGTGCTGCCCAATCGTGGAATCACATCTAACAGTGGATGCTTTGTTTTGGGTTTTGCAAATGGGGGCTGGTTGATTATGGTCTGTACTCTGCCTATTTTGAACAACCGAAGGAACATGCTGTTTGATTCAATCAGCTAATCGCTGGGATGTACAACACATGTATCTGGCACCACACTGACACTTCAATTAATACACAATGTTTCCCAATTGTGTAGTAGACAGAATGTCTTTTTGGACTGACTGCAGCATTCTGCTATTGGAAAATACCATTCATGTAGCCACCTCATAGTAGCTGCGTGAAAAAGCTTGCTTAACTTGTTGGTCAAATTTTAGAGATAGGTTGCCTTTCCAGGGTAATCAATTCAATTGAGTTAATCAGCATGTTCCTTAGATTGTTCTATTAGGCAGAGTACAGACCATACTTAACCAGACCATGCTTGCAAAACCCAAAATAAAATGTCTACTGTTAGATGTGATTCCGCGACTGAGCAGCACTTGCTATACAATCCTGAGTGTGCTTATAGTGACACTAATAACAAATTTAAGATAATCAGTTGTGTTTGCAAAATGGCTCATTTATGCTTGCTAGAAGTGACATACATTTGTACACAGTGACCCGTTTTCTGCAAACAAAAGGAATATGTTCAAACCTTGTGCCTTTTTTGAATTACCCAGAAGTACCGAGCTGCTCCAGCTGACCACATCTCCTGCACATGTGGTTGCCCATGATACGAGAAGTGTCCTGAAGTTCCCACATGGAATAAAATGCACGCTTCACAGGCCTGGACTGCCTTGCCGTGCCTCTAATTCATTTGCTCATTCATTTGTTGGGTATCACTTTCTTCCCGGAAGGTTGATGGACATCAACCTCTGCCTGTGCTGCCCTTACACATTCCACATACATAAATTGCATCCAGTCCATTATATATATTTTCTATATTCTCCACTGCTTCCCTATCCTATGCCTCTAATTATTAGAATATTAAAAGACATAAACAAATATATACTTAAAGCTACTCACCAATCAGCTGCTTCTTTAGTGCTGAAATCCTTATCTTGTAGAAAGGTCAACTGAAATATTTTTTACTGAACTATTTTCTGTATACCTTAGATTTTAATTTATTGAAAAATACAGTACCAGTTTGTGTTGCTATCCCTTCCTATTTAATTTTAACTTTATGCCCTAGAGCCAGCGCCTTTAGGAGGGGAGGGGAGGGGAGGTTAAACCACTGAGCTCTGTGAGAGTCAGCACCTTCAGGGGAGGAAGAGAGGTAATCCACTGTACCCAATGGAAGTCAGCACTCTTAGCAGAGGAGATAAAGTATTGTGCCCAATGAGAGTCAGCACCATCAGGAGAGGAGATAAAGCAGTGCCCAGTAAGAGTCAGCATCTTCAAGAGGGGACGGGAGGTTAAACCACTGTGCTTAGTGAGAGTCAGCACCTTCAGGAGGGGTGGGAGAGAAACACAAGGAAAAAAAATAAACTGAAAATAATAACATCAGCGAACATCGAGTCTGCAATAAAATAAAAGGATTAAGTGTGACTTTTCAGTTTTGAGAAAACATACCGTTCTGTGCAGTTCAGAACAACCTTCTAATGAACAGTTGACAGTCTCCAGAAGGATTGAGTTACCTGAGACCTGACAGGAAGGTTTACAAGCAAGCTGAAAATATCTGAAAAAGCAAACTCTGACCAATATTTTAATTCAGAGTTTACGGCTGCACATAGACACAGTGCGTTCAATTCTGGGCACCACATTTCAGAACAACATAAAGACCTTACAGAAGGTGCAGAAGAAATTTGCTAAAATGGTACCATGAATGAGGGGCTTCAGTTATGTGGAGAAACTGTGGCTGTTCTCCTGAGAACACAGAAGGTTAAGAGGATAGAGTGAGTAAGTTGCTATGATCTGAAATGTGCTGCCTTAAAGGGTAATAGAAGTAGATGCAATAGTAACTTTCAAAAGGTAATTAGATAAATACTATCAGGACAAAAAAAATTATAGGGCTATGGGAAAGAGCTGCAGACTGGGACTAATTGGATGCTTCTACAAAGAGCCAAAACAGGCACGATGGACTGAATGGCCTCCTTCTGTGCTAAATTGTTCTGATTCTAACCCAATAGGGCCAGAGGAGAAGTTAGAGGTTTTTTTTATGCAGCAAGTTATTAAGGTCTAGAATGCACTGCCTGAAGGGGTGGCGGAAGCAGGTTCAACAGCAACTTTTAATTAAGAATTGGATAAACACTTAAAAAGGAATATTTTGCAGGGCTACGGATAAAGAGCAACTGGATAACTCTTTTGAAGAACTGACGCTGGCAAGTTGAGCTGAATAACCCCCTTCTTGAATTATAGAACCTTACATCAGAGAAGGAGGCCATCTGGCCAACTGTGCCAATGCTAGTTCTTCAAAAGAACGGTGAAGAGCATTTTGTGAGGAGAGGAAGCCATGTAGCAGGAGAAAAGAAATTTCAGGCTGACCCAAAGCACGCTTGAAGAGAGAGGAAAGGAGAATAGAATGCTTGTAGATTTTTTGGAGAGAATTTCAGAGAGTACAGATGCCTCTGATCAATAATCCAAAATTGTAGGGTGCATATCAGGTAGAATCTGCATATCTTGTTTTCTGCATATCTGCAGAAAACAGTTCTGTAAAATTGGGGTAAGATTGTGGAGAGAGTTGAAAACAAGGATGAGAACCTTGAAGTCACTGCACTAGGGAACAGGAGGAAAACAGAGAAGTGGAAATGATGGGCGCAAGAAAGGGGGTAACAAATGCAAGCGATCATTCCAGCCAAGTGTTGGAAGGCTGCTGGCGTGTGTGCCAGGTGGGCCTTGCACCTTGCAGTGCTCAAATCTAATACACATTTGAGAGAGAAAGAAACCAAGAAAAGAACACAATGAGAGGGAATAAAACATGAACACTAATCATTTAGGAAAATCTTTTGATTATTCAAGACGCCTTCATTATGGGGAACTGAAATCATGATTAGACAACAACATAATTAGTGACAGACAAAACCAGCTATTCACCCATTAAAATTTGATTTCCCTCAATGTTAATTTGGTAGTGGGAGGTGAACATTTTAATTTCTATCTCTTCAGGGAAATACATGATGGGGGTTAAAGCATGTTTATTGGGCACATTAACATTTTTGCATCTGAACAGACTGATGCACTTAAATGAAACAAATCTGACATAAGAGTATAATGATAGGTTCTGTGTAGAAATTTGCTGTTTCAAACAAGCTTCTGAAGAATGTTCTGAGAAACATCATCGACCTGAAATGTTAACTCTATTTCTTTCTTCAATGATGTTACTTGGCCTGCTGAATGTTTCCAGCATTTTGTCTTTATTTCAGATTTCCACGGTATTTTACTTGGATCCCAAGGATGTGTTGGCTATAACAGTGAGTGATTAAAATGGGTTGCTCAGCAGTTTTGCATGAAACAAATAGAAGATTTAAGCTTTTGAAAAAATAATTTGTGATTATAATCACAAATCCTAACCAGGCCATTATAATTTTCTGTGCTGGAGATTTAAGATACTTTGGAGACTGATGATACTTTGTCCAATGCATTATAACAAACAGTATCACAAGGCAAAGGACCCATTTTAAAGGTCAGTTACTCATTGGGTAATTGGATTTCTGCCTCATACTGGTTGCAATTCACCTAAAAGGCATAGAGTTTTAGTGACTTATACAAATAAATCCAAATTATTGCCTGCATCTCAGACAACTGGACAGTTACACCAACCAGTCAATCTTGTAGTCAGCCAATTATGGCTTCATTCTTTTCTGCCTACTGATAGCTGGAATGTAGTAATATGCGTCATTCACATATAAACTGGGGCCATATGGTGAATGGCGCATTTAGTTGCTTATCAAAGCTATGATGTGCCACCATGACATAAGCAACTGTGATAACATCCCTTGCTCCGCCCTTCAGCCCATAATGATCAGCTGAAGCCCAAGTGCTCACCCAAGCCATTGACACAGTGTCACTGATGTGTGACAAGACTAAGGCAACACACAGACACACAACCTTGGTTAGACCACATTTAACAGTACTGTGTGCAGATCTGGTTGCCACCTTGTAAAAAGGATATAGAGACACTGGAGAGGGTGCAGGGATGATACAAGGATGATACCATATACATCAATGATTTGGATGAGGGAACCAAAAGCAATATTTCTAAGTTTGCTGATGACATGAAACTTGGTGGGAATGTGAGTGATGAGGAGGGTGTTAAGAGGCTTCAAGGGTGTTTAGACAAGTTAAGTGAGTGGGCAAATATATGGCAGATGCAGGATAACGTGGATAAGTGTGAAGTTATCCACTTCGATAGGAGAAACAGAAGGCAGAGTATTATTAAATGGCGATAGATTGGGAAATGTTGATGTACAAAGGGACCTGGGTGTCCTTGTACACCAATCACTCAAAGAATGCAGGTGCAGCAGGCAGTTGAGAAGGCAAATGGTATGTTGGCCTTCATTGCAAGAGGACTTAAGCACAGGAGGAAGGAGGTCTTACTGCAGCTGTACAGAGCCTTGGTGAGACCATGCTTGGAGTATTGTGTGCAGTTTAGGTTTCATTACTTAAGAAAGGATATATTTGCCATAGAGGTAGTGCAGTAAAGGTTCACCAGACTGATTCCTGGGATGGCAGGATTGTCATATGAAGCGATTGGGACAATTAGGCCTGTATTCACAGGAGTTTAGAAGAATGGAAGGAGATCTCATTGAAACATATAAAATTCTGACAGGGATTGATAGTCTGGATGCAGGGATGATATTTCCTCTGGCTGGGGGATCTAGAACAAGGGGTCACAGTCTCAGGGTAGGAGTAGACCATTTAGGACTGAGATGAGGTGAAACCTCTTCACTCAGAGGGTGGTGAATCTATGGAACTCTCTACCACAGAAGGCTGTGGAGGCCAAGTCAATGAATATATTTAAGAACATAAGAAATAGGAGCAGGAGTAGCCATTTGGCCCCTCAAACCTGCCCTGCCATTCAATAAGATCATGACTAATCTACCCCAGGCCTCAACTCCTCTTTCATTTCAGCTTCTCATAGTCTTCAACTCCCCGATATTTCAAAAATCTATCTACCTCATCTTGAAATATTTTCAGTTATCTAGCCTCCGCAACTCTCTGGGTTAGACAATTCCAGACATTCACTACCCTCTGAGAAGAAATTTCTTCACATCTCAGTTTTAAATCGGTGCCCCCTTATTCTGTAACTATGTCCCCGAGTTCAAGATTCCCCAAGTAGTGGAAACATCTTCTCAACATCTATCCTTTCAAGCCCCCTCAGAATCTTGTACATTTCAATAAGATCACCTCTCATTCTTCTAAACTATAATGAATAAAGGCCTAAGATAAAAGCAAAATACTGCGGATGCTGGAAATCTAGAACAAAAACAAAAATACCTGGAAAAACTCAGCAGGTCTAACAGCAGCTGTGGAGAGGGATACAGTTGACGTTTCGAGTCCGTATGACCCTTCATCAGAACTAAGACATATAGAAATGAGATGAAATATAAGCTGGAAGAAGGGGGTGGGACAGGAGAGCTCGATAGGGGGCCAGTGATAGGTGGAGGCCAAGAAGAGACTGCCAAAGATGTCATAGACAAAAGTACAAAGGGGTGTTGACGGTGTTGATATTATCTAAAGGATGTGCTAATGGGGACATTAAGGGAAGCAAGCTAGTGGCAGATGGCCCTAGTGCAGGTGCGGTGGGGGGAAGGGATCAAAATGGGCTAAAAGGTGGAGATGAAACAATAGATTGAAATACATTTAAAAATAGGAGGGAAAACAAAAAAAAATATATAGTTGTAGAAAAAAAATTATAAATGATTGGAAAAAGGGGGTTCGGAAAGGGGGTGGGGATGGAGGAGAGAGTTCATGATCTGAAATTGTTGAACTCAATATTAAGTCCGGAAGACTGTAAAGTGCCTAGTTGGAAGATGAGGTGCTGTTCCTCCAGTTTGCGTTTAGCTTCACTGGAACATTGCAGCAGGCCAAGGACAGACATGTGGGGATGAGAGCAGGCTGGTGTGTTGAAATGGCAAGAGACAGGGAGGTTTGGGTCATGCTTGCGGACAGACCAAAGGTGTTCCACAAAGTGGTCACCCAGTCTGCGTTTCGTCTCTCCAATGTAGAGGAGACCGCATTGGGAGCAGCGAATGCAGTAGACTAAATTGAGGGAAGTGCAAGTGAAGCACTGCTTCACTTGAAAGGAGTGTTTGGGCCCTTGGACGGCGAGGAGGGGGGAAGTAAAGGGGCAGGTGGTTGCATGGGAAGGTGCCGTGGGAGGGGGTTGAGTTGTAGGGGGTGATGGAGAAGTGGACCAGGGTGTCCTGGAGGGAACGATCCCTGCAGAAAGTCGCCAGGGGGGTGAAGGGAAGATGTGTTTGGTAGTGGCATCATGCTGGAGTTGGCGGAAATGACGGAGGATGATCCTTTGAATGCGGAGGCTAGTGGGGTGATAAATGAGCACAAGGGGGACCCTATCATGGCTCTGGGAGGGAGAGGAAGGTGTGAGGGCGGATGCGCGGGAGATGGGCCGGACACGGTTGAGGGCCCTGTCAACCACCGTGGGTGGAAAACCTCGGTTAAGGAAGAAGGAAGACATGTCAGAGGAACTGTTTTGGAAAGTGGCATCATCAGAACAAATGCGACGGAGGCAAAGGAACTGAGAGAATGGATGGAGTCCTTACAGGAAGCTGGGTGTGAGGAACTGTAGTCAAGGTAGCTATGGGAGTCAGTAGGCTTGTAATGAATATTGGTGGACAGTCTATCACCAGAAATTGAGACTGAGAAGTCAAGGAAGGGAAAGGAAGTGTCAATGATGGACCATGTGAAAATGATGGAGGGGTGGAAATTGGAAGCAAAAGTTATAAATTTTTCCAGATCCAGACGAGAGCATGAAGCGGCACCGAAGCAGTCATCGATGTACCAGAGAAAGAGTTGTGGGAGGGGGCCTGAGTAGGACTCGAACAAGGAATGTTCCACATACCCCATAAAGAGACAGGCATAACTGGGGCCCTTGCGGGTACCCATAGCCACACCTTTTATTTGGTGGAAGTGATACGAGTTTAAGGAGAAATTGTTCAGTGAGAGAACAAGCTTAGCCAGACGGAGGAGAGTAGTGGTGGATGGGAATTGTTCGGGCCTCTGTTCGAGGAAGAAGCGGAGAGCCCTCAGACTATTCCGGTGGGGGATGGAGGTGTAGAGGAGGCGGTTGGGGCCAGGGAACTGGAAATTGTTGATATGATGTAGGGCGTGAGAGGAATCGTGGATGCAGGTGGGAAGAGACTGGACAAGGGGAGAGAGAATGGAGTCAAGATAGCAAGAAATGAGTTCCGTGCGGCAGGAACAGGCTGACACGATCGGTCTGCCGGGACAGTCCTGTTTGTGGATTTTGGGTAGGAGGTAGAAGCGAGCCGTCCGAGGTTGAGAGACTATGAGTTTGGAAGCTGGGAGGGAAGATCTCCAGAGGAGATGAGGTCAGTGACAGTCCTGGAAACAATGGCTTGATGTTCAGTGGTGGGGTCATGGCCCAGGGAGAGGTAGGAGGAAGTGTCTGCGAGTTGACGCTCAGCCTCTGCGAGGTAGGGGTCAGTGCGCCAGACAACAACAGCACCACCCTTGTCAGCAGGTTTGATGACAAAGTCAGGATTGGACCTGAGAGAATGGAATGCGGCAAGTTCAGAAAGAGACAAGTTAGAGTGGGTGAGAGGAGCAAAGAAATTGAGATGACTGATGTCACGCTGACAGTTCTCAATGAAAAGACCAAGAGCAGGTAAAAATCCAGAGGGAGGGGTTCAGGTGGAGGGAGAATATTGGAGGTGGGTAAAAGGATCCGTTGAATGGGGAGAGGACTCCTGCCCAAAGAAGTGAGCATGGAGACGAAGGCGGCGGAAGAAGAGTTCAACATCATGCCGAGCCCGAAATTCATTGAGATGAGGGCGTAAGGGTATGAAACTGAGTCCTTTGCTGAGCGCTGAACGTTCAGCATCAGAGAGGGGAAGGTCACAGGGTATGGTGAATACACGGCCGGGTCTGGGATTGGAAGACGGGATGGGGACAGAGGGACGGGCAGGGGTGGAGGGTCCTGGATGGGCATTGGTGTCGATGAGTTGTTGGAGCTTGCATTCCTTTGCATCTGAAAGAAAGAGACAAAGTTTCTTGTTGAGGCGTCAGATGAGACGAAGAATAAAATGAAACTGGGGGCACGCACAGCTTAGAAATAGGGTGCGTCGGTGCTGCTGGAGGGAGAGGTCGAGTGTGTTCATATGGCGGCGCATGGCACTGAGTGTGGATCTCAGGATGCGACGAGAACAGCAGTCCGGGGAGCGTTGTATGTCCCGGAGATACCTGTAATCCTGGGTGAGTTCGAAACATGAGGGATGGAACTTCAGTTGGAATCCACGTGGGGTAAGTCGGAGATGGAGACAGTCACTGAGGAATGAAATATGGCTGTGAAATTGAGTTTTAGTAAACACCTTGTCAAACACCAGGAGAGAAATGGAAAGCAATGAAGGTGAACAGGGCAAAAGAGAAATCCTGTCGGAGAGAAGAGCAATGCTTCTTCAAGGTAGACATTCCTTGAAGAGACGTGGCAGTCAAATTAAACACCAAGATAAAAGCAAAATGCTGCGGATGCTGGAAATCTAGAACAAAAACAAAAATACCTGGAAAAACTCAGCAGGTCTGGCAGCATCTGCGGAGAGGGATACAGTTGACGTTTCGAGTCCGTATGACCCTTCATCAGAACTAAGACATATAGAAATTAGTTGAAATATAAGCTAGTAGAAGGGGATGGGACAGGAGAGCTCGATAGGGGGCCAGTGATAGGTGGAGGCCAAGAAGAGACTGCCAAAGATGTCATAGACAAAAGTACAAAGGGGTGTTGACGATGGTGATATTATCTAAAGGGTGTGCTGATGGGGACATTAAGGGAAGCAAGCTAATGGCAGATGGCCCTAGTGCAGGTGCGGTGGGGGGAAGGGATCAAAATGGGTTAAAAGGTGGAAATGAAACAATAGATCAAAATAAATTTAAAGATAGGAGGGAAAAGAAAAAAAATATATAATTGTAGAAAAAAAATTATAAATGATTGGAAAAAGGGGGATCGGAAAGGGGGTGGGGATGGAGGAGAGAGTTCATGATCTGAAATTGTTGAACTCAATATTAAGTCCGGAAGACTGTAAAGTGCCTAGTCGAATAAAGGCCTAACCTGTTTAACCATTCCTGATAAGTCAACCCCTTCATCCCAGGAATCAGCCTGGTGAATCTCATTTGAATTGCCCCCAATGCCAGTATATCCTTTCTTAAATACGGGAATCAAAACTGTACACACTACTCCAGGTGCGGCCTCAACAACACCCTGTAAAACCTCTCTATTTTTAAACTCCAACCCCCTAGCAATACAGGCCAAAATTCCATTTGCCTTCTTAACTACTTGCTGCACCTCCATGCTAACTTGTTGTGTTTCATCTACAAGGACACCCAGATCCCTCTGTGCTGCACTTTTTTGGAGTCTCTCTTCATTTAAATAATAGTTTGCCTTTTGATTCTTCCTGCCAAAGTGCATGGCCTCATGCTTTCCTACATTAAACTCCATCTGCCAAGTTTTTGCCTACTCACTCAACCTATCTATATCCCCTTGCAGATTCCTTATGTCCTCATCACAACATGCCCTCCCACCTATTTTTGTATCTCAGCAAATGTGGATACATTACACTCTTTCCCCTCCTCCAAGTCATTAATATAAATAGTAAATAATTGAGGCCCTAGGACTGATCCTTGTGGGACACCACATCTTTCCAACCTGAAAAAGGCCCACTAATCCTGACTCTTTGTCTTCTGTGTGTTAACCAATCCTCAATCCATGCTAATACATTACCCCCAATACCACGATCTCCTATCTTGTGCAATAACCTTTTATGTGGCACCTTATCGAATGCCTTCTGCAAATCCAAATACACTACATCTATCAGTTCCCCTTTATCAAATCTGCTTGTTATATCCTCAAAGAACTCTAGCAGATTTGTCAAGCATGATTTCTCTTTCACAAAACCATGTTGACTCTGTTTGATCGCGTTAAGTTTTTCTAAATGTCCTGCTATTTCTTCATTAATAATGGACTCTAGCATTTTCCCAACAACAGATGTTAGGTTGACCGGCCGATAGTTTCCTGCTTTTTGTCTCTCTCCCTTCTGAACAGGGGCGTCACATTAGTGGTTTTCCGATCTGCTGGGACCCTCCCGGAATCCAGTGAGTTCTGGAATATTTCGACCAATGCCTCCACTTTCTCTGCAGCCCCTTCCTTTAAAACCCTTGGATGCATGCCATTAGGTCCTGGCGACTTGTCTGCCTTTAGTCCTATTAGTTTTTCAAATGCCCTCATGATAGAGACTGTTACAAGATCTTTCCTCCCATTAGCTCCTTGCTTATCTGATATCTTTGGAATGTTTATAGTGTCCTCCACCGTGAAGACCGATGCAAAATATTAGTTTAAATTATCTGCCATTTCCCTGTTCCCAAATATCAATTCTCCAGTTGCATCGTCCAAGGGTCCCACGCTCACTTTAGCCACTCTCTTTTTATATACCCATAGGAGCTTTTGCTGTTTGTTTTTATGTTTCTTGCCAACTGACTTTCATAATCAATTTTCTCCCTCTTTATTAGCTTTTTAGTAATCCGCTGCTGGTTCCTGAAAAATTCCCAATCCTCTGGCCTACCACTAGTTTTTGCCACTATGTATGCCTTAGCTTTTGATTGGATACTCTTCTTGACCACCTTTGTTAACCACGGGTGGTTCATCCTTCTCATCAAATCCTTCTTTTTGACTGGGATAAATTTTTGTTGAGCGTTATGAAATATCTGCTTAAATGTCTGCCACTGCTCATTCACTGACCTTCCCCTTAGTCTATTTTTCCAGCCCACTTTAGACAACTCTTCCTTCACACCTATGTAATTGCCATATTTATGTTGAAGACACTGGTTTGAGACCCGAGTTGCTCACCCTCAAACTGAATTTGAAATTCTACCATGTTGTGATCGCTATCCCCTAGAGGATCTTTAACTACAATATCTCTTATTAATCCCACCTTATGACACATTACTAGATCTAATATAGCCTGTTCCCGGGTAGGTTCTGCAATGTATTGCCCTAAGAAACAATCCCTGATGCACTCTACAAATTCATCTTCCATTTTACCCCTGCCAATCTGATTTGTCCAGTCAAAATGCAGATTAAAATCACCCACAACAATTGTAGCGCCCTTCTTACATGCCTCCACTATTTCCCAATTTACACTTTGTCCTACAGTGAGGCAACTCTTTGGAGGTATATAGACGACTTCCACCCGTGACTTCTTCCCCTTGCTATTTCTTATTTTCACCCAAACTGATTCCACATCACGATCTATTGCACCTAGGTCACTATTCACCACCACCCTGATACCTTCCTTTACTAACAAAGCTACTGCACCTCCTTTTCCTTTTTGCCTACTTTTCCAGAATGTCGAATACCCTTGAATATTGCGTTCCCAGTCTTGGTCACCCTGCAACCACGTCTCTGTAATAGCTATCAAGTCATATTCATTTATTTCTATTCGTGCCGTCAACTCATCTATCTTGTTACAAATGCTGCGTGCATTCAGACAAAGAGCCTTAAGCTTTGTCTTTTACCATTATTACTCATTCTGGTTCTAATTTCTGCCGCACTCTTCTGCTTATATTTTCTGCCCCTTCCTGTCACATTTTGATTACTGTTCGCCTCTTCGCTACCCTGCATCTCTGCTCTCTCATTTCTTTTTGATTTTTTAAACTCCCCTTCAATTGAACCCTCCCTCCCACTAATTAGTTTAAAGTCCTATCTACAACCCTAGTTATATGATTCACCAGGGAACTGGTCCCAGCATGATTCAAATGAAACCCGTCCCAATGGAACAGCTCTCCCCTTCCCCAGTACAGGTGTCAGTGCCCCATGAATCGGAACCCATTTCTCCCACACCAATCTTTGAGCCATGCATTAACCTCTCTAATCTTATTTATCCTATGCCATTGCACATGGCTCAGGTAGTAATCCAGAGATTATTACCTTTGTGGTTCTGCTTTTTAATTTAGCCCCGAGCTGCTCGTAATCCCTCAGCAGAACCTCCTTCCTAGTCCTACCTATGTCATTGGTACCTACGGTGGACCACAACAACTGGATCCTTCCCCTCCCACTTCAAGTTCCTCTCCAGCCCAGAAGAGATATCCTTAATCTTGGCACCAGGTAGGCAACACAGCCTTCAGGATTCTCAAACCAGCTTATATTTCACCTCTCTTCTATTTTTACTTAGTTCTGTTGAAGGGTCATTTGGACTCGAAACGTTAACTGTGTTCCTCTCCGCAGATGCTGCCAGACCTGCTGAGTTTTTCCAGGTATTTTTGTTTTTGTCTTCAGGATTCTCTGTCTTTGCTGCAGAGACAGTGTCTATTCCTCTAACTATGCTATCCCTTATTACTACTACATTTCTCTTTTCACCCTCTGTTTGAATGGCGCTCTGTACCACGGTGCTGTGGTCAGTTCACTCATCCTCTCTGCAGTGTGTGCCCTTGTCCACATCCGGAGCAAGAACCTCATACCTATTGGACAAGGGGACTGGCTGAGGCTTCTCCAAATCTAAATTCTGGATCCCCATATCTGCATCACTCGCAATCACACCCTCCTGTCACTGACCACATTCCAAATTTAATGTAATTAATCTAAGGGGTGTGACTATCCGCTGAAACACAGTGTCCAGGTAACTCACTCCCTCCCTGATGTGTTGTAGCATCTGCAGCTCAAACTCCACCTCATCAACTCTGAGCCATAGTTCCTCGAGCAGTCAACACTTGCTGCAGATGTGGTCACCGTGGATCGCACCAGCATCCAGCAGTTCCCACATACTACAGGTGTTACACATCGCCTGCCCAGCCATCTCTATTCAATTTAATTAATTAATTTGGGTGTTAAATATTTTAAAAGTGAATTTCTCAACTGTACACTTCAGCTGTAATAACGTCTCCTGATTTAAACCACTTCGCTAATCAAAAGAGACACAGAAGAGATACCCACCAATCACCTACCTGTTTTCCTTTGACGTCACACTTTGGCTCTGGCAGGTAGAAACAGGTTGAAGGGGTTTTGTGCCGCCGGTTTTTATCTCCCACCATCACTGCCATTCTCACGCAAGCCCGCTCTCCGTGTGCTGGAGGAAATACATAGATTTCCGAACTCTAAAGGCATCAAGAGGTATGGGGAGAGCGCAGGAGTACGGCATTGAGGTAGAGGATCAGACATGATCACATTAAATGGTGGAGCAGGATCGAAGGGCCGAATGACATACTCCTGCTCCTATTTTCTATGGGTAGAATCTTCTGTTTGGCATGTGGGGGCGGGCCCCACTCGCGACATGTAAAATGACACGTGGTGACGTCGGGCGTGTGTCCCGACGTCACCACGTGTCATTCAAATCCTCAGTTCAGCGGGTGCGCAACGGAGTCGGCTGCGCAACCACCAAACTGTCAAAGGCCTATTAAAGCCATTTAAACACCAATTAAAATAATTAACAGCTGCCCGTCCAACCTTAAGGTCGGCGGGCAGGCAAAGAGCTCAGGCGGCCTTCACATTTATCATGAACCCTCATCCACAGGCGGGATGAGGTTTCATGAAATGTTTATAAATTGAATGAAAGTTTTTATTAAAGTTCATTGACATGTCCCAGCTCATGTGACACTGTCACATGAGGGGACATGTCTTAAGAATTCTTTTTTTCTTTATTAAAATTTTTAAATATCAAACTAACCTCCCTGAGGCAGCTCTGTGCCTCAGGGAGATTTCTGCGCTCAGCCTACTCCCCTTGCCCACACAGGGAGTGCTCAGCGCTTCTGGGTATGCATCACGCTGGGCGAGCCTTAATTGGCCCGCCTATGTAAAATGGCAGCACGCAGCCAATCGTGGGTGGCGATCGGCTGCGTGCCCACCCGCTCCCATCCAACCCCCCCGACTGGGAGAAAATTCTCCCCTATGTTTCTATCCCAGAAATGTGTGGGTATACATATCATGCAAGGATGAACAAACTGGGTTTCTTTTCTCTTGGAAAAAAAAGACTGAGTGGTGACCTAATAGAGGTCTTTTAAATTGTGAAAGATTTTCATAGGGTGGATACGGAGAGATTTATTCCTCTTTTGGAAGAAAGCATAGCTAGAAGCTCCATAGTCACCAAGAAAGCCAAAAGAAAATTCAGAAAAAACTTTTTTGTCCAAAGAGTGATGAGAATGTGGAACTTGCTACCACAGGGAATGGTTGAAGTAAATAGTATAGATGCATTTAAGGGGAAGCCAGGTACATTTAAGAGGGAAAGGAATACAGCAGGGTTGTCCAACCTGCGACCCACAGCTACTCTATGTGGCCCACAGAACCATGTTCAAAATGCGGGTAAGACAGTTAAGTGATGTTGAAGATTTCTGCAAGGGGCTGCTCCTCCAATCACAGGCTGTTATTCTCCCACGTTTGCTGTTGATAGGCAAGGATGTCCACTGCACTCCTCAGATTACAAGGCATGATGGAGGAGTCCGTCTGCCTTCAGGCTGTGGTGGTAGCACCAGCATGCCAATCCATCGAGGTCAACACCGGTAGGATAGCGGCCGCCATGGAGACCTTGGTCCAGCCCATCCAAATCCCCTCTTCTGGTGACGACAGCAGCCCCAGCTCCACAGGCTGAGGAGGGTGCCACTGCCACACAGCAGGACCCCAAAAGCAGGCCAGGGCTCCCAGAGGATGCCTGCTACGGTCATCACAGACAGGGTGTAGCAGTCAGAAGGCTGCCTCCACCTCCGCTGGGGTGTCAGGGGAGCATCAAGACGTAGCGGCAGGGTTAGGAAGGTTAAGGAGATATAGCTGCACAGCCTGTGCACGGGTGTTAATCATTTTTACATAATGTTCACTATTTTAAATAAACTCCCAAGTATATCTCCTTGTCTACGGCTCCTTCATCTGATGAGCAGTATTTATGTTACAGAAATGTGAAACCTTGGTCCCTAAATAAGAGAAAGGCAGGTGTCCCAGTCCAGGGCCTCTTCTGTATACTTTGTGAAACCTTCCCAGCAGATTAATGGTACATCTTCATAGTTACTGGACACATCAGTCATGCCTGCACCTCAGTAGGGCTTATCACTGCCACCAGGATGTCCTGGGCCAGCGGCACAGAGTTCTGTCATTCTCTCTGTGTGCTCCCAGCATTTTTGTGGTGCGGCTGGTTGCCCCATCCTATCAGCATCTGTATCCGATGATAGTGTGGTCTTGAAGGGTTCAGTTTACAAAGGATGCCACAGGATCAGAAGAAGTTAAAGTTTCCCCATTGCATCTCCATGATATGACCCTGTTCACAGAGCACAAGAAAGATGCCATCAGCCAGCCAGGAGTCAGACATAAACATAAGGTATGTGAGGATCTATGGAGTGTCCCCACTGCATGTTGTCATTATCCTCCTGGAATGTAGGGACTATGGGCATCCACTGCATCTTCACAACAGGAGCCTTATCACAGAGGGTATCTACGCTGCCATCAGCCAGACTAGAGTCAAATGTTCACAGATGCAATGAGAGGATCTATGGTGCTTCCTCACTGCATCTCGTCATCATCCTCCATGAATCTAGCAGCTATGAGGACCTTCTGAGCGTGCCTGCCTCATCTGGCCAGTGCGATGGTGTCATTACCATCATCCTTGCCTTTGAGGATGTCCTCATGCTCATCCCCGTTGATGTCATCCTCATTGGAGGAGAAGTGCAACATCCATCTCCGCCTCAGCCAGCAAATTTCCCCGTTGCAGTGCCAGGTTGTAAAGGGTGCAGCAGGCAATGACAATGCGTGACACCCTCTGTGGACTGTATTGCAGGGCTCCACAAGACCAGTCCACGCACCAGAACCTTATTTTCAGCATCCCGATGGTTTGCTCCACCATGTTACAAGTTGCAGCATGAGCCTCGTTATACCTTCTCTCTGCTGTATTCTGAGGTCACCGCACGGGTGTCATCAGCCACGTCGTCTGCGGGTAGCCCTTGTCCCCAAGGAGCCAACCCTGCAGCCTCTCTGAACCCTGGAAGACATCAGGGATCTGAGACCTACTGAGCATGTAGGAGTCAGGGATACTCCCTGGGAACTGTGTGCAGACCTGCTGGATGCATTTGTGGTGGTTGCACACCAACAGAACATCCAATGAATGGAAGCTGTTGCACTTGACATAGTTGACTGCTTGTTACCATGGAGATCTGAGTGCAGTTGATGACACCCTGCATGTGTGGGAAACCTGAGATCTGGGCAAATTCCAGCACTCTTGCTTCCTGGCTTTCCTGATCCCAGGCAAAATGCACAAAATTGTGCGCCTTCGCGAAGATGACGTCCATGACCTCATGGGTGCATTGTGCATGGAGACCTGCGGTATCCCACAGAGGTCACCCTTGGAGCCCTGAAAGGAGCCACTGGCGTAAAAATTGAATGCAGCAGTCACTTTCGAGGCCACTGGCAGTGGATGCCCTCCATGTCCCCGTGGTGTCAAACCCTGCAGCAGGTGGTAGATGTGACCGACCAGTTCCCAAGACATGCGCAGTCTTGGGTGACATTGGTTCTCACTCATCTACAGGAATGACAAGCGTCTTCTATAGACGTTGGGTCTAGCTTGGCACTTACAAGTGATGGCTTGCTGTGGTTCTTCAGCAGCGTGCACAGGAGCTCCAGCCGTCCCTTCTTCCTGAGGGTGCTGCTCCTCACTCTGTCCAGCTGGGCGCCTCTGTTGCCCTCTTCTCCTTCATCTCTGCTCTCTGTTAGCCATGAGGCATACAGCCAGGTCACCAGCCTCCATGCTCCTGATGTACTCCTCCTGCAGGATGAAAGAGAGAGACGTGTAGGTTAGCTTGGGTGTACTAAGAACCTCTCTTGTTGAGGTCTAAAGCCCCTTAACACATCTCAAAGAGTGCTGGCCACCACTTGGATGGCCAGAGTTTAGTGCGGTGCATGGCTGCCTGAAACCCTACCCACCTCTGCCCCACTCCACCTAGCTGATTGGTGGCATCTTTGCCCACTGGACTGCATGCTGTGCTCTCAGCTCAGGCACAGCCATTCTCCTAACCCGCACTGCAAGGCTGCACTGTTAGCTTGAAACATGGGGGTGACTGGTCCAAACTTGAATGATGACATTGCAAGGGGCTGTGAGCACCTCCACCAGTGACTGCTCCATGGTCAGCTTTCGCAAGGAGATTGCACAATGTTCCCAGTGGTCCAATTGTTCTGCAGTCCACTAAAACACTCATTAATTTGCAGTCTATGCCCGAGGGGTGAAAAGCTCTGGACCAGTTGGTGGCACTTTCAGGCCTCTGCATTGCCTGAAGGGCAGATAAGTTAGAGGTCCGACTCCAAGCATGACAATATGGCTGCACTGAAACTGTCTCAGCTGTGGTGGAATGGTCATTTTATGCAAGGTTTCCCTAATGTGTGGCTACTTCCCTCCCTCCCCCACCCCGCATGTGCTTGGGCACTACTATCAACCACTGTGCAGCCCTTGCCCTCCCCCACAACTCGCCTCAACCGCAGTCAGCCCTTGCCCCCTCCAACTTGGCTCAACCACAGTACAAGCCCTACCCCCCAACCTGCTTCAACTGCAGTGCAGTCCTTGCCCCCCCCACCCCACA
The DNA here is from genome assembly GCF_964194155.1 of Cetorhinus maximus. Classification (NCBI taxonomy): domain Eukaryota; kingdom Metazoa; phylum Chordata; class Chondrichthyes; order Lamniformes; family Cetorhinidae; genus Cetorhinus; species Cetorhinus maximus. The sequence continues at coordinate 56,324,151 of NC_135893.1, forward strand.
ACTCACTTCAACCACAGTGCAGCCCTTGCCCTGGCACTACAATGTCTGCCAGCTGGGAAAATGCGACTTGCTTGTGCCCTCGTCTGAATGCGTGGCGCCTCAAGCTTGAGGTCCAACAGGCGACCCTCGTGAGCGCTGCACAATGTTACTATGCACTCACCTCCGAGTTCCCCTCGAAGTGCAGCTCCCCAGGTGCACACTTTATAGATGCTGTTATGAAATATGTCAGCTTGAATGATCCAGCGTCGGGGGGATGATTATGGTGAGCTGGACTTTTAATGATATGTAGATGTATTACAATGAAGTTCCCCACGTCCAGTGGTGGGAAACATGGCCTGCCATCGACTGATGGAGCGGACAATTCCAAATGTGCTTCACAACGGCATGAAACCGATTTTTGGTCTATCCACCATATTGTCCGCTCACACCTGCCCTAACGCCCGAGACCAGAGGGTACGGAAAATTCCGCCCTGAGAGTGAGCCGGACACACACTTTCATCCTCTTACACTTTAATGGCCATTTTTATTAATTCCTCTTTTTTAAAAAAATGATAAATTTATTGCTTTGACATTGCTATATTTTTGCTGAGCAAATTGTTTCTTTTCATACTCAACTTTTTTTTTATTCATGTATCTTTCTGAAATCTGCTCACTTGCCCCCTGAGTGAGAAAAAAATGGAAAATGTGCCCCCGGCCATGGAAAAAAGTTGGAGAAGCCTGGAGTGGAGGGTTACAGAGATAGATTTACATGAGGAAAGATGGGAGCATTCTCAAGTGCAGCATAAAGATTATTATGGATTGGTTGGGCTGAAAGGGCTGTTTCTGTGCTGTATACCCTGCGTAGGTTTCTTTCATTCACTTCTTAGTGAACAACTTTGCACTTCAGTGGCAGAAACTTAGAAGCAGGCCTGACTGACCATTCCTCCTGTTTGACTCTGGACTACATTGTAAATGTTGATAGGCTTTGTGTTGCATGGTTCAATACTGGCCATCCTTTAGCTCGTTTCCAGGGGCCAGAAGTCCTGTCCACTGCACTAAGGCCTGGGAAGGTGGTGGGGGAAGTGGTGGTACATCAGCAAGCTAAGGGCTGCTGAGCAAATGGGATTGGTATGAGTTAGGATATGGGCAGCAGAGTTATAATGTGTGAAAAGCATGCATCCAGAACAGCAGCTATCCTAGAAACTCAAAGGCTCAGTATTGTAATATAGGTGGGGTGGGTAGGGGGGTCAGGACTGGGATTGTTACCTAGTCAGTTTAAAAATCACAAGCCTGCTACTTTAATATGTTTCATTGACCCGTGATCCAGTAGCGCTCAATCATTCTCAGCTCCCAAAATAGTTAGACACAGTATAGGAAGTTGAAATTTCATTATAAACATGGCCCTGGCCTTGATTAGTTCCACAATTTTTCAAGTACTTAAACTAGAGTTTCATGATGTTCAATCCTGGCAGCAGTTGTGTGACCTGCTAGAGATTATAAACCAGTTTATGAGTGTTCATAAAGACACAGAATAATGGAAAGTGGTAAGTGAGTGATTACAAGATTGTAATCTAATCAGTGGAGTCAGATGATGTCACAGGCTATAGAAACAAAGACCCAAAATGTTTATAGTTCACATTTGAACCCTGAGACTTGATTAGAGCCTTGAAAGCACTCCCTACAGTTCCTTATAGGGTATACTGAACACTGTATCATTGTATCTCCCTGTCTGTTATGGTCATAAGCCAAGAGGCAATGTGAAATGTCAATTGGGAGGAAATGTTTTATACATGGAAGTCACTATGTATCCTGTTCTGATTGGTTATAATGATTATGTAATCTACACCATCACCCCTAGTGTCCCCCAAGGATCTATCCTTGACCCCCTGCTATTTCTCATCTACATGCTGTTCCTTGGCAACATCATCTGGAAACGCAGCTCCAGTTCCCGCACATATGTTGAGGACACGCAGCTCTAAATCACCATTACCTCTCTCAACCACTCCACTGTCTCTAAATTGTCACATCGCTTGCCCAACATCCAGTACTGGACAAGCAGAAATTTCTTCCAACTAAATCCAAAACCATTGTCTTCAGGTTCTGCCGCAAATTCTGTTCCCCACCCACTGACTGCATTCCTCTCCCTGGTGCTTGCCTGAAGCTGAAACAGACAGTTTACGACCTTGGTGTCATACTTGACTCTGAGATGAGCTTCCAAACACATATCTGCACCATAACTAAGACCGCCTATTTCCAGCTCTTTAACATCAGACAACTCCACCCCTGCCTTAGCTCATTTGCTGCTGAAACCCTTAACCATGCATTTGTTATCTCTAAACTATTCTGATGAGCTCCTGGTTAGTCTCTCATGTTCTACTCTAAACTTGCTCATCCAAAACCCTAATTCCAGTGTCCTAATTTGCACAAAGTCAATCCTTTTCTTGCTGACCTATATTGGCTCCTGGTTAAGTAAAGTCCTGATTATAAAATTCTCATTCTTTTGTTCAAATCCCTCCATGGCCTTGCCCCTCTGTAATCTCCTCCAGCCCTATAACTTGAGATATTGTGCTCCTCCAATTCTAGCCTCAAGCGACACAAATTTTAATTGTTTCACTATTGGCAGCCATGCCTCCAACAGCCAAGGTCCTTAGCTCTGGAATTACTTCCCAAAATCTCTCCATCTCTCTTTGCTGCTTTGAGGCATTATTAAAATCTAACTCTTTGACAGAGCATTTGGGCACCTGCCCTGATCTCTCTGTACGTGGCTCACTGCTAAATTCTGTTTGATAAAGTTCCTGTGAACCATTTTGGAACATTTTACTATGTTAAAGGCGCTGTACAAATACAAGTTGTTGTAATAGGCCTCGGTAACCTCTAACTACAACCTGCACTTCACTTCCACTCTCACTCCTGTCCAATGCTCCATGCTGAGAGCAATTGTTTGTGTAGCCATCAGGCAAGGAGAAAAATAGCCCATGGACACTCACTACCTAGGCTGAAGTTTGAATAACAAACCTGTTAATTAAGGCACTGGAGGCTGGTACCTATGTAACTGTACTCTCCTAGGAGCCTCTATTTCAGGAGAGTAGGGCTAAGGGAAAAAATTGAGAGCACAAGATTCTTTGTCAGCATGAGAAATGGGAATGGGTGGATGTAAGCTCAACCAAACATTCTGGTTCTCCCATCCATCAACTAATATCCTTTACTTCTGCCCCCCTACCATGTCCAGTGGAGCCTTTGAACAGCTCAATCTAACCTGATGATGTGCATAAAAAGCACCAGGGGCAATACCAGAATTTGATGATGTTGAGCACAGACTACTGATTGAGCAGGTTGAGTCCTGAAGGATACATCTGCCAGACTGGGTCTGGAGCAGGTAGTGAGGGAACCAATAAGAGGGAAAAACCTACTTGATCTCGCCCTCACCAATCTACCTGTCACAGATGCATCTATCCATGACCGTATTGGTGGGAGTGACCATCATACAGTCCTTGTGAAGACTAAGTCCCAACTTCACACTGAGGATACCCTCCATCGCGTTGTGTAACACCATTGCCATGGGATAGATCCAGAAGAGATCTAGATGCTCAACACTTGGCATCCATGAGGTGCTGTGGGCGATCAGTAGTAGCAGAATTATATTCAACCATAATCTGTAACATCATGGCCCACCATATCCCTCACTCGACGATTACCAGCAAACCACAGGGTCAACACTGGTTCAAAGAGGACTGTAGGAGACCATGGCAGGAGCAGTACTAGGCACACCTAAAAATGAGGTGTCAACCTGGTAAAGCTACAGCACAAAACTACATGTATAAACAGATTCAAACAATCCCTCAGTCAATGGATCAGATCCATGCTTTGCAGTCCTGCCACATCCAGTCATGAATGGTGGTGGACAATCAAACAACTAACCACAGGAAGAGGCTCCACAATGATGGGGTAACAAGGCTGAAGCACTTGCAACCAACTTCATCCAGAAATGCTGAATGGATGATCCGGGCTCCTCCTGAGGTCCCCAACATCACAGATGATAGTCTTCATCCAATCCAATTCACTCCACATGATATCAAGAAATGACTGAAGGCATTGCATACAGCAAAAGTTATGGGCCCTGACAACATCCCAGCTGTAGTACAGATGACATGCGCTTCAGAACTAGCTGCACCTCTAGCCAAGCTTTTCCAGTATAGCTACAGCACTGGCACCCGACAAAAAGTAAGACAAATCCAATCCAGACAATTACCAGTCTATGTTCCCTCGATCATCAATAAAGTGATGGAAGGATTCATTGACCTGTGCTATCAAACGGCACTTACACAGCAATAACCTGTTCACCAATGCAGTTTGGTTTGGGTTCTACCAGGGCCACTTGGCTCCTGACCTCATCACAACCTTGGTCCAAAATTGGAGAAAAGACCTAATTCAAGAGGTGAGATGAGAATGACCCCTTGGCATTAAGGCAGCATTTGACCCAGTGTGGCATCAAGGATTTCCAACAAAATTGAAGTCAATGGGAATTGGGGGAAAATACTCCACTTGTAATACTAAGGAAGATGGTTGTGGGTGTTGGAGGCCAATCCTTTCAGTTCCAGGACACATGACCCGCACCTAGGGGTCAGTCTAGTGTTGCACAGAGCATGTCCATGTCCATATGCAACAAGATCTGGACAACATTCAGACTTGGGCTGAGAAGTGGCAAGTAACATTCACATCACACAAGTGCTAGGCAATGACTATCTCCAACAATGAATCCCACACCATCAACATCCTGGGAGTTACCATTGACTGGAAACTTAGTTGGACCAGACATATAAATACTGTGCCTTCTCAAGCAGGTACCCAAAGCCGGTCCACCATCTACCAGACACAAGTTAGGAGTATGATGCAATTCTCTCCATTTGCCTGGATGAGCACAGATCCAGCAACAGGCAAGAAGCTCAATCATCCAGAATAAAGTTGCCCACATGATCGACAGCCTATTCACCACCTGAAACATTTGCTTCCTCCACCACCGGTGCACAGTGGCAGCATCAGATACCATATACAAGATGTGCTGAAGCAACTCACTAAGCCTCCTTCTACAGCAGCTTCAAAACCTGTGACTTCTATCATCTAGAATGACAAGGGTAGCAGACGTATGGGAACGCCACCAACTGCAAGTTCCCTTCCAAGTCACGCTGTCCTGACTTGGAACTATATTGACATTCCTTCACTGTCGCTGGGCCAAAATCATGGAGCTCCCTTCCTAACAATACTGTGAGTGTACCGGCAATACATGGACTGCAGCGGTTCCAGAAAGTGGCTCACCACTACCTTTGCATGGGCAGTTAGGGATGAGCAACAAATGGTGGCCTTTCCAGCGACGCTCACATCCCATGAAAAAATTTTTAAAACCAGAGGAGAACATAATCCTTGCCAATAAAATTTGAGAGGGGCGTACATCTTTCTCCTCCAGTTGACCTACTGCCCACTTATTTAACGTCCAATTCTGTTCCAAAATATTTATCTAACTGCTTTTCGTTAAATTCAATTGGCACAGCCTCAACTGTTGTTGGTTTTAAATTAAACTTGCAGCTTTGACAGTTTGCAACCTTGAACTCTGCTGCTCCAATTCTCCACAGAATTTAGTACTGTGCTCACCAAAACATTCTCCCTTTCCATCCTAAAGGAATCCAATTTCCTCAGCTGTCGTAGCGGACTCTCACCATACTGGAGTCTGTTGGAATGGTCACAAACTCTGCAGAGCCCTGAATATGCCTCACCTGGTTTTATGTAAGAGTTTTTCTGGGAACTGCACAGCCTCCCACTTCCCCTCCAAAGGCCAGTGACACATACGGGTTAGAGCTGAGGGTTTGGGACTCCCTAATTCAGGCATTCCTATGCTTCAGCTGTCAGTTAAGTCACCCTACACCTGGTGAGGTCTTGATCTGAGCTGGAAGTTTTAGGAGGAATTTTCTGGTCCTGCCAGCAGCGGGCATCATGGTGACTGGAAAATTCAGAGTGCAGCCAAAATACAGTTTCCCGCCAGCATGAAAATGGATTGCTATTTTCTGCTTCCAAGTTTCATGGTGGATCAGGTTACCTGCTGTGCCATGTCAGGAACTGCATTTGCATGATTTTGCATCTCATGAATGCTCATTAAAAACCCAGCTTGCTGGATTCACGACCCCACTCCAAATCAAATGGCCATGCCAATGGCTAATTAGACCGGTTGGGGAGCATGGGTGGGTTCTAAGGCACACGCTTAACTGGAGTGGAGGTTGGTGAGACTATACAGAGGTAAGGGAAGGGGTTGGAAGGCATGTGCTTCACTGGGCGATGGGGAGCTGGGACTAGACAGAGGCTAGGAGTGCACAGAGACCCATGACTGAGGGGGTGTTGGGGGGTTTAACTGGAGCACAGGATGGAAGGGGTAGGCAGAGACACATGACTGCGGGGTGTGGGTTGACTGGAGCGTTGGAGGGAAGGGGTGGACAGCCTGGGGTGGGGTGGGGTGGGGTAGTTGGGGAGTGGGGGTGGGTAAGGAAAAGGGGAATAACTCTCAGGTAGTCTTGAGGTTGTGCGCACCATTTAGTTGGGGCCAGAAAGCAGAGACAGTCCTGGAACTGTGCACGCCATGCTACTGCCTGACACACATGTCCTGATCGCAGTCCAGGGAGGGAGGAGGGCCTGTCAACCCTGTGTTCATCATGCACAGCATGCTGTGCAGGGAGTGATCAGTCCCTCACACTTCTTGGTCCTGGGGGTTGGTGACTTGATATTGGCCCACAGATGGCACAGTTACAGTCAGGGGAGGCATCTGCACCCTGTAAATGGGGAATGGGTAACTAAAAGTGGGTGTCACTTGATGGTCTCATGGGGGTTCTCGGTAAGTCGCTGTGCATGGGCTCTCAAGCTGGGGAGTGGTCAGGTTGACATGGGGCATCGGGACACCAAGCTGGTCTCATACTGGAACCGGAGCAGCACCATTTTGCCAGCAGATGGAATGATGGACTTAACAAGTAACCTAGGAAAAAGAATATCCAGGGGAGGGGTCTGAGGGCTTGTGGGAGGAGTCGACAGCTGCACTTTTGGGGCGATTGAGGGGGCACCCTAATAATTTCCGCTTCAGGACATGGAGCGCAAGTCTCAGCTGAGACATGTTGGGAATACTCAAATGCCGGTTGAAGGAATTGGGCAACTTAACTCATGGTGCGCATTCTTGCATGAATCCATAGTGGTTTGGGGCCAAATATTGATTGAGTTTGAATGACCATTTGTCCCTCTCATAGGAATGTGCAAAGTTCACAAAGATCCAACTGTACAGGGGCAACGGCTAAAGTGCATATGCAAAAAGCTTCAAAGATCTCTACATATTGCAGCTGAGAAGTTCAAGCTTTACATGCCTAAATGATTATTTACATTAGTGCAAGTTTGGACTTTGGTCTATTCCAAAGAAAACAACCTGACAGTGCCCTGACTGAGGCTTATACCACCTGGCTGTACTCATCCAATTCCAACCTGCTTTGTGAAAGCACTGTCATGCCTGGGATGTTTTGTGGGTGGTGAGTGTGGGGTGGCGGGGTGGAGGGGGGAGTGGTGTGGGGAGCCTGGTCCTGAGGAACATGGGCCAGCTGGGCCCTGTGAAGATCCAGAAGCTGAGGCAGAGAGACCAGTTCTGTGGAGGTGTTTGGCACGATCCAGGGTGTACCGAAGATGCCTCTCATTAGTAAGAGACTGTGCTGTAGACGCCTTCACTTGTCAAGGGATGTGGTAGCTCTTTGGGAGGATCTGACACCACATAGCCTGGAAAGCCATCCATTGCCAGTGGCTATAAAGGTGACCGCTGCACTCAACTTTTTTGGAATATCACAATTCTCCGCTCATAAATGCATCCGAGAGGTTACCGACGCCCTTTTCAGTAACGCACACAATTACGTCCAGTTCTCCGTGGATGAAGCCAGTCAAGCTGCCAGAGCACTGGGATTTGCAGCGATTTCCGGCTTCTCACAGGTGCAGGGTGCCATCGACTACACACATGTGGCTTTAAGAGCTCCCTGGCAGCAGCCACAATGATTTATCAATAGATGTACAACTGATGTACAACCATCAAAAGCAACTATGCAGGTCTGTGTGAGATACCCTGGAAGCTTGCACGACTCAAGTCACTCGCAGGTGCCACAGATTTTCCAGGGCCCTCAGCGCATCCAGGGTTGGCTCATCGGTGACAAAGGCTTCCCTCGTGAGACATGGCTAATGGTGCCTGTTCTGCAGCCTCAGAGTACTTCAGAGGAGAGGTACATTGTGGCTCATTTCATGACATGCTCCTTGATGAAGCAGACCATTGGCATTTTGAAGATGCATTTCAAATGTCTGAACCTGCTGGGCAGAGCTCTCCAGTACTCTCCCCAGAGGGCCTCCCGCATCATTGTGGTTTGCTGCGCTCTACACAACCTGGCACTCCAAAGGTGGGTGAGTTTCCAGATGGAGAGATGGAGGGGCTGCATGTCTCCTCCAATGAGGAGGATGTCAAGAACGATGAGCTTGATGAGGGCAAGGATGTTGAGGCCTCAGAGGAAGAGACCACATCTGGCCAGACACGGCACATGTGCCTATGATATCCTTAGAGTCACAAAGTTCCAGGACGATGAAGGTGAACAGCTCATAGGCAGTCTCTTTCACCTGTGCCCTCCATGCAGGCTCCACATTCTTTGCTATCCTCATTATCTCAATGAAGGACATCAATCTCAATCACAATCTTGTGTGAGGAAGGCCTCACTCTTGGAAGGCTAGGCAGCCCCTGGAGCATGTGGTCATTCTGTTATGGGATAAGAACCCCACCCAGCACGCACTGTGAAGAAATTAGACATGGTGCAGTCTTTTCAGGCACCGTGCCAACATTTCACTGCCTGTGGCACCCTTTAAGGGGCAGCAGCAGCACTGCTAACCCCAGTGCACTCATGGCAGTGTGCCTGGAGCGTTGCAAGGCACCTCAAGGAGGACAATCATCTATCATTGGTTCTTGCATGAATGTTTGAGGGCTGATCTGAATCCAGACTCTGGCAGCTCTCCACAGGCCATCCCTCATACAAGAATAATGTTCTGGCCTCATCCTCTTACTGAGTCCCCAGCATGAGATCATTCCTTAGGATGCAGTGATTGGTCACTGTCAGTCATGGATGCAAGCCTGCGAATCAGGTCACCTTTGTGTCCACAGAGAAAACTTCTGCAGCACCATCGTCTGATCATTGAAAAGCACTCATATGGAGCTTCCCAAGTTCCTGTCCACCATTGCCTTGGCATCTGTAGCCCAGAAAATGTCACACTGCATATAAGCATTCCTTAGTAACTTTGTTGATAATAAAGAGCACACAGCAGATGTAGTAGAGCTTTGCTCTGATCCCACTAGGGGCCTCCACGTTTTCATTCCAGCAGTTTCAGATCAACACAAGGAAAGCTGGCACACTGATGGCATTTTCTCAATAAGACAACCATGCCAAATGCCCATAGGAGAGCTGGCTCAGGGATTATGTCAAGCCACGTTAGCCAGACTTTGGGTCCAGAGCAACAAACTCCCATTTAATAGTCCGGCATCATGAGCCTAGACACATACCTCTGATCTTGTATAGTCATTGTCCGCTTGCAGGCATTTCAAGAGTCACTAAGTGCTAGGTAGATCCAGAGCTCTGCATCATGCAGGTGTTGAATGGGAACTACTATAGGGGTGATGTCTAGCTGTGCACACGGTCACAACGTCACGCTACAAGTTGCCATGAGCAACTATTACTTAATCCCTGACTATTACTTGAAATGTAACTCATACTCAAGCTTAACAGACATTACATGGAGGCTATTTAAAGATGTACTGAGTTAGTTTGACTCCAATGTGGGTTGCCATTAAAACCTATAAGATCCACACAGACCAGTCTTCAGTGCAGCAACATCAGAGGAATAAACCAAACTGCAAAATCTGTACATATGAAGCCAGATGAGATGATCGTCTGATGCAAGTCTAAGATACGAATTGCCCATCCACCATATTGATAGAGCACGAGGTTTTGCTCATGTAGCAGCTGCGGACTGGTGGACTGAAAGACGACTCACTGTACTGAGATTGTGCGAGACACCATAGGCCTGAGGCACACAATGGGAGATAAGTGAGGACCAGGGTGAGGGGGCACCTGTTACAATTGTATGGCCTCAGAGCATTGCATCAGATGGAAGAGCCATTCATAAGAATGAGATGAGAATTTCCGATAAGCAAAATATATTTACAGAAGTGCAAAATAGATGCAGTGAGTGAACACCCGTACTACTTTTGTGCTCTCAATATTTCTTAATTTTGCTTACCCTACTGCTACGTCTAGGTGCTTCCCCGACATCTGCAGCAGAGGTGGAGGCAGCCTGCTGACTGCTGTGCCCTGTTGTATGTGAAGACCTTAACAAGTGTCCTCTGGAGGGCTGAGGCCTGGAGTGTACAGGCCTGCTTTGGGTATCCTGCTATGGGGCAGGTACACCCTTCTCGGCCTGAGCAGCTGGAGTTGCTGGGGTCACAGGCAGAGGGGACTTGGAGCAGCTGGACAGCCCAGGGAAGTCCTGAGGAGATTGGGCTAGGGTGTCAGGCTGGTGCTCCTCCTCCCTCTGGGTACCAGAGGGATCCTCCCTGACTCCTTGAAGTGAAGGGGCTCCTGGACAGAGAGCGAGGTGAGTGTCCCCCTCTCGTCTAGTCACTGATGGATTCAACTTGTGGCTGTAATGATGGTGCGCAGTTTCAAGTGCATATGCAGCAAAAACTGCTGGACCAAGGTCTCCATGGCGGTCACCACCCTTCCAATGGTGACCTCAATGTGCTAGCATGTAGGTGCCACAACATCAGACTGAACATGGACGGACTCCTTAATCCTCTGTTCTAATCTGGTGATGGCCTCTGACAACCCTGCCTGCTATGCTCTTGCCTGTCTTTGGAGCTCCAACATCTCTCTGAGGGCTGATTCCAGAGGCTTGTCATTGGACTCAGACTCAGCAAGAGCTTGGCCTCCAGCAGTCCTCCAAGTGTCGGTGACCTTGGCTGTCACCGCCTCCACCTGCTGTGGACCCGAATCTGTGCTGTGCTCACCAGATGATGACCTCAAGCCCGCTTTAAAACATGGTCCCACCAAGGTGTGCGCCTCTGCGTTGGTGGATGGTGTAGGCGAATGCAGTGACAGCTCTACATCTAGTAGGTCCTCAGGATTCTCATCCACCTTGGCCTGGGGGCTAGGGCGGATGGGCTGGCTGGTGGTGTGTCTCCTCCATTTCTTACTGGTGGTTGTAATTGAGAGAAAAGAGATAATTAGTGATTGGCTGGATAGTCACCTACATTAAAGGGCACTCTCAGTTTTGGCGGATGGGTGAAGACTAGTGGATTGGGCCTCACTGGCTTGTTGGGAGATGCCGATCTCACCTTTGGGCCCTGTCCTCACCAGCCAGCTCTGCTACCTGCTCTTCAAAGTGGGTAGGTGCCCTGAGCTCTGGCATGCCCCCTCTTGTTTGGGATCTCCCCCTATTGTTGTGGACGATCTTTTCCTGCATAAAGACAGATGGGCAGACTGTGAGCAGGATGGATGCTAAAGCAGATGATAAGCTTGCCAGCCTTGTGTGTGTACTGAGTGGGCCTACGTAAGGGCTGAAGGCGCAAATTGTGCAGGATGTGACAAGAGATGAAGGTGTGAGTGTGTGTGAGAGAATTAGTGATGATGTCCTTCGTGTTAGCAACATGCGAGATCCCTCTTGACTGTAACCCTGTGAATGCCTGATGGCCTTATGAGTGTGTGAGTTGAGAATAAGGAGAAGGTTTAGTCATCCTCTTCCTGTACTGGATAGCGGTTCACTTCTACGGAGTGCTGCCGCTGACCGCGCTGGTGACCTGCTCCCAAGCCTTGGTGGTGAGGTTGGTGGACCTCTGGCTCTCATCACAGGGGTAAAGGATCTCCTGCCTGTCCTCGACTACCTGGAGGAGTGCTGCCAGTGCATTGTCGCTGAACAAGGGCGCACAGCCCTTGTCTCTTCTTGGGGCCATTCCGGTGCTTGCCATGAGAAATCATGGGTTGCAGAGAGTGAATGTGTGAGCAGGTGCCGTTTAAATATGGTGTCCGGAAATATGAGCCGATGAGGTAACGGCAGGGTGGACAAATCCCAGCCTGCCCCACGACAAGATATGAGATGTTGCTTGAAATGCATAATGAGGTGAAAAGCAGGTGATCTGGCGCAGAAACCTGCCATGCCAACTGGTGGGATCTGCGCCGCCTTTCCCACCCTCCATCGCATGTAGTCTCCAGAGCAAAAAATTCTACCCTTAGCTTTCCTTTTTTTAAAAAACGCAGGTTCCTTGCCAAGGAGGCTGTTTGGTGCAGTTTGAAGGATTGACATTTCCTCCTTCCGAGCAGCACCTGTCACAGACTTTCCAGCATGGTGCATACAGAAGGTACCCATACACCACAGGAAGTGCCAATCATTTCTGTACAGGCTCAGGAAAATTGAGTGATTTCTGCAATCAAGGCTGAGATCTTTTAGTATCCCAGTGTTTCTCATTCTCTCCAGCTTTCTTTTTCTTTTGCAGGTGCTCTGTAATTTTCTCCCCTTCCCTTCACACACATAACTTTTCAGATGCAATTACATACCTAAGCCATTACTGTCCCTTTAATAATAGGCTTGTATTTTCTGAATAATTTTAATGTTATACTTCATCAACTTGCTTTTGAAAGACCACATATACATTATCTACTCCACTACCTTCATCAACCCGCTCAGTTCTTTAATAAAGTAACAAAGTCCTGCCCAGAATAGATATGAAGAGACCGCAGACTGGCCACTGACATCCCAGCCAGTGGCAGGTGTGGTTTCGTAAGTGTATTGCAGGAAGGAAGGCTGGGGAGGCGTGGGGAATCTAAGGCAGGGGAACCCATGACTCTCCTTGCCGGGCCTGGAGGAGCAGCACTTCTGTTTCACCTGGCCCCATAAAAGAAATGTTTAGACTGACCTGAATAGCTTCCGGGATCTTCAGGCCAACTGCTGTCCTGCTCAGACCCTGGTTAAAATGCATCAGGGTAATTTGATGCAATAAGAACACAAATTTGCATAAATTCAGGAAGCTCAAGACTGATCAAGACACCTCAGATCCTTACAATGAACATTGTTCTGGGCTGGATTTCAACCCAGGTGCTAAGTATTCTCACCAAGCACCCAACCATTTATTTCTTCTTCTTGCATTTGAAAAGCAAAATGCTGATGTGAAGACACACCTCTTCATTCTCAGAGAGAAAAAAGACAACTCAGATAAGGCCCATCAAAAGCTGTGTTACGATCTGAGCATTCTTGCCTTGTTATTCTTTGATAGGCATCAAGTCTCCCAAGACTGCAAAGAAGCCTCTTGGGCAGCCAGCATCAAGAGATGTTCACCTTCAATGAGATGACCAAATGTCAATTGCACAAGGTGAAGCATAGTCGTGTCGTGGATGCTCTTGACAAATGAGACCTGATTCTCTGCACTATGCAACTGAATCTCAAATCTTCTGCTCCAACTGACATTTCTATTTGATGGCAGCTTATAAATAATGTACACTTGCCACTGTGTAAGCATTTAATGATGCCTTTAGTGTGCACCTAAGACTTTAAATAAAACACTGTTTTCTTAGCGCACATCCAAGCAACCTGTGGGTAGTAAGAACATTTATTCACCTAGTCTTCTCTCAGGATGCTTGACATGTTCAGCTCTCGTCTGTGGTGACAGGATTGGCTAATATTGATCACCACCTGTTCCCTTTCACCTGACAACCCCTTTGGCAAGGCTGAATTCATTTTCTCAGGGAGAGTAGAGCAGGATTGTGAGTTTAGATCTGTCAGGATAAAGGAAGACCTGCCAATGCTTAGCTCTGCTTGGAGAGACCTTTGGGCCGACACCAGCCCTGCAGTAAAGAACAAAAAAATCAGCTCCAATTAAATTAGCAGAGTCCCTGACAAAAAGAAACTACATTATTCAGCTCTTTGGCTGTGAGTTGCACATATAGACCAGAGAGACCTAGTTCGCTCTGTAATTGGGACAGGAGAGCTTTCTTCTCATTACCATAGCCAATTTGACTGCCAATTGTGTAATATTCAGAAGGGAATGAATTGTTGGAAGAAAACAAATGGTGAATATAGAAAAAAATGAAATAAAAAATGTTGAAAAAAAAAATCAAAGAAATGAAAAATGAAGCAGTTTTACTGCCAAGGGGCAATAAAGTCACAAGACAGAGGCAAGGAGAGAGGAGGCACTTGGAAATCGGAGTATTTCCCATACATACACTGCGACTTTGACTTAACCTGTGAAGACAAGCTTCAGTTGGAGAGACTGGTGATGTAGGCTGACAAAAGACATTGAGATATTTGTGTTTTCTAATTTTCTCCCTCCTTTCCATCACCCTGCTTGTCGTCCTTCTATTCTGCTTCCTATACTGTAATTAAAATGCACTGGTGATGGAGGGGGTGGATATTGAGTCCAGTGACAGGGGGCCAATAAAGTAAACTGCCATGGGACTATTAATGACTATGCATGGTTATATACAGATGTGACTGTCAATGAAAATCTGTACTTCAGAGAAGCGTAGACTTAGGGGTGACTTAATGAATGTTTATTAGATGATGAATGGATTGATTATGTGTTTATGTAGACAAACTGTTTCAACTGAATAGGTTGGGGAGGACTAGGGGGTCACAATTTTAAGTTGCACAAGGCTAGATCCAAGTTACATGTCAGGATGTGGTTCTCTTCCTAGAGAAGAGTGGACCTCTGGAATAGGCTGCCATCTCGTCTTCTGGATTCTAATTCATATAATTCTTGCAAGCAAGACCTAGACTTATACCTAGCTTGAGTGAAGAACACTTCATACAAGAAGTAGGTACTGGATAATATTAATTTGGGACAGAGTGATCTCCTGGACTTGTCTGCAATTGCCCATAGTGGTCAGAGAGGAATTATCCAGATTCTCCTGTAATTGGTCTGAGCTTTTAATCTACATGACTTTGGGTGGCTGGGCTTGTCTATGCTGTGATGCATAATTCATTACATTTATGTGGAGAAGCTGGGTGGGGCAGTTGGTCAGTTGTACCCTGACCCTCGTCGTTTGTATGTTTGATGTCACTGTACATTGGTATGAGTTCCAAGTGTCTCACATAATTGTAAGATATCACAATCTTAACTGTAAGATTAAGATTCAAATCAACTGCTGTTGAAAGATTTATCCAGGGAGATTGCAAGTGCCCACCATGTTTGCCTAACTAATTTCACACAAGAGTATTGCTAACCTAAATTTATCACATACATGGTTGGAAACACAAAAGAGAAGTAATAGGATACTTCAGAGCCATTATAATGGGCTAGAAAAGGCACAACTACTTATTAGCAACTGGGAAAACAGTTAACCAACATTTCTTATACATAGGTAAAACTGATGAAACGAAGTTACCTCTGCTATACCATTTTCAGCAAGCCAGGTACTCATGCCTCCCTCTCCGAAGACTGGCAATTTATGTTCGATGGCACAGCATTTGTTTCCTTTCATAAACTATCACCTTAAACAGTCATTTTTGCAGAAGGAGCTGGTCTTCAATAACCACTGGTGTGTCAGGACTGGTGATGCAATGCAGCAGGTAAAACTCCTCATCCATTGTGAGAAGCCGAAGCTAGGAGATCATACTGGGGTCTCTGAGTTACCAAGCACTTCTCAGGTTGTTAGCTTTTTTGAGGTTGTGCAACTTTTTTTTAAACTGTTCATCCGTTTTTACAATTTTCTTTTTTAGACTGACATCTTTGGAAGCCATAATGCAAGATGTGTACTCGGATGAGTATTCACAGGTGGAATTCAGAGATTAACTAGCAATACAATGGCTCCTACACAGACAAGTCAATGGCCAGAGCCACGCCTCAGCCTCAAGTATCAACATAGAAACAGGAGGAGGTCATTCAGTCCCTCAAGACTGTTCCCCCATACAGTAAGATCATAGTTGTTCTGCATCCTTAACCATCCACCCACTTTGGCTCCATATCCCTTAATACTCCTGCCTATTAAAAAACAGTCTATTTATCTCAGATGTAAAAGTATTATTTGAGATAATTAATATTGATATTGAGTTCAATGGCAGGGGGACAATAAAATGAATTGCCACTGGACTATTAATGATTGTGCATGGTTACGTACAGGTGTTTTAGGTGGAAGAGAGTTCCACACTTCAACCACCCTTTGCATGAAGATGTATTTCTTAACTTCTCTTCTGAATAGCCTAGGTCTGATTTTAAGGTTATGTCCCTTTGCTGTAGGCCCCATCAGAGGAAAATGTTTCTATTTACCTTATCACCTGCTTTCAAAGTTCCATAAAAAGCTCAATCAAATCACATCTTAATCGTTTATATTGCAGGGAACACAAACCTACTTTATGTACATCTCTCATTATAATTTAACCCTTAGAGCCCTGATAACATTCTGGTGAATCTGGGCTTCAGTCTTTCCAAGGTTACTTTATCATTTCTAAGGACTGGTGTCCAAAGCTGTACACAATGGCCTAGATTTTTGCGGAATTATGGAGACTCCATGGCTTATCCAAAATGGTGCTGGGAAACCGGATCCGGAAATTCTGCCCCCATTTCCGACAGATCCTATTTTCACCAGTAGGAAAATGAAGGCAGGACGTGACTCACACATGGGGGAAACCGAAACTCAGTAGGGCCATTTGAACTCATAGCTGAGTTCAAAAAGACAATATTTTCACAGGAGTGAGGGCCTTATTCTGCAATGTGTGAGTTATGCATTTTTAGAGTAGATACAAATGCTCGTAAAGGTGAAAAGCAGCCTGCCTGTGTCTGTGAGTTGAAAAAAAATCCATGCTTGCCCTTTCAATAGATTTTTGTTGGCATAACTCTAAGTGCTATCATTATAGCGTTATTACTGCTTGACTGCTTTCACAACCTGTCATTATTGCAGTGGGGGTCTGTAAGTTCACAGTCTGATAACTCCAAGAGGTTATTAAAAGATGATCTGTCTTTGATGTGGGATTATGAATACAAATGTTTGTTTTTATAAGGGATTAAGTACTGGAGGGGTTTAAATGTATTGAATAGGCTTTTATGAATGAGGGCTTTTTTATAGAGTAAAGTCTGTAATAGATAGTTAGAACTTTATTTTATTTAATCTTAGCATGACTCCAGAGGTCTGCCCATGGCAGATACTGGGTGATGGAGGATGTAAGGGCAAAGGGTGGTGGGTGGGTGGCATGAGTTGGCACTAAATTAGCATAGGGCTGTAAGGGGCTATGGTGATGAGTGGGGGATCATGAGCTGGCATGAGTTGGCATGGGTGAATAAGGGGCCTTGGGGATGAGTGGAGGGGTATGGGTAGCATTGGGGGTGGGTGGGGAACATGGATTGGCATGAAGGATATTTGGAGCCATTGGGATAGATGGAGGGGCATGTGTTGCCACAGATGGAGTATGAGGAGTGGGTGAGAGGGCTAGAGGGCCTAGTATTGAACAACACAAGCAGGACAACAGCCAAGAGAACTGATACGAGCTTTTTAACCAGCCTGCCTCAACACTTGGCAGCCTCTGTAGCCATCTCTGATCTGCGACTGGGGTGGTGGGCCCGATTCCAGCACACACCTGCCCCCGGAACGAAGACCCCACCATTTGCGGCACCTTTTCCCAAAGTGGGTATGGTGAACCAGATAATTTCCTGACTCTGTGCACCTGCCTCGGGAGTGAAAATCCAGTCCAGTATTGCAGATGTGGTCTTAACCAGGGCTTTGTAAAGCTTTCTCCCCTTGCTTTCTAATTTGGCCTTCCATGTTATAAATGTTAGTATTCCATTAGCGTTTTTGATTATTATTTTGTACCAATGACTACATTTTAGCAATCTGTGTACATGAACCCCTAAATCTTTTTGGACTTTTGCTGTTCGTAAGTTTTCACCATTTACAAAGTACTTGAATACATCCTGTTTTAATTCAAAATGGATGACCTCACATTTACCTGTGTTGAGATCCATCTAGTGCAGTTTTTCCCATTTACATTTACAAAGAGGCACTGATAGATTATTTATGTCCCAATCAAAGCATCATTGGCAAACAGAAGTACAGAAGAACAGGGACAGAAGAATAGCTTTTGAGGTATTGCCAGTTGGTTGCCAGTTTCTGCTTTTGAGCAAATGGCAAGAGAAGTACTCACATCCACAATGGGACATGCTATTCCATACATGGGTACAAACATTGTGGGTTTCAACCAGGTCCTCTGGAATCTTCAATTCTTTCTCCTTCTGATAAGGAGTAGTCTACAGAATGGGTCTTTTGTGTGTCAGTGGAAGCAAACTCATCTCTGAGTAAGAAGATTGTGGGTTCGAGCCCGAGAGACTTGAGGCCATAATCTAGGCTGATGCTACAGTGCTGCACCATTGAAGTTGCCATCTTTTGGGCGAGATGTTAAACCAAGGCCTCATCTCAGGTGGAAGTAAAAGATCCCACTGCACTATTTGGGAAATAGTGCCCTGGCCAATATTTATCCCTCAACCAACATCACTGAAAAAAGAACTGGATCATCAGATGCTGCTTGTGGAACTTTGCTGTATGTGTATTGGATGCTGTGTTTCCTATAACAGTGACTACACTTCAAAAGTACTTCACTGGCTGTAAAGATTCTGAACTATACTGAGTGCAATATATAAACAATATTTTGCTACGACAATAAGTATAAACATAAGAATTCAATGCTTGGGCTGCACAAGGCCTTGGTATGGTAGCACTTGTGTGATTTTTTTCAGCAAGTGATAGACAGAGCTAAACGATCCCACAACCAGATATATGCTCTGCAGTCCTGCCACATCCAGTCGGGTATGGTGGTGGACAATTAACCAACTCACTGGAGGAGGAGGCTCCACGAATATCCCCATCCTCAATGATGGAGGAGCCCAGCACAGCTGTGCAAAAGATAAGGCTGAAGCTTTTGTTATAATCTTCAGCCAGAAGTGCCGAGTGGATGATCCATCCTGGCCTCAGCATAGCAGATGCCAGTCTTCAGCCAATTCGATTAACTCCACGTGATATCAAGAAACAGCTGAAGGCACCAGACACTGCAAAGACTTTGGGCCCTGACAATATTCCGGCAACAGTACTGAATACTTGTGCTTCAAAGCTTGCCGCACCCCTAGCCAAGCTGTTCCAGTACAACACTGGCATCTACCTGGCTATGTGGAAAAGTGCCAGGTATGTCCTGCACACAAAAAGCAGGACAAATCCAACCTGGCCAATTACTGCCCCATCAGTCTACTCTCCATCAACAGTAAAGTAATGGAAGGGGCCATCAACAGTGCTATCAAGCGGCACTTGCTTAGCAATAACCTGCAAACTGACGCCCAGTTTGTGTTCCGCCAAGACCACTCAGCTCCTGACCTCATTACAGCCCTGGTTCAAACATGGACAAAAGAGCTGAACTCCCGAGGTGAGGTGAGCGTGACTGCCCCTGACATCAAGGATGAATTTGAGAGTGTGGTATCAAGGAGCCCTAGCAAATCTGGAGTCAATGGGAATCAGGGGGAAAACTCTCCGCTGCCTGGAGTCATACATAGCACAAAGGAAGATGGTTATGGTTGTTGGAGGTCAGTCATCTCAACTCCAGCATATCACCGCAGGAGTTCCTCAGGGTAGTGTCCTTGGCCCAACCACCTTCAGCTGCTTCATAAGTTCAGAAGTGGGGATGTTTGCTGATGATTGCACAATGTTTAGCACCATTCGCAACTCCTCAGATACTGAAGCAGTCCATGTCCAAATGCAGCAAGACCTGGGCAATATCCAGGCTTGGCTGACAAGTGGCAAGTAACATTTGCACCACACAAATGTCAGGCAATGATCATCTTCAACAAAAGAGAATCCAACCATCGCCCCTTGATGTTCAATGGCATTACCATCACTGAATCCCTCACTATCAACATCCTAGGGGTTACCATTGAACAGAAACTGATCTGGACTAGACAAATAAATACTGTGGCTTCAAGAGCAGATCAAAGGCTAGGAATCGCGCGATGAGTAACCCACCTCCTGATTCTCCAAAGCCTGTCCACCATCTACAAGGCACAAGTCAGAGTGCGATGGAATACACCACACTTGCCTGGATGAGTGCAGCTCCCACAACATTCAAGAAGCTTGACACCATCCAGGACAAAGCAGCCTGCTTGATTGGCACCACATCCACAAACATTCACTCCCTCCACCACCAATGCACAGTGGCAGCAGGGTGTACCATCTACAAGATGCATTGCAAGAATTCATTAAGGCTCCTTCGACAGCACCTTCCAAACCCACAACCACTACCATCTAGAAGGACAAGGGCAGCAGAGAGATGGGAACACCACTACCTGGAAGTTCCCCTCCAAGTCACTCACTATCCTGACTTGGAAATATATCGCTGTTCCTTCACTGTCGATGGGTCAAAATCCTGGAACTGTGAATGTACCTACACCTATGGACTGCAGCGGTTCAGGAAGGCAGCTCACCACCACTTTCTCAAGGGCAACTAGTGATGGGCAATAAAGGCTGGCCCAGCCAGCAAAGCCCACATCCCGTGAATGAATTAAAAAAAAAAGTTGATGGAGCAGTTGAGGGGGTTGGTCAATATCACTCCCACTGAGTTTGAAGTGAGACATTGGCCTTGATCAATGACCACCCAAGACCAGGCTTTTATCACAGTGCAGCACTCTCACATATTTAGTCCCTGTTAAGGATAGATAGTAATTCAGCCTGGTAATTTACACTGACAAAGCAATGCTTCAACCATTTGTGTAAAATTCCCATTATGCACTATTGAGCTAGGCCATTTCAGAAGGCAGTTAACCACATTGCTGTGGGTCTGGAGTCTCTTGCAGGCCTGACCAGGTAAGGACAGCAGATTTACTTCTATTCATTCACGGGATGCAGGCATCGCTGGTTAGGCCAGCATTTATTGCCCATCCCCTTGCTCAGAAGGCAGTTAAAAGTCAACCACATTTCACTGGGTCTGGTGTCACATGTAGGCCAGACCAGGTAAGGTGTCCCTAAAGGGCATTAGTGAACCAGATGGGTTTTCACAACAATCGACAATGGTTTCATGGTCATTGTCAGACTTTTAATTCCAGATTCTTTTATTGAATTCAAATTTCACCATCTACCGTGATTTGAACCCAGGTCCCCAAAGCATTACCCTGAGTCTCTGGAATACGAGTCCAGTGACAATACCACTATGCCGCCACCTCCCCCATTTGTGAACCAGATGAGTTTTTACAACAATCAATGACAATTTTCCTGGTCACCATTACTGAGACTAGCTTGATATTCTAGATTTACTAATTGAATTTAAATTCCACCAGCTCCCTATACTTTCCCCTTTTGAACCCATGGCCAGGATTTTCCGGTTGGCAAGCGGGAGGCAGGGCCTGCTCGCTGTAAAATTACACGGGGATGCGTTGGGTGGAACTCCCGACGTCACCCTGCCCCGTTTAAATTTTCAGGCAGGCGGGGGCTCAACAGAATCAGCTGTGTGCCCGCCGACCTGTCAATGGCCAATTGAGGCCATTGATAGAGTCATTAAACTAATTAATGGGCCTGCCCGTCCAACCCTGGTGAGTATTAGAAAAAGCATGAAATCTCATCCATGGGCGGGATGAGGTTTCATGTAGGTTTTAAAAAATGTAATTAAAGTTATGCATTTAAAAGTTATGGACATGTCCCAACGCATGTGACAGTGTCACATGAGGGGACATGTCAGGGAATTTTTTTTTCTATTTTTCACATTTTTTACTGTGCAGCCGATCTCCCTGAGGCAGCACTTAGCCTCAGGGAGATGAGTGTGCTCTTTCATGCGCATGCGCGAAAGAGTGCACCCTCGGCTCATGGAATTCCCCCCCCCGCCCCTCCCCGGCCCGCATAGGGAGCGCATAGCGCTTCCGTGCGGACGTCATGCTGGGAGGGCCTTAATTGGCCTGCCCATGTAAAATGGCGGCCCGCCCCCAATCAGGGGCACTGATTGGAGGCACGCTTCCACGCGCCCACTCTTAAACTTCCCATCGTGCCCCATGTCCCCAGAGCATTAGTCTGGGCCTCTGGATTACTAGTCCAGTAATATTATCACTATGGTACTGTCTCCCCCATCCCAATCAGAGCATTTTGTAATCAGGGCCTACTTGTTTGCATGAAAAACATCTCCAAACAAACTCTGAAAATGTGATTATTTTAGAATAATTTTGCTGTTTTTTTACTTACTTGTAATATACTGTTATATTCCCGAGTTTAATTCAACTTAAAAGGAAAGAAATGATTATTGGTACTCAAATGAATGCATGATAAATAGTCTTCTGTGTAATAAATTTTCTATGATTTCTACGAATCATTCCCAACATCTATTGTTTGAACTTCTGTTGAGGTCACCAATGTTTCAACTACCTCTACCAATTTATTTTGTGGCTAAGAAAATCATTTATAAAAATCTAAATAATGTGACTAAAAATTAGTCAACAAAGCATTAAAAATAAAGTGAGCAACGATAATCTGTAATATTCTATGAAAGCCCTCCTCCCAGTCATCAGACATGTGCCAGTGCCTTTGATATTAAAGCAGGATGTTTTATGTCATCTTGACTCTCTTGGCTTTAGTACCTCAACTAGTCACAGTAAAGCTGAGTGAACTCAGCCAACACAACTTAATCCTTTTGTAAATGTCGACCTCATTAGCTACCTTAAATAGATTAACAGGCAAACCCTAGGGAACACCTCACTAATCCACTCGGCTTTTTCCACCCCGCATACTGTTGCTTTGCAACACGTACACAAAGCAAGGAGAATGAGGTTACCACATGGAAGCTCACTTTATGATATTTCCATTGACTTTCTCCTCCTCTCTTTCAAGGAGGTCAGTCATCCAAGTCCAAGGTCAGATGGGGTTGTTGGGGGCACAGGGTTCAAATTTCTGAGTTTGCTTTGTTCCTGATGAAAATTAACTATAACCTTAATAATCAATGCCCGCGCATCATGGGACAGAGAGGAAGCGGGAGAAACAACAGGGCAGATTTTCCTCTG
Organism: Cetorhinus maximus; assembly: GCF_964194155.1. Lineage (NCBI taxonomy): Eukaryota > Metazoa > Chordata > Chondrichthyes > Lamniformes > Cetorhinidae > Cetorhinus > Cetorhinus maximus. The sequence goes on from NC_135893.1 coordinate 56,347,216, forward strand.
ATTAGCTTCTGGGGAATAATTAATTCAACCATTGATGTAAGATAAAGTTCACCTAAAGAGTAACAGGTATATTCTAAACCTGTCCTGTAGCACAGTGGGTAGAAGCACAACCCAGTAACATGCAAGGTACCATCCCGACCTTTGAACCCCCCACCCCCGACCCACAGAAGTGTAAACGGTATTTTCAAGACCAGGTAAGTAGGTATTTATTTCCTCTAATTTCTGTGGGCCAGCACTTTCTGATGCTAGTTGGAGGTTACGGCCCAGTAAAACCCATCGTTCTCTTCGACCAATGTTCCATCCTTAACTGCTGGTGAGTTAGCTGATCTCATTGAAGGCCCCAGGGCCTCCAGATGTGGAAGAAAAACACTAACTGGAGTTCCTGCTGCTGACTGACATTCGATGGTTCCAACCGCAAATGCCTCTGGACATTGGTCGAAGAGAACAATGGGTTTCACTGGGCCGTAACCTCCATCTAGCATCAGAAAGTGCTGGCCCACAGAAATTAGAGGAAATAAATACCAACTTACCTGGTCTTGAAAATAACATTGGCACTTCTGTTCGCTGGAGCTGCTTGGGGCCTGCATTGAAAGACTCCTCACAGGCCCCAATGAAGTCTAGCTCCAATTGTATTCAAGGAGGCTATGCCCCCCTTTTTAACAGCACTAGTTTAAAGGGCCAGGGAAACTGACAGGCCAGGGGAAGGTAAGTGTCTAAGGTAAGTGCATAGGATTTGGGGGGTGGGGATGTCTGGGGGTGGTACTGGGGGTTGGTTGGAGGTCCCTGGGGGTGGGGGCGGTGTCCAAAGTCAGAGAGGGGGTGGTTGGGGGGGCCCGAGCTCAGGGGATGGTGGGTCTGAGGTTGGGGGATTGGGGGGTCCGAAGTTTGTTGGGGGTGTGTTTGGGGGATCTGAGGTCAGCAGGGGGATTAGGAGGTTTGAGGTCAAGGTTGTGGGGAGGTTGTGGGGACCGAGGTTGAGGTCTGGGAGGGATTAGGGTGTCCAAGGTCGGGGGGGTGGGGGGTTCCGATGTCTGCGGGGAGGTTTGGGGAGTCCGAGGTCGAGATCAGGCGGAGTAAGGGGAATCCGAGGTCAGAGGGAGTTCAGGGGTCTGAAGTAGAGTAAGGGTTAGTGGGTCCAAGGTCGGGGGATGGGTTGGGGGGTACGAGCTCCGGGAACGGCGGGGTCCGAGATCTGGGATTGGAGGGATCCGAGGTCCGGGGTCGGGGGGTGGGGGGGGCAGGGTTTGTCTAAGGTCCGGGGTCAGGGGTACGAGGTCAGGGGGTTCCGAGGTCTTGTGCGGAGTCGGTTGGAAGTCCGGGGTCCAGGGGGTTCATGGGGGAGGGTCCAAGGTCCAGAGGGGGTGGGTGGCAGTCAGAGTTCTGGGGTATTGGAGGTTGGGGGGGGTGCTGTGGGGGGTGGGTGGTCGGTGTTCGGTGAGGTGGTGGATGTCAGAGATCGGGGGCTGGGAGGTGGGGGGTGCCAGGGGTCAGGAGTTGGGGGGGTGTCAGGGGTCGGGGGTGTCGGGAGAGTCCCACGGGGGAGTGCTGTCGTGGGTGTGGGGGAATAGCATGGGGTCGGTTTGAGACTTTACAATAGTTACTCGGGAGTTAAAAGAGGTTTTAATTCTTCTAATCTTTTCTGGATAACTATTGGTTATGACCTTGGCGGAACCATCCTAAGTTTGCGATTTAAATCACATTTTTGGATGGTTCCCAGTGCAGTTCATTGTCCAGAGGAAGTATTTCTGGACAATTGCCATGCAAACCCTTACCTGAGAACTTCCCAGAGGGATTCCCCAGCACATCTTTGGGATATCCCCAAATCTGACACTGGGGAGCGCGGAAATTATGGGTCATGGTGTAGTAATAAATGTAGGACTGTAGCTTTAAGAATAATCCGATGTAGTAAGAGCACATGATCTGTGTAAACCAAATGAGTTAGCAGCGCAGGGAATCTCTAGGAGGAGAGTTCTTCTTTAATTATAGAGTTAGACGCAAAAATGTAGCTGCAGCTGTTGTCCTGTAAATAAAGTTCAATGTTTCCACAAAGAAAAGCTGCCTGGAAAACTAACTCTATAACAAACTGGCGACTAGGATAAATCAGATTCGGTAAATCAGTACCTTGCCCAGCAATTGTGAGTATCTAAGATAATTAAAAAGAAAGGAAAATATATTCATCCGAGATGCCACAGTTTGGCAGAATCGATCCCTTTGAGCCAGCCACAGTCGACTGGTCTCAATATATACAATGTGTTGCATTCTACTTTCAAGCCAATTAAATCACCAGGGAGGAAAAGAGAGTGATTCTCCAGAGTATTTGTGGGAGCAAGACCTACAGTTTAATTCGAACTTTGATAGCCCCCAATGCCCCTGATTCAAAGACCTTCAGTGAATTAGTAGACCTCGTTAAGGGATATTTCCAACCCAAGTCCTCAGTCACATTGTAGAGATTCAGGTTCAATTCACGGAATGGAGCCCCAGGGGAGACCATTGCTACCTAGGTGGCGAAATTAAAACAACTAATGGGATATTGTGATTCAGTGAAACCCTGAATGATATACTCAGGGATTGTTTGGTCTGTGGCATGCAAGAGGAAGCTATTCAGCAAAGATTGCTGCCTGAAGTGGATCTTGATTTTAAGAAAGTGTTAGAAATAGTGATTGCGATAGAAAGCTCTGTAAAGGATACAACAGTGATTCAAGGTGTGCAAAATGGTGCCATTCTCCTAGTTGGGTGGAAACAGTCAGCCAAAAGTGGCGCATAAAGCTGGGACTCTGCCGTGAAGCGGGAAACAGCCCAGACTAACCCAAAATTTAGAGGAAACAGCTTGGCAGCAAATTTGAAAAATAATTTTTATCGATGTGGAACAATCATACTCCTAACGATTGGCAATTACAAAGGTTGAGTGTTATTTTTGTCACAAAAGTGGGCACATATTGAAACATTACAAAGCGAGGTTAAATCAGACTTCCAGGCAAAAAACGAAATCCAATGAAGTAAATAGTTTTCAAGATCCAGAAACAACCAATTCTGACATTTATTCCTTATTCGCCTTGAAAGTTGGGAAGACATTGCAAGTGAATGGTAAACCCTTAAAAATGGAAGTAGACATCGGCGCTTCTACCACTGTAGAAGGAGAACACACTTTCAGATGTTTAAATAAAGGTGCTCAACAATTAAATTTGGAACAAATCTCTGCCAAGTTGAAAACGTACACAGGTGAAGAAATCCAGGTAAAAGGTATCACCAGAGTACCCTGTTTATTGTAGACACCAAACGGCACAACTACCAGTCACGGTATTAGATGGTAGAGGACCAAGCCTTCTAGGTTGAAATTGGTTGAGGGAAATTAACTTGATTGGCCAATGAGATTTCAAAAGGAAGCAGGAAGTTGGAAAAGGAACAAGGCAAGGTACTTCAGAAAGAGCCTGGGGAGTCCAAGGACTGCAACAGGATGAAAAAGGAGTGTGTAAGCATTCAGCAACCTGAAGAAAAGAAGACTGACTTAAACAATGACATGGAAGAACAACAGAAGAAACCCAAAGAGACTCTGCTGAATGATAGAATTCAAGATGAAGTGAGTGAGTTTCGTGAAGAAAAGGAAAACCTGTTGAAAGACCTTCACACACGACAAGGATCCCTCAGGTCAAAGTGTGTACCTCTCAAGCATTACGAAGAGAAACAGGAAGAATTTAACGTCACTCTGAACAAACTGAAGAACCAGTTGGCAGAGAAGATGCAGCAGTGTTCAAAGTTCCAGGAGGAAGCCAACAGACACAAGAAGGAGACCGAAGAGCTGAAGAATCATCTGAATGAAGCTAAAGAGGCTTTGAAAGCAAAAGTCGTAGAACTTTCCTAGATGCGAGTAGATAATGAAGTCATGGGTAGCTCAACTATTGAACTAAAACAAGTTGAGATTTCACTTGAGAGAAGTCTGGCTGATAGTGAAGTCAAAAAGGCCAAGACTAAACTCTGTGGTAGAAAGAAGACAAAAAGGAAGAAGGTTCTGAAAAGACAATAAAAGGTGGGAATGAAAAAGTTAACAGGTGAATTGTTGGAAACTAAACTTGCTCGTTTCCTATTTCACTGCAGAACAACCCCCCACACTACAACAGGTGCAACACCTGCACAGTTACTGATGAGGCACCAACTTCAAACAAGACTCAGTCTGATACTTCCCAATTTGGAGGGGAAGAAAAGTCAAGGGAACCAAAAAACGACTCATGATTTGCATAGCCATGAGCAACAATTTACTGTTGGAGAAGCAGTATACGTAAGGAATTTTGGTGGAGGACCGCAGTGTAAAGTAAGCTCTGTGGCTGCACCATTGTCGTACCACGTGAAAATGGAGGGCCGGATCACCTGTAAGCATGTGGATCATTTAAGAAGAAAGGAGATAACCCTACAAGATGATGTTCCACCTGCAACCATTGATGAACCTGTGGTTCCTGTTGAAATTGCTCAACCAAGGATAGACATACCCGATGACTCTGTTGGAGCAGAAGACACTGAACTGCCTGTGCCTAATGAGGTACCTGATGTTAATGTAGTTCCAGAGAATGTGGTTCCTGTCAATGAATTGGAAGTCGTGGAGCTATGACATTCTACACGGATCAGAAAACCATCTGAAAGACTGAACTTATAATTTCATGACCTGTGTAAATATTGTAATGTCATGAGATAAATATCCTTGTAAATACAAAAGGTACAGAAAAGTTAATGGGGGAGGAATGTAGTCATATAGTACTGATAAATGTAGGACTGTAGCTTTAAGAATAATTCTGTATTGTAAGATCACATGATCTGTGTAAGCCAATGAGTTAGCAGCACGGGGAAACTCGTGGAGGAGTTCTTCTTTAGTTATAGAGTTAGATGCACACATGTAGCTGCTGCTACTGTCTTGTAAATAAAGTTCAATGTTTCCACATAGAAAAGTTGACTGGAAAGCCAACTCTATAAAACTTGAGTAGACTAAAAGACTGCAAGTACTAAAAGATTGGGCTCCCGATGAAGAATTGGATGAGGGTTTGGAGAGCAACCAGCATCCTAGGGTAATTTTGCAAGTTTATGTTGAGCCTTTATTGACCCTTAGAACTATTAACAAACATACAGCAAAGGGTACACGCTAGGAGCTGTCTCCATGCTTGCTGGTATTTATGGCTCTGTCCAGCACTCAAATGACCTTGGGTGCAGATCATGTGCTCTCTTACATCGCTGTATGGGCCGTACTGTACTCAGTTCCACATTAACCTTATATGTGCCAGACCCTTATAATACACGTCCCCCTCAAGTCTTTATCCAACGTATTTTTAGTGATTACACTTTACCTTATGTCTTACATTGTTATTACTATCACACATTTACATTGTCATTACTACATTATCGCCACTCCATCTGCCCTTTTCAAGCCCTCGAAGTCAAAGGTTCAGGTGGTCTGGAGGCCTTATAACCCTTCTGTATCTCGTTCACACTACTGCCGGAGGAGTGGTAGGCTTTGTCGCTGCTGGTTCTTTCTGTAGATTTGAAGGTTTGTAATTAGAATGAGGTTTAGCGGTACCCTCACCTGGGCGTGTCACTGTTAGCAATGGACAGCTGCTACTAGGTTCCAACATCTTTTGTGGCTTTGGCATGCTGGCTAGGAGTTGCAGCATATGTTCAGTGTTGACCTGCTGTACTGTCACCATAGCTGGAGGTAGAGGCTCAATTGACCGCACTCTTTTACATCTTGGAGGCGTCGTGGTTACCTCCTAGGTGATTCGCAGGTCTGACCATTGGAGGTTTTCCGGTACCTATAACAAGAATGGACAAACCTGCTCCACAAAGAGGGGAGACAGTTTTTTTAAAAATTCTTTCAAGGGAAGTGGGCGTCACTGGCTAGGCTAGCATTTATTGCCCATCTGTAATTGCCCTTGGGAAGGTGGTGGTGAGCTGCCTTCTTGAACCGCTGCAGTTCATGTTGTGTAGGCATACCCATAGTGCTGTTAGGAAGGGAGTTCCAGGATTTTGACCCAATGACAGTGAAGGAACAGTGAGATATTTCCAAGCCAAGATGGTGAGTGGCTTGGATGGGAACTTCCAGGTGGTGGTGATCGCATGTGTCTGCTGCCCTTGCCCTTCTAGGTGATAGCGGTTGTGGGTTTGGAAGGTGCTGTCTAAGGAGCCTTGGTAAGTTGCTGCAGTGCATCTTTCAGATGGTACACACTGCTGCCACTATGTGGCAGTGGTGGAGGGAGTGAATGTTTGTGGATGTGGTGCCAGTCAAGCAGACTACTTTGTCCTGGATGGTGTCAAGCTTCTTGAGTGTTGTGGGAGCTGCACTCATCCAGGCAAGTGGGGAGTATTCCATCACACTCCTGACTTGTGCCTTGTAGATGGTGGACAGGCTTTGGTGAGTCAGGAGGTGAGTTATTCGTTGCATGATCCCTAGCCTCTGACCTGCTCTTGTAGCCACAGTATTTATATGTCTAGTCCAGTTCATTTTCTGGTCAATGGTAACCTCCAGGATATTGATGGTGGGGTATTCAGTGATGGTAATGCTATTGAATGTCAAGGGATGATGCTTGGATTCTCTCTTGTGGGAGATGGTCACTGCCTAGCAAAGTACGTTTTTCCCTCTTGTTGGTTCCCTCACCACGTGCTGCAGACCCAGTCTAGCAGCTATGTGCTTTAAGGCTCGATCAGCACAGTCTGTAATGGTGCTACTGAGCCACTTTTGGTGATGGACATTGAAGTCCCCCACCCAGAGTACATTCTGTGCCCTTGCCATCCTCAATGCTCCCTACAAGTGGCGTTCAACATGAAGGAGCATTTATTCATCAGCTGATTGGATGGGGGTGGGGCGGAAGGGTGGGGTGCGGTGGTGGGTGGTACGTCGGAATCAGCAGGGGGTTTACTTGCACACGTTTGACCTGACACCTGAGACATCATGGGGGTCCGGAATAGATGTTGAGGACTCCTAGATTAACTCCCTCCCAACTGTATACCACTGTCCTGCCACTTCTGCTGCATCTGTCCTACCAGTAGGTCATGACATACCCGGGGATGGTGATGTCTGGGACATTATCTGTAAGGTATCGTTCCGTGAGTATGACCATGTCTAGCTATTGCTTGGCTAGTCTATAAGACAGCTCTCCCAATTTTGGCACTAACCCTGGAGGTTAGTAAGGAGGACTTTGTAGAGTGACAAGGCTGAGTTTGCTGTAGTCATTTCCAGTGCCTACAATGATTTCTTTTGGACTTATCAGCGGTTTTCTGTAACTGAGTGGCTTGCCATTTCAGAAGGCATTTAAGAGTCAACCACATTGCTGTGGTTCTGGAGTCACATATCGGTCAGACCAGGTAAGGATGACAGATTTCCTTCCCTAAAGGGCTTTAGTGAACCAGAGGGATTTTTATGACAATCGAAAATGGTTTTATGGTCATCAATAGACTTTTAATTCCAGGTTTTTATTGAATTCATATCCCAATATCTGCCATGGTGGGATTCGAAAGTGAGTCCCCAGACCACTACCCTGGATCTCTGGATTTCTAGTCCAGTGACTTGCAACCTTCTATCCTGTACAGATCACTGATGAACGAATCAATAGGTTCTCCTGGCTGTTGGACTCCCTTATCGGATTTAGCTCTTTTGAGTATTTTATCGCCTCTTAGAATTAAAAAAATATCGAATGATTGTAGTGCCTTTTTGAATTTTGCGATGATTCATTAATTCCTTGTCTTGCAATAATGTCGTCTGTAATTGGGCCTACCAAGTAATGCAGCATGTTCACCTGCTCTTCTTCAGGTTTAAATAAAAAGTCAGAAGCGATGCTGGATTTTTAGAATCTTTTCCTCCAAAGTCCCCAATTTTGTGTTTGATCTGGGCCCTGGATTATTCCGAATTGACTTAGAGGTGTGAAATTCTGATACATGTTCAAAAATGTAAAAGTGTATGCTTTGCTTTAAGAGCTGTCTGAATTTCAAGAAGGCATCAGTTATTTTTTATAAATTATTCATTCATGGGATGTGGGCTTTGCTGGCTGGGCCAGCATTTATTGCCCATCCCTAGTTGCCCTTGAGAAGGTGGTGGCAAGCTGCCTTCTTGAACCACAGCAGTCCATGTGGTGTAGGTACACCACAGTGCTGTTAAGAAGGGAGTTCCAGGTTTTTGGTCCCAGCGACAGAGAAGGAACAGCGGTATATTTCCAAGTCAGGATGGTGAGTGACTTGGAGGAGAATTTCCAGTTGGTAGTATTCCCATCTATCTGTTGCCCTTGTCCTTTTAGATGGTAGAGGTCACGGGTTTAGAAGGTGCTGTCAAAGGAGCCTTGGTGAATTCCTGCAGTGCATCTTGTAGATGGTACGCACTGCTGCTACTGTGCGTCAGTAGTGAAGGGAGTGAATGTTTAAGGATGTGGCGCCAATCAAGTTGCTTTGTCCTGGATGGTGTCAAGCTTCTTGAGAGTTGTGGGAGCTCAACTCATCCGGGCAAGTGGAGGGTATGGTATTCCATCACACTCCTGGCTTGTGCTGTAGATGGTGGACAGGCTTTGAGGAGTCAGGAGTGAGTTACTCGTCACAGGATTCCTAGCCTCTGAGCTGCTCTTGTAGCCACAGTTTTAAATGGCTAGTCCAGTTCAGTTTCTGGTCAAAGGTAACCCGCAGAATGTTGATAGTGGGAGATTCAGTGATGGCAATGCCATTGAACGTCAAGGGGCGATGGCTGGATTCTCTCTTGTTAAGAGATGGTCATTGCCTGACACTTACATTGCCTGAATGTTACTTGCCACTTGTCAGCCCAAGCCTGGATATTGTCCAGGTGTTGCTGCATTTGAACATGGACCGGTTCAGTGTCTGCGGAGTTGCAAATGGTGCTAAACATTGTGCAATCATCAGCGAACATCCCCACTTCTGACCTTATGATGGAAGGAAGGTCATTGATGAAGCAGCTGAAGATGGTTGGGCCGAGGACACTACCTTGAGGAATTCTTGCGGTGATATGCTGGAGCTGAGATGACTGACCCCCAACAACCACAACGATCTTCCTTTGTGGTAGGTATGACTCCAACCAGTGGAGAGTTTTCACCCTGATTGACTTCAGTTTTGCTCGGGCTCCTTGATGCCACACTCGGTCAAATACAGCCTTGATGTCAAGGGCAGTTACTATCATCTCACCTCGGGAGTTCAGCTCTTTTGTCCATGTTTGAACCAAGGCTGTAATGAGGTCAGGAGCTGAGTGGCCTTGGCAGAACTCAAACTGGGCATCGGTGAGCAGGCTTTGCTAAGCAAATGCCACTTGATAGCACTGTTGATGACCACTTCTATTACTTTACTGATGATCGAGAGTAGATTGAAGGGGCAGTAACTGGCCAGGTTGGATTTGTCCTGCTTTTGGTGTACAGGACATACCTGGGCGATTTTACACATAGCTGGGTAGATGCCAGTGTTGTAGCTGTACTGGAACAGCTTGACTAGGGGCACGGCGAGTTCTGAAGCACAAGTCTTCAGCACTATTGCCGGAATATTGTCAGGGCCCATAGCCTTTGCTGTATCCAGTGCCTTCAGCCGTTTCGCGATATCACGTGGAGTGAATCAAATTAGCTGAAGACTGTAGCAAATGCTTCAGCCTTATCTTTTGCACTGATGTGCTGGGCTCCTCCATCATTGAGCAAGGGGATATTTGTGGAGCCTCCTCCTCCAGTGAGTTGTTTCAATTGTCCAACACCATTCACGACTGGATGTGGCAGGACTGCAGAGCTTTGATCTGATCTGCTGGTTGTGGATTTGCTTAGTTCTGACTAACACTTCCTGCTTATACTGTTTGGCATGCAAGTAGTCCTGTGTTGTAGCTTCACCAAGTTGACACCTCATTTTTCAGTATGCCTGGTGCTGGTCCTGGCATGCCCTCCTTCAGTCTTCATTGAACCAGGGTTGATCCCCTGGCTCGATGGTAATCATTGAGTGGAGGTTATGTCGGACCACGAGGTTACAGATTGTGTTCAAGTACATTTCTGCTGCTGCTGATGGCTCATGGATGTCCAGTCTTGAGTTGCTAGATCTGTTCAAAATCTATCCCATTTAGCACAGTGGTAGGTAGGCCACACAACACGCTGGAGGGTATCTCAATGTGAAGGAAGGACTTCATCTCCATAATGACTGTGTGATGGTCACTCCTACCGATACTGTCATGGACAGATGTATCTGTGGCAGGCAGGTTGGTGAGGATGAGGTCAAGTATGTATTTCCCTCTTGTTGCTTCTCTCACCACCTGCCACAGACCCAGTCTAACAGCTGTGTCATTTAGGACTCGGCCAGTAGTGGTGCTACTGAGCAACTTTTGGTGATGGACATTGAAGTCCCCCACCCAGAGTACATTCTACACCCTTGCCACCCTCAGTGCTCTCTCTAAGTGATGTTCAACATGGAGGAGCACAGATTCATCAGCTTAGGGAGAGCGGTATGTGGTAATCAGCAGGAGGTTTCCTTGCCCATGTTTGACCTGATGCCATGAGAGCTCATGGGGTCCAGAGTCAATGTTGAGGACTCCCAGGGCAACTCCCTCCCGACCGTATACCACTGTTTCACCACCTTTGCTACGTCTGTCCTGCAGGTGGGACAGGACATACCCAGTGGTGAAGGTGGTGTCTGAGACATTATCTGTAAGATATAATTCCATGACGATGATTATGTCAGGCTGTTGCTTGACTAGTCTGCGAGACAGCTCTCCCAATTTTGGCACTAACCCTCAGAGGACTAAGGAGGACTTTGCAGGGTTGACAGGGCGGAGATTGCTGTTGTCGTTTCCGGTGCCTAGGTCGATGCCGGATGGTCCATCCAGTTTCATTCGTATTTTGTGACTTTGTAGCAGTCTGATACAACTGAGTGGCTTGCTGGCCCATTTCAGAGGGCATTTACGAGTCAACCGCATTGCTGTGACCAGGTAAGGACACCAGATTTCCTTCCCTAAATGGCATTAGTGAACCAAATGGGTTTTTACAACAGTCGACAACGGTTTATGGTCATCATTAGACTTTTAATTCCACATTTTTATTGGATTCAAATTCCACCATCTACCCGGGTCCCCAGGGCATTACCCTGGGTCTCTGGATTACTAGTCTAGAGATTATACCATTATGCCATTACCTCCCCCTAGTTAATTTGGAATCAAAGGGATTTCCCACCCTTGCTGGTTTTGGAGGGCTTAATTTGGCGCTTAGCTTGAATAAATCTTTTTTACAATGGCTGCCTGCAGTCTTCTCTTGTTCAGCGTTTTCTTTTTTTGACTCGTGAGTCCATTGAGTTCTATCTTCTGTTTACCTTTTATCGAGTTAAACATCATGATGATCCCAAAATATTTAATTAACTCTTTCTTTTTTTTCTGACGAGCTCGGATGCATGTGCTCAGGTTCCACCTTGAGGAATCGGGTTTTAGTGACAGGTTTCTGTCAAAACTGCTCTTCCGACTGAATTACTTTAAAGGTTTCTCAGGAATGCTGCAGCCTGGAATTTTGAAAGGTTAAGTCCACCCTTGCAAATTCCGCCGGATCTGATGCTGGACTTCCAAAAGAGTCTCCTCCTGCAGCATGGGGCAGAATTTTCCCGTCGGCGTGCAGGGGCGGGACCCACACGCCGACGCGTAAAATGATGCATGGTGACGTCGGGTGAGTGTCCCGACATCATCGCGTGCCATCGCGATATTTTCTTGGGCGTGTGCAAGATGATCTTCGATGCACGTCCGCCATTATTTAACAGGCCACTTAAGGCCCTTGAGGCGCCAATCAATGGCAATTTTTTGGCGCCCCGTGCAATCTTCAGGTCGGCTCACGGGCACAGCGGGCAGGCGGGTAGGAGACATTTGTATAAACCTCATCCATGGGCGGGATAAGAGGGCTCAGTGGGGTCACGAGTGTGCTCTGTCAAATACTGATTTTTCAAAGGTACTGATACTTGCCTGTGTGATCTGCAATACTTCAAAACGCATACCAGCTGCTTGGACTGGACTCACAACCTTCAGGTCAGCACTCTGCAGTGAGGAATCTTTTTGGGCCAGCGGGTTTCAGGAAGCCTTCCCTTAGCCTGGGAATGGGAGCTGAACTGTCCACTGGAGGCACCTCCTCTGAGGAGGAAGGGAGGGCGAGAAGGGGGAGGAGGCATATTCAGCCACCTTTGGGAGGACAGGCGCAGGCACAAGGGGTGCAAAGCCAAGAGGTAGTCCAAGGCAGAAGGAGCCACATAAGACGCCACTATCCTGCTGCCAGGGCATACAGGCAGCAAAGCAGCTACCTCAATATGTCTGAGGTGCAGTGCCGAAGAGGCTCCGTCTCTCAAGGGAGACAGTCAACTATATCTGTCAGATTATAGGGCCTGAGATCTCCGCAAACTGTGTGGGTGGACACCCCATGCCTGTGGCTCTAAAGGTCATAGCTGCCCTCAACGTCTATGCCTCTGGCTCCTTCCCAGGGTCGGTGGGTGATCTATGCGGTGTCTCCCAATCACACACTTGTGTCAAGCAGGTGACAGACGCTCTGTTCAGCCGTGCATTGACCTTCATCCACTACCGCTGGGACGAGGCAAGCCAGACAGCGAGCCAGAGGCTTTTCAGCCATTGCTGGCTTCCCCGCGTCCAGGGTGCAATAGACTGCACACACGTGGCCATCAAGGTGCCAGCAGGTGAGCCGGGTGCCTTCGTCAACAGGAAGGGCTTCTACTCCATGAACGTGCAGATAGTGTGTGACGACAGGATGCAGATCCTACAAGTCTGCGCAAGGTACCCAGGCAGCTCCACGAAGCCTACATCCTCAGACACTCCCAGGTGCCGGGGCTCTTCAGTGCTCCAGTCTGACTTGATGGATGGCTGCTGGGTGACAAGGGCTCTCCCCTCAGAAGGTGGCTCATGACGCCATTCCACCATCCAAGAACAGAAGCTGAGCAGCGGTATAATAGGAGCCATGCCTCCACAAGGGCTTTGGTGGAGAGAGCCATCGGTCTTCTGAAAATGCGCTTCCGATGCCTGGACCGCTCAGGGGGCACACTCCAGAACCCCCCCAGATCATGTGTCACTGATAGTGATTGCATGTTGCACTCTCCACAATCTTGTGCTGGAAAGGGGGGAACGCTGTGGATGACGATGATGTAGACGTAGTGGCTGCGGCTGCACATGCGAGGATGAGCACGCACAGGGAAATGCTGAGGGGGTAGATGCTGACCCGGGCATACTCCAGGGAGGCAGGGAAACCCAGGAGGCTTTAATCCAATGAGCCTTCAGCTAGCACACCACATATGGACCTCCAGGACAAGCCTGGGCTACAGGCTCCATATTCGATACCTAAGTGCCAAATCTGCCTGGATAGGAACATTAACTAAGGGCCTTGTTAATAAAGCTGAATGTCCCACCAATCACTCATAACATTATTGGAAACCATCCAACTGCAGAAGAAATGCAGAAGCCATGGTGACATGCCTGAATTTAATATTACAATCAAAAGGAACTTAAGAAAACAAAATGACAAAGGTGTTAAAAATCACACTAACTCATAAAGACCTCATTGCGGGCCAACACAAAAGCATCAGTGATAAACCCGTGGTGTACCTAAGGTGCCTTATGTTTATGTTTGCGGGTGCTACGTCTTGGTGCTGCCCCCTTGCTGGGAGTGGCATCTGAGACAGCTTGCTGACTCTGCTGTCCTCTTGGCCTCGATGACCTTGGCGGTTGCCCTCTGGCCCGTGGAGCCAGTGCTGGCCCCGCCTGGGAGGGAGCAGCCAGTTCCACAACTGGCACCTCTTCCGTCGTCGTAGCCTCACCGGATGCAATGGTCACTGGGAGAGGGGCGAAGGATCTGCTGCCCTCATCCTGAGAGGAGCCCACAGAGATGATAGGCAGCTGCTGCGCCGACGTGAGGTCGCTTCGGACCTCCCTGCTCACCATGGATGGATAGGAACCGAGCTGAGAAACTTGGTGCCAGACCATCTCCCACACTGGCTCTGACTAGCTGAGGTCAATGCCGATGTGAGGCTTGCTGGTCCGATCGCATCCAAAAGGAGCCCCTGATGAGTCTCCTGGAGGAGCCTCTCCACGAGAGTCGCCATTCTCTCCATGGAGGATGTATGGCGCTAGGCCATGAGGCTTATTGCATCGGTGATAGTCGGTGTAGACTCCTCCACCACGGACACCAAGCTAAGGATAGCCTCACCAGATACTCCCACACACCCTGCCGCACTTCCTGCATTTGGTGCATCGTGGGCAACTCCAGAGGCACATTATCAGGCACCGACAGAGCATGTTCCTGGTCCCCTGCAGTCCTCCGACTGCTGGTGCCACGGGCACTCTCTGTCTTTGCCAGCTTCTCCAGCGACTGTGAAGTGCCCTCACCGTTGTGCCCCGGGACACTAGCCGATGTTCTAATTCCCACCGAGGTGCTAGTATCTGCGCTGGTGTCTGCCTCCCCTCGCAGCATGTCATCACCCTGACTTTGACATGTCCTGGAGTTCCAGCACTGCGCCTAGGTGCAGCTCCTCCAGGTTGCCCCCAAAACAGTAATGCGGGTCTCAGTGTACCACATGCTGCGGGTTCAGAACCCAACTCTTCACCACCTTCTCAGGGTGCCCTCGGCATGGGCAATATCTGCTGGCCCACCCAGCGAAGGAATAATTCAAGGCAGTCACTACACTCAGACTGGGAAGTGGGGGGGGAACCAGGGTGGAGAAAGCCTACCTGCTGGGTTAAGTGAGCAATGCCAACATGGTACTCACCCTTCCCGAGCGCAACAGGTCGTTGAAGCACTTGTGACACTGGATTCAGATGCGTCGCACCACGTCATGGGAGCTCATGATCTCCGCCACCTCCTCCCAGGCATGTTTGGTCATGTGGGGGTGGGGGGGAGGGGTGGCGGCTCCACCTCCCGTCCTGGGAAATGAGCACCTCCCGCTATGCTGCCACCTTGCAAGGCAATCGTCAGAAAAACGAGGGCACAGTGCCCCCCTACCCTACCCTTCTGCCTGGCCTGCTAAGCAGCAGCGCTCTGGAGAGACCTTCCACTGGCCATGATTCACCACCTTTGAAAGGCTGCAGCAGCTTTTTAAAAACAGGCCGCCAGGTCGCGATTGGACCTGGCGGTCATTGCAGTCCCGCCGCCGCCCACCCACTCCCGCTGACCTCAGGAGCCGCGATTCACGCTGGGCGGGACTTAATTGGCCCATCCGCGTAAAATAGCGGCGCTGACCTGATCGTGGGTGGCGATCAGGTCCGTGTCCGCCTGCTCCTGCACCATCCGCCTGACAGGCAGAAAATTCTGCCCATGGAATTTTAAATTTCTGCCTTCAGCTTCTGAGCCTTTTTTTGAGCTTTGGAGCTTTCCTGGCGATCTTTCCTCTGTGCCTCTGCTTCTAGAGATTCGTTTCAGGTCAGAATGCTTTTTTAACTTATTCCTCAGTCTTCCAGCATTTCAATTTACTTCTGCATTTTAGCAAGGATGTTGTGCTTTTTTCACAAGCTGCCACCATGTTGTAGGCTGTTGGTTACAATTTGGTAGGTCTGAAGAAGTCTTCGTCATCATACTCTACATCTTTATTGACTCTTAGAACTACTTACAAATATACAGTAAAGGGTGCAAGCTGGGAGCTGTTTCCATGCCTGCTGGTACCCATGGCTCTGTCCATTACTCAACTGACCCTGGGTGCTGGTCATGTGCACCTTACATCACTGTGTGGGTTGTACTGTGCTCAGTCCCACATTAACTTACATGTGCCAGATGCTTATACAACAGTTTACGCTTCTAGAGCTTGGAGCAGTAGGCACATATATGGGAAGGTGGGGGTGAGGGAGGAAGGAGCACCCTCCTCCCCGCTTTGTGATTCACTTAACTCATAAAATCATCCCTGGTGTCCCAAGGTGAGTCAATGCCTTTAGAAAGGAAGAGAACATTTGAGGGATGGCATATAAAAATAAGTGTTTCTATGGCAGTACAGTGGAAGAATGCTTAAAGTCTTTTTAGGTTACTTAGGCACAGCTCTGTTTTGTGTTAAGGTTTGTTTATGGCTTCTACACATGGTTTTTATTACAGCTTTGGCCTGATAGCACTTTACTGCACTACACCAAGTCTACAATTCTGTACCGTACCTGAGAGAGCAATAACCCTAGCTGTACAGTGTCAGAGAATCCCTGTAATCACTATTTTTTTCCCTGCGTAAAATTTATTTTCATGTTTGGAGCATTTTTTGGTCCTTGTCAGAGTGAGGGATTTCAAGTGTTGGGAAATATCCTTCAACTGCAGTACCTAGTTATAAGCTCTTCAAAATAAGCCACAGGATAAGGTAACAGATTTTATATTTTACACTAAAGGCTAAATCTTCAGATGCTTGAAATAATCACCTATAATAGTGTGACATGTCTATTTCCCATACAATCTAGTTAGGCGCTGAGAGAATGGGATAGAGGTTATGGGCGCACAACCAACACACATGGACAACATGCTCCAAATGAGGTTCATCCAAAACTAAGCCTCAAATTTTACTTCAATAATTGGAGTGAGCAGGCTTACTTGTCACATTCCCACAGGCAGTTTGCCTTTTTCAAAAGGGTGAATTTCAGGCTGCTTGCCTTGCAAGCAATGGTTCCTTAGGTCAACCTGGTGGGGAGGGCTGGGATTGTGGGGGCGGGGGGGGGGGGGGGCGCGGATGTTGGGGGCATTGAAAAAAGGTCAATTGCAGGCCAACAATGGCCCTAGGAGTTCTGTGAAATGGAAACGCTCCTCCCAAAACCACATTAATCTCTTTTGTTGGTGGCCACTGCAGATTCCTAATTGAAGTATGCTGGTTACCTGTGCTGAGCGTTTACTAACTCAGAGTTTTCAAAAACTGGCATTAGGTCCTTCATTAAGACAGTTTTGCCATTCATTGCCAGATCTAGGTGACCACATAAAGCACAATTGAGTCTTACTTTCACCTGTGAAAACTGCCCACTATTCCAGGATGACATGGAAATGCAAAATGTAACCCCTCGCTTATTTTTTCCACCAGGAAACATCATCTTAAACAAAAACAAAAATACCTGGAAAAACTCAGCAGGTCTGACAGCATCTGCGGAGAGGAATACAGTTAACGTTTCGAATCCAAATGACTCTTCATCAGAACATCATCTTAAACCTCTATCTCTTCCATCATCACCTCCATCAACAAGTGCAAGAAGTTCATGTACTTCTTTGTCACAAAGATTGAGACCATATGATCAGCTGCCTCTGCCACTTCCCTCCCTTCCCCTACATGACCTGGCCAAACTTCCTGATGAAAAGTCATCTCGACCTCAACTCTCTTTCTCTGCACAGGTGCTGCCTGACCTGCTCAGTATTTCTGGTACTTCTTGCTTTTATTTCAAATTTCCAACATCTGCATTATTTTGCTTTTGTATTCGTGACCATAATTCCTCAGGTTCTCCCCAGCTCTAGCCCTGAACTTGTATCTTTCTCTAGTTTCTCTCCTGTCGATCTTCATACCTCTCTGAATTCATTTTGTCCATGAGTGACATTTCCTGCTCTTATGAGCCTAAAACTCCCCTGATCATTACAGACAACCCAACCGCCCTTTCTGACTACCTGGTTAGTTATTTCCTTAGTGTTAGGGGAAAGGAATTTGCTGGGGTAATTTTATTGTGTTTTAAGAATTGTTCCAGCCAATGAATTTTCCCACTTGGCTTCCAGTTGTTTTTATATACATCAGATTCACCTTGTCTCTTATCTTGTTTATCAACATTTGGTTCGAAAGGGTCTGTCTGGTCCCAAGTTCCCAATTTCTGCTTTTGGTGAGGTGGTAGGAGGAAAAAGGAACAATTTTCTTGTCTCTGTCCTGTCCAACAAAAGCTTTACCATAATGAAGTTTTCTTTACAATAGTTTTGAAGTACAGAAAGTTTCTATCATCATAAACATTTTAACAAATAGTTTAAGGTGTGTTAGCAACTTCACAATGTTATGATCCCCAGCTGAGATTACCCCTGGACAAGCCTGATCCCAGGGTGGAAGCCAGCCTGTTAGATCATAACTTTCATTTGTTTGTTTAAATATGTGGAGAGTAGCTACTGAACAGAGTCACAGGGGTCAGCTGATGAACTTTTAACTGTTACGACACAGCAGTTGGTAAAGGCTGAGTTGTTTAAATCCGAGGGGGAAACTTGAAACAACTGTCATAACCTATATCTTCAGTTGGTATGTTTGAGATGCAGCTCTGAATTCAGGAATAAGACCACCGAGCATCAAGAGGTTTTTAATATAAAACTATATTAAACATGAATTCATTTACAACAAATTAAACGCACACGTCTACAAATTAGTACCATAATAACTTTTAAACAGTCCCCCAAATTAATCACTCCCAGGTAAATCTTCACCAAGGCAACAGTAACCCAGACTTTAAACAGGCACCAGGCAAAGCACATTTGACCTTACAACTTCAAAATGAGGTTCCTTGCAATTTGGTTCCTCTGCAGACACAGTTGGAGGTTTACAGGCTGGTTAGATCTTAAATGCCTCTACCTTACACACAATCTTATTTCCCTTTTTATACCTAGCTTCCCCTTTGAATGTAAATTTTCCATGGTATCACCAGGCTTTAAATTTCACCTCTTCTAACAATAACATTTTCATCCCACTAATTTTATTAGTAAACATATTGCTTGGTATCTCCCAGCTAGGTGCAAGATTTTACTCCCACTCTTGAATGCTTTATTCAACAAATGCAAACGTACACTTTATCTTTTAACTTCCTTACTGTTTACCCAATTAACATCTCAAACTACTATACATCAAAGCACCCAGACTAGCTGGCTTTAATCCAATTAAGACACATACAGTCAAACACATGGACACAGACCCCACCACAACTCCATTCTAAAAATAATTCCAATAACATTATAGACATTAATATCTCTTCATGACATCCCCCTCCCTATCAAAAAATAAACCGTCATAATTTTAAAAGACGGCTTCATTTTTAATAACCCATCTTCCACTATCTCCTATACTTATTACACTATTACATTACCAGATGCATGCATTAACATAACAATATATATATATACACAAGTCCTTGGTATCAATAGAAATCACTCGAATCCAGTGTCCAGGATTTTTAAAAATGTCCAATTTTCCCTTATAATCTTCAAACTCTTGATAACGTATCTGCAAACAGATTTTCTCTACCTGCAACATGTATAATCTGTCGATTAAATGGTTGTAATAATAGACTCCACCTGAAAAGTCTAGCACTTTTGTCTCAAAACTTGTCCAAAAACTTCAAAGGATTGTTGTCTGTATAAACAATTGTCTCTAATGAATTTTTTGCCACATAAATTTCAAAGTGTTGCAATGCTAACACCAAACCCAAGGTCTCTTTCTCAATCGTTGAATATCTTCTCTGTTGTACATGCAGCTTCCGTGGAAAATACCCCATTAGTTTTTCAGTTCCAGTGTCATCCTCTTGTAACGGTATGGCACCAATGCCTATATCGCTCGCATCAACAGCCAACATAAATTGCTTGGCATTATTGGGTACTGCCAAAATTGGTGTCATAGTTAATACAGTTTTCAAACTGTCAAATGACTTCTGACATTCCAGTGTCCATTGAAACTTCTTGTTCTTTTTTAATAGTTCAGTCAGTGGAGCAACCACGCTGCTAAAATTTGGTACAAATTTCCGATAAAACCCACTCATGCCCAGAAGTCTCAAAACTTCTCGTTTTGTTGTAGGCACTGGGAAATCCACAATAGCCTTGACTTTTGCATCTCTCAGAGCCACCTTACCATATCCAATGGTATGGCCTAGATATGTAACTTGCGCTTTTGCAAATTCACTTTTAGCCATGTTTATCACCAAATTAGCTTCTTGTAATCGAGAAAATAATTCTTCCAGATGCTATAAATGCTCCTCCCATGTCTAACTGAACAATATCAGATCATCAATATAAACAGCACAATTGCTTAGACCTGAAATTACTTTGCTTGTCAGTCTTTGAAATGTTGCAGGTGCATTCTTCATACCAAATGGCATGACTTTAAACTGATATAGTCCACTTGGTATCACAAAAGCCGATATCTCTTTAGCTCTTTCCGACATTGGTACCTGCCAATATCCTTTTAGCCAGTCGATCTTTGTGATAAATTTTGACTGTCCCACATTCTCAACGCAATCTTCCAACGTGGTATAGGATAGGAATCTGCTTCTGTCACTGCCTTCACCTTTCGATACTCCACATACAGGCTTTGTGTTCCATCCGGTTTTGGTACCAGCACAATAGGCGAGCTCCAGTTACTGCAACTAGACTCAATGATATCATTTTAAAGCATGAAGTCAATTTTTTTTTGTACCTGTGAGAACATTGGCAGATTTAATCCATAAGGATGTCGCCTTATTGAAGATGAAACTTGTACATACACATCATGTACAGCTAAATCTGCCTTCCCCAACTTATTCCCACAAATAGGCTTATATGACTGCAATGGCTTTTCCAAATCACTTGCACACTTGTTTGGAAGCTAACTCAATATTTCATTTAAATTTTCAAGCATCCCCTCATTATCCAATTCTATTTGAGGAAAATCAATTTCAGAGTCCTGCACTTCTACCTCTTTCTCATCATCCACCATCACTAATACCTCTTTTTGTTCCTCTTCCCTGTTAAAGCATATTTTAAGCATATATACATGACACACCTTCTGCTTCTTTCCTCTATCTGGAGTATTTATTAAATAATGTACTTCACTCAATTTCTTTTCAATCCTGTTAAGGTCCACTAAATCGTACATTTAATGAATCACCTAGTACTGGTAACAGAACTAGCACTTTCTCTCCAGAAACAAAACTGCGAGCTGTAGCTTTCTTGTCAGCCTTCATTTTCATTACTTGCTGTGACATCTTTAAATGTTCCCTAGCCAACTCACATGCTCTGTTCAATCTTTCCCTGAAATTTGATAAGTAGTCCAGGAGAATAGTTTCTGAATTTTGACTCACCAATTTCTCGTGAATCAATTTCAGTGGTCCCCTTACCTCATGACCATAAACTAGTTCAAAAGGGCTAAAACCAGTTGATGCATTGGGAGAGTCTCTAATAGCAAAAGAACAAGAATGGAATTCCTCTATCCTAATCCTGTGGATAATCCTGACAGTATGCTCTTATCATAGTTTTTAAAGTTTGATTCAATCTTTCCAAAGCCCCTTGTGACTCCGGATGGTAAGCTGTTGACTTAAACTGTTTTATCCCCAAACTGTTCATTCCTTCCTTAAACAGCTGAGACATGAAATTTGGTCCCTGATCTTATTATATTTCCTTAGGCAAACCATATCTTGTAAAAAATTTAGTTCACTCCTCCACAATCTTCTTGGTTGTAATATTTCTTAAAGGTATCGCTTTAGGAAACCTGGTAGACACATCCATTATTGTCAGTAAGTACTGATTTCCATTTTTAGTCTTAGGGAGTGGTCCTTCACAATCAATCATGACCTTGGTAAAAGATTCTTCAAATGCTGGTATTGGGATTAAAGAGGCCAGCTTAATCACTGCTTGTGGTTTCCCTATTACCTAATGTGTATGACATGTTCTACAGAATTTGACTACATCCCTATGCAATCCAGGCCAAAAAAAAAACCCTCTATCTTTTCCTGTGTTTTCCTAATTCCTAAATGTCCCCTCACTGGAATTTCATGAGCAATCCTCATAATCTCATTTCTATACCCAACTGGGATAACAATCTGATGCACCTCACTCTAGCTTTCATTTGCTGAGACATGATCCGGCCTCCATTTTCTCATTAAAATATCACCCTTAAGGTAATTACTACTTGAATATATTTTGCTTCTGTTTTTGACCAACACAGCGCCAGTTAACTGGATTTCAACACCTTCGTCTTGCCTTTGAACTTCCTGCCCTTCTTGTTTTTCTTGTTTCAACCTATGAGCCTGTGAACCTGTTACCACACAATCTGGAAACAATCCAGGATGCTCTCTCTGTAACAGCGCTGTTGAAACCACTTCTATAGGTCTCTCAACAACCATAGGCATCACCCAAATCTGTGACCCAGCTATATCATTACCCAAAATGAACTGAGCCCCTGCAATGGATATTTGTTTCCACTACTCCAACAATAACTTCATCTATCTTCCTTTCACTCTTTAAATTTATCTTCCATAAGGGGATAGGTTTAACATTTCCATGAACCCCACTTATCATCACCTGCCCCTGCAATACTCCCTCTGAACAACAAATGTCACTATCCCACAACATTAAGGATTGACTAGCCCCTGTGTCTATTAAAATTTACACATGGAAAGATTTTCCCTTCACACACAAAGGCCGGGATTTTCCAGCCCTGTTGCGGGCGGGACCCGCCATGGGCAAGGCAGCGCCCCAGCCAGAAATCCATTGACTTGCTGCAGGACCAGAAGATCCCAGCGGTGGGCGAGTGCAGAAAATCCCATCCAAAGTCTTTAAACATTTCTGCAACTTGCCCCTCAGAATTCTCTTGGGTAAATTGTGAACACATTCCCACTTCTTTACCTATTATTGATTCTTCCTGTTTTACCTGTACATACACCACTGGTTTTTCCTGTGTCTGAACCTCAGAACTCAGTACTTTTATTTCTAGTGCTTTTCTGCACTCCAATAATTCCAACAGAATTTCCCAGTAATTTCCAATACACTGACTTTGTATGCCCCACTTTATTACAATGAAAACACTCAATTTTCGAATGCCACTCCTACCCTCAGCACCTTCCTTTTTATTCAGAGAAAACATTTCTTGGGAATTGTCATATGAATTCAAATTGTCTTCCAGACACACTGTCACAAACTCAGCGTTGATAGTACACTGCTGCTTCACATGCCCATAGCAAAGAGTTACAGACCTTCAAGCAGCTCTTTGGACCTTCTTGTCTCTTGCAAGCTGTTCTTGCTTTAAATCTGCTTTCTACAGCTTTTGTCTCTTTAAATCCAAAGCTTGGGGCCTTTCTCTCTGCCCCTCACTTTCAACTTCACTTAACCTTTTCCAGGTTTCCACATTTCTATAGCGGTTGGTACAACTTAGTGGCTTGTTAGGCCGTTTCAGAGGACTATTAAGGCTCAATCACATTGGTGTGTGTTTGGAGTCACATCTATCTCAGACTGGGTAAGGATGGCAGACTTCCTTCCCTAAACAGAATTAGTCAACCAAATGAGTTTTTACGACAATCCAATAGTTTTGTGTCACCATTACTGAGACTAGTAGGTTTTAATTCCAGTTTTGTTAATTAATTGGATTTAAAGTCCACCAGCTGCTGTGGTGGGATTTGAATTTGCGTCCCAAGAGCATTAGTTTGAGTCTCTGGATTACTAATCCAGTAACCTCCATAGCATTGTCCGAATGTGTTCTTACCTCTACCTATCTCCTGCTGAAATCTTCATCACTGCCTTTGTTACCTCTAGATTTGACTATTCCAATGCACTCCTGGCCAGCCTCCCACATTCTACCCATTATAAACTTACTGTCATCCAAAACTCTGCTGCTTATGTCCAAACTAGCACCAAGTCCTGTTCACCCATCAACCTTGTGTTTGCTGGCCTACATTGGATTCCAGTTAAGTAATGTTTTGATTTCAAAGTTCTCATCCTCATTTTCAAACCCCAAGGCCTTGACACGCTCTATCTCTGTAATCTTCCTAGCCCCACAATCCTCCAAGATATCTGCGCTCCTCTAATTCTGACCTCTTGAGGATCCCTGATTTTAATCACTCTAACATTGCTCGTTGTGCATTCAGCTGCCAAAGCCCTTGGGTATTCCTACCTAAACTTCTCTGTCTCCCTTTCCTCCTCTAAGATGCTCCTTAAAACTTATCTCTCGCGCCAAGCTTTTGGTCATCTGCCCTTGTATCTCCTTATGTGGTTCAGTGTATTTTTTTTTCCCTTTACAGTACTCCAGTGAAGCGCCATGGGATGTTTCATAACATTAAAAGGTGCTATATAAATACAAAATATTGATATTGTGACGTAGGATCATGTAACAGGGCAGGCCACAAGAAGGCTGACATCAACCACCAATGGAGGGCCATGGGTGAAGGGGAAGCAGACCATTAAAGAAGGGAAGGTGAAAGAAAGATGGGCTATGAGTGAAAAGAAGGTGGGCTATGTGTCAAGTGGAAGTATGCCATGAGCCAAGGGAAGTTGAGCTATAAAAGTTATACTAACAGATTATATACTCCTGCAAATATTTTGTTTTGAAGTTTACAGCCAGAATGGTAATACAAATTTCAGGAGGAAAAATAACTCAAAATAAAGGACCTGAAAATATTTCTCAGCTAGTCTGCTTTATAACAGGTATTGGCAGCTGCCATTGTATGAGTACACCCTGGTAAGCAATACAAACTTTCAGTTTAGTTCTCTGTAGCATCAACCTGTGCCAGGTTTTTTGAAATATTTCATCAATATAGCAACAAAACCACTTCAACACCACCCCCTCCAGCACCCACCACAACCACCATCAACACCATCCCATCCCAAGATGGGCAGAGACTGACTTCAGTAACATCCAGCTGCATTTTGAATCGTGGCCCATTGACACCTTTAAGAGAGCACATCTTTAAAACATGTATCTTCTTAAAACACAACACAATGTGGCGCCTATGAGAGAAACAGAAGTCCTTGAAGAGAGAGATTTCATGTTTATATGTCTGACAGGTCAAGAGCTTATGCATTGATTTACATCTCTGGGGACAAACTGCAAATAAAGGAAAAATAGAAAATGCTGTTCAGCAGCATGTTTTACTCTAGTTTCTTATATCACAAAAGCAAGATGAAAAGGAGCAGTAGACCTAATGATTGCAGACCAATCTAATAAATAGAAAACTTGCACTCATCTGTCTGCCTCATAGTATGTTTTTAAAAATGTATTCACAAACTCAGATGAAGGAGAAGAGCTCAAAGTGCAGGACACCACTGAGACAAAAAGAGTAGGAAACAACTGAGGTCAATAAGAAAATAGTGATTATTTAGGACTAAGGGCTGGATTGTCATGAGCCACCCCTATTTCCCACAGATTTGACACTGGGGGAAAGGACAGGATGGGAAACTCAAACTCAGCAGGGCCCTTTGAACTTACTGTTGAGTTCAAACAGGCCCCATTTTGACTGTTCCTAGTGTCTTAGCCTGCATTGTGGGAGTCACGAATTGGTAGGGTAGATGTGAATGACTTGAAGGGCTGATAAAGTCTGTTTAAATGCCATGATCTGAAGTATTAAAAATCCCCTGCTCTTTAAGCTTGAAAAAAAGGCTTAAGATGCCAGTTGAGAGTTTAAAAAATCCATCTGATTGGACTGCTGTGAATGACAGGCCATCTGGCGTAGATTAGAAAAAGTTACCATCTGCTTATGCAGTTTCAATAAAGTTTTTTGTTGACATTTCCCAAGGGCTATTATTATATCATTCTGAATGTTTGGCTGAGTTTCAAAAGCTACAATTATCTCAGCGGGGCTTCTGAGTTCATAGTTTCATTGACAGTTTAAGGAGGCTATAAAAGGATTAACTGTCTTTTATGTGGGGTCTGAATAGTAGAAGTTTGCTTTTCCAAGAGATTGAACACTTCTGATTTAAAAGCTTTGAAATGGGTTTCATGAATGAGTTTTTTCACTATCAGGTGCGTATGAGTAAGAGCTGTATTGTTAGAAGTTTATCTTTTTCATCTCTAAGTGGCTGCTGAAATCTGCTCATGGCGGATACTGGGTGAGTGGCTATAGAGGTGGCATGGGGGTATGAGGGACCATGGGGGTTTTGAAGAGACATGGGGGAGGGGGTTAGGTGGGGGCATGAGTTGGCATGGAGGGGCCATGAGGGATAGGTTGGGGGGATGAGGGGATGTGTGCCATGAGGGCTTAACAACTTTTAAAACAACAGGGGTGAAGTTCCAGAGAAAGGAGGCAAGCCTTCTAATCAGCCCCTGTGGCCATGTAGGATCTGCTTCCATGAACGATGGGCCCAATTCAATCCTATTCCACCTCCCTGGAGCAAAAATTGGGTTTAACGAGACAGGTCTGCTGAGTCAGGTAATTTCTTGACTCAAATTATCCACTTCAATAGTAAAAATCCAGCCCTAATTTTGGCTTTTAAAAAGTTACAGGCTATTGAAACAGGGGATGATTGAGGAAGGTGAGAAGTTCCAGAATGTGTTGTAATAGGAGATGATATGCCTCAATTTCAATACACTGATTACGTGGGGCAGGAAGTATATATAGCACAAGTTATTCAGAGCTTAAAAGGAAGAGAGTAAAGTTTGGTGGAGCACTGATTAGAGTATTAATAACATGGAGAGGGATAAAAAAGTTTGAGATGGAGAACCTGAAGGTTGAAGGTGAGATAAGAATCTTCTGTTGGACAATAATCTTGTATCTTGCCCAAAATTATGAGACACAATACAGGAGCCTAACAGATATGGGAATGAGAGAAGAGTGGGGAGATTTCCTCAGGTATAGGAGCAAGATTCAAGTCTCTGCAGTGTCCCATCACATATTCTCAGGCAGGTACAGAATGGAATAGTTACAGAGTAAAGCTCCCTCTATACTGTCCTATTAAACAAACATGGGCAGGTACAGCACAGGTTAGATACAAAGTAAACACACTTTTGTTGTAACATAAGGACAACCAGATTCTGCAAAGTCAATGCCATTTTTTCCCATTTTCAAAAACTGCTCTATTTTGTCTTTAAGTGAGTTGCCAATTATGTTAGTGCTAAATTAGGGCAATTTTTAGGCCTACTTCCAATGGAGCATGTTTGAAATCAGAAGATAATTTGATCCCTCGTTCGGAATTAGATTCCATCCTGCATCACAAAGGCGGAAGACCAAGGTCCACTGCACCACTCTATCCCTTGCCTAACATACACCACTTTCTATCTTTTCATATAGGTGTTAATGATCAGCATGGAAATTATAAGATTTGTAATGAGGGGAAAATGTGTGG
Organism: Cetorhinus maximus; assembly: GCF_964194155.1. NCBI lineage: Eukaryota > Metazoa > Chordata > Chondrichthyes > Lamniformes > Cetorhinidae > Cetorhinus > Cetorhinus maximus. The sequence continues at coordinate 56,374,155 of NC_135893.1, forward strand.
AGGTTTAGGCTCCATACAATTGGAAGAATATTGGAACAATCAAGCAAGGGAGCTGGATTGACTGGATTGTTCCATGGAGAGCTGGCATAGATTCAATGGACCAAATGGCTTCCTTCTGTGCTGTAAATGACTCTATTGCTCTATGAATAGAGAGGATAAAGTACAGTCTCACTAGGATTCTGTGTCAGCTGAGGAAATATAAATACAAAAAATGGCTTGAAAAATTGGGTCCTTTCTCATCATTCCATAATCCTGTTCTAATATGATAGAAGTGTTTTAAATTATGAAAGAATTGCTTGATAAAAGTAGACTTTTTCCAGTAGTTGAGTGGTCTAGAATGAAAGGCCATGGATACAAGGTTAAATATAACAGATTTAGAGAGGGAAGGAGGTACCTTCTAATAAAGTTGTAAGGTTCTGGGATTCACTTCTATGATTAGTGGTTGTTGTAGAAACTGTCAACATTAAAGATTAGATTGGCTAGATGGATAAGGGAAAAGGGGATAAAGAGATATGGAAACATTGTGAATAAATGTAATAGAGAATATTTGCTCACATGGAGGGTAAACAATGACACAGACTGGTTGAACCCAATGGCCTGTTTCTGCGTTTTATCATTTACTTCCATGAACAAGCTTAACAGTTTGCCTACAAACTGTTGATACAGCTCTTGTGTGTGACCAATCCCAGCAAAAACAATTCAAAGATAAATTCTCTTGGACATCTACCTATTATACATGGTTTGGGTTTGATGCCTGACTTGGTTCTTAATGATACTTTCAATAATTGAACAGAAGATGCATTCCTGTTTATAAATATTAATTTCAATCCTAAGTATTTTTTTATCTTAAGCTTGTGGATAAATAGTTTATAAATTGGTATTAGTAAAACAAACTTCCAATTTGATATTTAATAACAAATTAAAATGAAATCCTTTAATACAAAACAAAAGAAATTAAACCATTAAATATTGTTTGTTATCTCTCCCTTGCCTGGTTTAACTTGTGTGTTTGTTTCCAGTTTCACTGGGACAGATATTATTAACCTGCCAGAATTCTGATCATTTCCTGCACTGAAGGTTGGAGTCAGAACAGAAGGAAGGGCAGCAATATTAATCTGAAGACGGCTTCCAAATGGGGGGTTGGGATGGAGGAGCGAGAAGCAGGGTTGTGCGCAGGGATGATAGGATTCCATGGGCAAAACCTGGAAGTCAAGTTAGTGAATCTGAATTGAATTGAAGCAATAAATTTAATTTGCAGTTTCTGCACCTCTAAGCTGAGCATGGAGAGGGAGGGGGCTGCTGGTTGTGGTGATGTGCATGATGTGACCTTAGCTCTATTTAAAGGAACAATATATAAATGGAAACTGGAAGAGTCAGGAGTTAAAGAAAGATTTGCATTTATATAGCACCTTTTACAACCACCAGACATTCCAAAGTGTTTTACAGCCAAGGAAGAACTTTTGAAGCATAGACACCGTTGTGATGCAACAGCCAATTTGTGCATAGCAAGTTCACACAATCAGCAATATGATAATTCCAGAGAATCTGTTTTCTGTGATGTTGAATGAGGGATAAATATTTGTAAGGATACTAGGGAGAACTCCTCTGCCTTCTTCAAAATAGTACCATAGAATCTTTTATGTTCAACTGAGAGAGCAGACAGGCCCATGGTTTGATGTCTCAGCCAAAAGATTGTGCAGCACACCCCCTATACTGCACTTGAGTGTCAGCCTTGATCTTTGTACTCATATCCTGGAGTGGGACTTTGAACCCACAACCTTCTGACTCACAGGCAAGAGTGCAACCAACCGAGCCACAGTGGACATATCAGGGGTCAGATTTTCACTACTAAGGCGTGGAGCTCGAGTCAGGAAATTCCATGACTCAGCAGGTCCACCTTGGTTTAAAGGGGCCTGTTAGATTCAATTTTAATCTGGGGAGTCAGGGTAGGGGTGGGGTCGACTTAGATCTGCCAACACCAGAAGTAGATCCTAGGCAGCCGGGGGATGGGGAAGGGAGGGGAGTGGGAATGGTGTGGGTGAGTGCCAAGACGGGCTGGTTAGAAGGCCCATCTCGGTTCTCTGGATCTTTGTCCCAGTTGTTTTAGAAACCATTAGGCCCTCCAGCCCTCATGCCTCACATCCCACCCATGACCTCCTTCATGCCCTGTCATATCACTATGGCCCCCTCATACCTCAATGCCAACTCCATAGCTAGTCACCCAGTATTCACAATGGACACACATCAGCAGCCATATGGAGATGAAAAAATAGACTTCTAATAATCAAATACAGCTCTTACTCATACACACGTGACAGTGAAAAAAAACTCCCATTCATAAAGCCTTGTCAAAGCTTTTAAATCTCAAGTATTCAGTCTCTTACAAACCTTTGATTGTGATTCTGAAAACAAACAAACATCCATTCAGACCCCACATCAAAGACAGTTAATTATTTAATAACCTCTTTAAACTGTACATCAATGTGAGCTCTGGACCCCCATCAAGATATCTGTAGGTTTTGAAACTTAGCCAAGCATTCGTAATGACATAATAATAGCCCTTGGGAATTGTGAACAAGAAACTTGATTGAAATTTCTACTCTACGCCAGATGGCCTGTCAATAAAGCATGCCCAGCAAAACATTTTTTAAGCTCCCACTGACAGCTTAAGTCTGTTTTTATTTAAGGTTAAAGGACAGGGGTTAAAAAGCTTTGGACTATGACACTTAAACAGACATTAACCACCCTTCAAGAGCGTTTATGTCTACTCCATCAATTTGTGATTTCCACACTGCAGGTTAAGGCCCTTGAAACATTCAAAATGGGTCTGTCTGAACTCAGCACTAAGTTCAAATGCCTTGCTGAGATTGGTTTTCCTACCTGTACGATTCACACCCTGCCCTTCCTCGATTGGCAAAAATTGGATCTGTTGGAAATGGAGTGGGACGTCTGCATCTGGGTCCCGTCCGCCATTTTTAAAGGTCCGTACAGTCTTCCCGACTCAGTGAAAATCTGGCCACAGATGTTTAGGATGGAACCACAGAGCAAAGTCAGGACCCATATTCAATGACGCATCCCTGAAATTACTGCTGAGTACAGGCAGAAGCAGGAGGGATACACTTTTTGATTGCAATGGGAGAAAGAAACCTGCTCCTCTCACTATGAATGTACAGTTGGAGGTAGCTGAGGAGGTGAGCACCCTGCTCTGGTCTTGAATATATTTCAGGAAGCATTTAATGAGTTAATCAAGTCAGGAAAATGAGCATGTTTGCAGATTCATTTACATCCTGTGGTTTACAGAAACCAATTTCACCTTGGGGAGGATTTTTCCCTCGGGCAGGCTCAGCGGGGGTGCCCAGCGCTTAGCGCTGGAGCGGGGGGGTGGGGGGTGGAGAGGGTGAGAGCACAAGTTTGCGCATGCATGCGGGTGCGCGCTGGTAAAGCTTCCATAGACACGGAGCTAGCTCAGGGAGATGAAGAGTTTAGAACATTAAAAATAAAGATTTCTAAAATGTTATAAAACATGTCCCTGCACATGTGACTCTGACACATGAACAGGGACATGTTATTAATGAAATGTTTTGATTTTTATTTAACTTTCAATAGCTGTTGGAAACCTCATCCTGTCCGTATATGAGGTTTCCTGGAAAGTGCAAAGGCCACTTGGCCTTTTCGCCTGCCCGCCAACCGTAAGGTTTGTTAATGGCCTTAATGGGCCTCTTAATTGTTGGCGGGCGTGCTGCTGACTCTGGCACGTGCCTGCCAACCGAAATATTGCACGTCATTTTATGCTCGGTCGGGCTGGGCGTTATATTCTGGCTCTTATATTGTCAAGAGTTGTCCACCACATCACTATTCACACCCATCCACGTTTAGCAGCATCCAGCCCTCAGTTTCCATTCACTTCATTAATTATCCATTTATCCATCCACCTTTGCCACTCACCCCAATCCTTATGCAATGTGATGCATTTGTCTTATAGTCACCATCACTGAATCAAGTGAATACCTGACCTTCACACACTCACAGGTCTGTTTTCTTTTTGCCCTTCTCAGAGAAGAGAGCACAAAATCTGAGGAACAGGACTGGAGGAAGGCTGCTACAAATAGTTCAGATTATTGATGCGGAGGAGGCAGCCATGGAGATAAGTGGTAAATCTGCATCTCTATCAGAGATGGACAGGGAACTCTCAGATAGTTGGTGACAAAATTACGAATATCTCTGATATAAGAATATAAGAAATAGGAGTAGATCGTTTGGCCCATCAACCCTGCCGTTCAATACAATCATGACTGATTTTCGGCTTCAACTCCACCTTCCCGCTGGCTCCCTTGATATCCAAAAATTCACAACCTTCTGTGGGAAGCATTTTCTTCTCATCTTAGTCCTAAATGATTGGTCCCTTATCCTGCGACTGTGCCACTCTGTTCCAGATTTACCGGCCGGAAAAGCAACCTCTCTGGATGGAATTTAATGGGGCCATTGGGAATGGAAATTGTGGCGGGAGAGGCGACATAATCAGGCGGGAGCCGAAATCTCCGCTTAGGGATGGTGGGTTGAGTTTAAGGGATTAGGTCAGTGATATTTAAATGGCAGTTTGGGAATCATAGCGTCCAATGGTGGGAACGTCTTTTTCCCTACAATGGCATGCCATGAATGCTCGTTTAATCACAATTTTCTTCAAATTAAGTCAAAGCTTCAAGATTAAGTCAGCAGTAAACGGGAAACTTGTGCCATCTGATTAAAGGTGGCATGCGCCAGGCAAGATGGTCCATTTGGATCATGGATGGTTACTTTGTTGAACTGTGAGGAAAAGGAGAGGGGAGCAAGGGAATGTTCATGGACTTGGACTGTTGGTAGCAACAAGGAAAAAGCAGTGGGTGGGTGTGATGGTGAATTCTAAGAAGCGACTGGACTGCAGAGGGTCTCAGAGTGATGGAGGAAGGGTGTGGTCCCAGGAGATGATATAGAATTATGGGGAGGTGAGTGATGGGGGTAGAAGATTTAGAACTGCAAAGAGGGATGAAGGCTTGGCTTTCAACGATATTGTTCCAAATCTGCAATTTTGCCCCCAGCTGACCTGCTTCCTGCCTGCAGAGCCTGCATGCCTGTCCTGGGGCTCTTTTCAGCCCGCCCAGAGCTGTACTGCAATCATCTGACAGTGGGTTTGGCCACTTCCTGCCTGCCCCCACCACGCGATCGCTCATGTCCCATGTGGTCTTCTGCCCACCCTTTAAAATGAAAATTAAATTCCATGCGCGCCAGATGTCGACATGCAAATGGAATGGCGCACACTTCTAATTCTGCCATCAGGACTCGTCCCTCAAATTATATTCCACCCTCACTGTCTACCCTGGCAAGTCCCTTCGGAGTCTTGTATGTTTCAACGGGATTACCTCTTATTCTTCTAAACTCCAGAGACATGAGCCCAACTTACTCAGCATCTCATTACAGGACAACCTTCTCATCCAACCTAGTGCATATTTGCTGTACTGGCCTCAATACAAGTACATCCTTCCTTAAATATGGAGACCAAACTGCACACAGGATTCCAGGTGTAGTCTCACCAAAGCCCTGCATGAATGTACCAAGACTTCTTTATTCTTGTACGCCAATCCCCTTACAATAGAGGCCAACATGCCATATGCCTTCTAAATTGCTTGCTATACTTGCATGCTAACTTTGGGGTTTTTTTAAATTCATTCATGGGATGTGGACATTGCTGGCTAGGCCAGCATTTATTGCCCATCCCTAATTGCCCTTGTTCAGAGGGCATTTAAGAGTTAACCACATTGCTGTGGGTCTGGAGTCACATGTAGGCCAGGCCTTGAATGAGTACACCCAAGTCACTTTGAACATCAACATTTACAAGTGTCATGCCTTTTCAAAAATATTCTGCTCTTCCATTCTTATGGCCAAAGTCAATAACCATACACTCCCCCACATTATACCCCGCCTGCCATCTTATTGCCCATTCACTTATCTTGCCTATATAGAACCATAGAAAAGTTACAGCACAGAAGGAGGCCATTTGGCCCATCTTGTCCATGCCAGCCCCAGGACATCCAGGTGCCCTTTCTAATCCCACCTTCCTGCACCTGGCCCATAGCCCTGCAGCTTATAGCACTTAAGGTGCAGATCCAGGTACTTTTTAAAAGAGTTTAAAGTTTCTGCCTCTACCACCAACTTGGGCAGCGAATTCCAGACACCCACTACCCTCTGCGTTAAAACAGTTCTTCCTCATGTCCCCCTACACCTTCTGCCACTTATCTTAAATCTATGTCCCCTGGTTCTAGAAATCTCCATCAAGGGAAACAATTTTATCCTGTCCACTCTATCTATTCCCCTCATAATTTTGTACACCTCAATCAAGTCACCTCTCAGCCTTCTTTGTTCGAAGGAAAAAAAACCCAACCTATCCAATCTCTCCTCGTAGCTACACTTTTCTAACCCTGGCAACAATCTCGTAAACCTCCTCTGCACTCTCTCCAGAGCTATTACGTCCTTCCTGTAATGTGGTGACCAGAACTGCACACAATACTCCAGTTGTGACCTCACCAGTGTTTTATATAATTCCAACATTATATCCTTACTTTTATATTCTATACCTCTGGCAATGAAGGAGAGCATTCCATATGCCTTCTTTACAACATTGTCTACTTGAACTGCTGCCTTCAGGGGCCTGTGTACTTGTACGCCAAGATCACTCACTTCATCTACCCCTCTTAGTATATTCCCATTTATTTTGTAATCCCTGTAACTGTTTGACCTCCCTAAATGTATAACCTCACACTTCTCTATATTAAAATCCATCTGCCACTTTACCGCCCACTCCACCAACCCATCTATATCGTTTTGGAGATTATGGCTATCCTCTACGCTATCCACTACTCGGCCAATCTTTGTGTCATCTGCAAATTTCCCAATCGTGCCGCCCACGTTCACGTCCAAAGCATTAATATATAACACAAACAGCAAGGGTCCCAACACCGAGCCCTGTGGAACACCACTTGAGATAACTTTCCATTTGCAAGGGTATCCATCGACCATATCTCTTTGCATCCTTTGTGTCCTCGTCACAGTTTATATTCCCTCCTAGCTTTGTACTGTCAGCAAACTTGTATACATTACTCTCTTTGTCTAAGTCATTAATATAGATTGTAAATAGCTGAGGCCCCCACATTGATCCCCATGGCACTCCACTAGTAACAGCCAGCCATCTTAAAAATGCCCATTTATCCCTACTCTTTGCTTTCTGTCCATTGTTAACCAAACCACTATCCATGCTAATATACTACCTCCAGCTCCATGAGCATTTTCTTGTGTATTAGCCCTTTGTGTGGCACACGATCAAATGCCTTTTGAAAATCTAAGTTCACTACAGCTACTGGCTCCTCTTCACCTACCCTACTAGCTACTTCCTTAAAAACTAATAAATTTGTCAAACATAATTTCCCTTTCCAAAAACCATGTTGACTTTGTCTGATCATTCTATGATTTTCTAAGTACATTGTTAAGACATCCTCAATAACAGACTCCAGTACTTTCCAGATGACTGATGTCACAGCAGTGTTACATTTGCTAACTTCCAATCCACTGGGATCATTCTAGAATCTAGGGAATTTTGGAAAATCATAACCAGCATATCCACCATCTTTACTGCTATCACTTTAGAACCCTAGGATTTAAACATCAGAGGTAGAATTTTACGACAGCAGGATTTTATGGTCCCGCCGAAGTCAATGAAGTTTAGAATGGCTCACCACATTTTACGGCACTAACCCCACTGCAAAAGGGGCCGTAAAATTCTGGCCCAGGTCCTGGGGGTTAATCAGATTTCAGTCCCTTTGGTTTCGCCAATACATTTTCTCTGCTGATATTAATTACCTTAATTTGCTCACTCTTATTAGGCCCCCGGTTACTCTTTATTTCTGGTCTGTAACTTCTGCCTTCTCCTGTGAAGACAAGCATAAAATATTTGTTCAATGTTTGTTACATTTCTTCATTCCCCATGATAAGAACATAAAAATTAGGAGCAGGAGTAGGCAATTCAGCCCCTCGAGCCTGCCCCACCATTCAATACGATCATGGCTGATCTCATTTCGGCCTCAACTCCAATTTCCCGCCCTCTGCCCGTAACCTTTCAACCCATTACTAATTAAAAATCTGTCTATCTCCTCCTTAAATTTATTCAGAATCCCAGCATCCACTGCACTCTGAGGTAGTGAATTCCACAGATTCACGACCCTTTGAGAGAAGTAATTCCTCCTCATCTCTGATTTAAATCTACCACCCCTTGGCCTCAAACTATGGCCTCTTGTTCTAGAATGCTCCACAAGGGGAAACATCCGCTCCACGACTACTTTGTCTATCCCCTTTAGCATCTTATATACCTCAATTAGATCTCCTCTCATCCTTCTAAACTCTAGTGAGTATAGGTGCACACTGCTCAATCTCTCCTCATAAGACAAGCCCCGCATCTCTGGAATCAATCTAGTGAACTTCCTCTGAACCGCCTCCAGTGCAACTACATCCTTCATCAAGTAAGGGGACCAAAACTGTGCATAGTACTCCAGGTGCGGTCTCACCAATGCCTTGTACAGTTGCAACAACACTTCCCTATTTTTATACTCTATTCCTTTAGCAATAAATGCCAAAATTCCAGTTGCCTTCCTTAATACCTGCTGTACCTTTCAGCGATTCACGCACGAGGACACCCAGATCCCTCTGCACTGAAGCATTCTGAAGTTTTCCTCCATTTAAATAATAAGTCACCTTTTTATTCTTACGTCCAAAATGGATAACCTCACACTTATCCATGTTAAATTCCATCTGCCAAATTTTGGCCCATTCACCTAACCTGTCCATATCCATTTGCAAATTTCTTATTCTTTCATTGCAACTTTCTTTCCCAGCTATTTTGGTGTCATCTGCAAATTTAGCTATTGTACCTTCTATCCCTGAATCCAAGTCATTAATATAGATTGTAAATAATTAGGGCCCAAGGACTGAACCCTGCGGTATCCCACTAGTTACAGCTTGCCATCCAGAAAAAAGACCCATTTATCCCGAATCTCTGCTTTCTGTTGATTAGCCAATCTTCTATCCAAGCTAATATATTACCCCTAACTCCGTGTGATCTTATCTTGTGTATTAATCTTTTGTGCGGCACCTTATCAAAGGCCTTCTGGAAGTCCAGATATATTACATCTACAGGATCCCCATTATCCACTTTGTCATATCTTCAAAGAACTCTAGCAAATTAGTCAAACACGATATACTCTTCATAAAACCATGCTGACTCTGATGGATTGCATTTTGACTTTCCAAATGCCCCATTACTACTTCCTTAATAATGGATTCCAACAATTTACCAATGACAGACGTTAAACTAACTGGTCTATAGTTTCCTACTTTCTGCCTCCCCCCTTTTTGAATAAGGGTGTTATATTAGCATTTTTCCAATCCACTGGAACCTTTCCAGAACCCAGGGAATTTTGGAATATTATAGCCAATGCATCCACTATCTCCGCTGCCACTTCATTTAAGACCCTGGGATGTAGGCCACCAGTTCCTGGGTACTTGTCACCGTTTAATCCCAGTAGTTTGCTCAGTACTTTTTCTCTACTGATGATGATTGTTCTAAGTTCCTCCTTCTCTATACCCTCTGTACTACCTGTTACTATTGGGGTGGTACTAGTGTCCTCCGTCGTGAAAACTGAGGCAAAATATTGGTTAAGCGTCTCTGCCATTTCTGCGTTCCCCACTATTAACTCCCCAGTCTCGTCCTCCAAGGGACTAGCATTCACTTTAGCTACTCTCTTTCCTTTCATATACTTGGGCCAGAATTTTCCCGTCGGCGATGTGGGGGTGGGGCCCGCTCGCCGACGGGAAAATGACGCAGGATGACGTCGGGAGGAACCCCCGACGTCATCCTGGTCCCTTTAAATTTTCAGGAAGGCGGGCGGACAGCGAAATCAGCTGTCCACCCGCCGACCTGTCAATGGCCAATTAAGGCCATTGACAGGCTAATTAAGATTATAAAAGACCCTGCCCGTCCAACCTTAAGACTGGCGGGCAGGCCAGGAGCCCCAGGGGCCTCCTGATAATACATGAAACTTCATCCACTGGCGGGATGAGGTTTCATGTCCATTTTTAAAAAGTTTCATAAAGTTTGTGTGTTTCTTATTAACATGTCCCATCTCGTGTGACATTGTCACATGAGGGGGGCATGTTAATAATTTTAGAGTCTTTTTACCTGTCTGTAATCTCCGAGATAGCACTTGATCTCAGGGAGCAGTGCGCTCTTTCGCGCGTATGTGTGAAAGAGTGCACTTTGACAGATGGGGAATCCCTTCCCCCCCCTCCACCGCACAGTAAGCGCATAGCGCTTCCCGTAGGGCAGGCCACTGGGCGGGACTTAATTGGCCCACCCACTCAAAATGGCGGCAGGCCCCGTTTTGGCGGTGGAGTTCGGCTGCCCACCCGCCGCCAAGCTGGTGGGGCCCACCCACCCACCAAGGGCAAAGTTCTGCCCTTGTAGAAGCTTTTGCTATCAGCTTTTACATTTTGCGCTAGTTTTCTTTCATAATTTGCCTTTGCTCTTTTATTTTTTTTTAGTAACCCTTTGCTGATCTTTAAAAGCTTCCCAATCTTCCAGCCTGCCACTGACCTTTGCAATTTGGTATGCCTTAGTTTTTGCCTTTATGTTATCTTTAACTTCCTTGCTTAGCCATGGATGCTTTTCCCCCTCATACCATCTTTATTCCTCTTTGGAATATATTGTACTTGAGAGGAATTGAATATCTCCTTAAATATCTGCCACTGTTCATCAACTGTCCTATCTTGTAGTCTTCCTGCCCAGTCCAATAGGGCCAAATGTGCCCTCATACTTATGTAGTTACCTTTGTTTAACTCCAGAAAACTAGTGTGGGACTCAAGTTTCTCGCTCTCAAACTGAACTTGAAATTCTAGCATGCTATGATCACTCTTCCCTAGAGAATCCTTTACTATGAGATCATTAATTAATCCCATCTCATTACACAAAACCAAATCCAGAATAGCCTGCTCCCTGGTTGGTTCCACAACATTTTGCTCCAAGAAACAGTCTCTAATACATTCTATGAACTCTCCCTCAAGGCTACCCTTGCCAATTTGATTAGTCCAGTCTATAAGCATATTAAAATCACCCATGAATATTGCCGTGCCTTTCTTACATGCTCCCAGTATTTCCTGGTTTATACTGTGCCCTACTGCTAAACTACTGTTTGAGGATTACTCCCACCAGGGACTTCTTTCCCTTGCTGTTTCTTTTTTCTACCCAGACTGACGTGTTGCTCTCCAGTGCCTATATCATTCCTCACTATAGCACTGATCTCTTCCTTTACTAACAAAGCTACACCATCTCCTTTTCCTTCCTGCCTATCCTCCCGAAACATTGAGTACCCTTGGATATTCAACTCCAAAACCTGTTCTCCCTGTAACCACGTCTCAGTAATCGCCACCAAATCATACCTATTTATCTATTTGCACTGTTAACTTATTAGTTTTATTCTGAATGCTACGCATATCAGATACAAAGCCTTTAAGTTTGCCCTACTGTCAATTTCCCCTACTCTTATATGATTCTTTGGTGCAATATGGCGTTCACACACTCTGTCCCTTCCTTTCACTTTTTGATAGCAATCAGCCTCATCACTAACCTGCACTCTTACCCTCTCCTTAAACTTTGATTTTTTTATATTTCCATGCAACTGACCCTCCCCCCATTATTTAGTTTAAAGCCCTATCTACGACCCTAGTTATTTCCCTTGTCTCTGCCTCTAAGGGACCAACATTTATTTTAGCTACTTCCATCCTTTTTATATATTTGTAAAAGCGTTTACAGTATTTTCATTCTCCTGGTTAGTTTACTGTCATATTTTATTTTTTGTCCCTTTTTAATCGACTTTTTAGTGGTCCTTTGTTGGTTTCCAAAACACTCCTAATCCTTAGACTTACTGCTATTCTTTACAACATTATAAGCCTCTTCTTTTAAACCAATACGACCCTTAACATCATGGACACGCCCTTGGCGTGTGGGATCGGCAGGGGCGGGTGGTCGAGAAGCCAACCGCCGCCTATGATTGGCAGCACTCCGTGATTTTACGTGAGTGGGCCAATTAAGGCCCGCCCAGCGTGATACGTGAGTGGCAGCACTGAGTGCCGCCTGTGCAGGTGGGGGGAGGAAGGCAAGTGCCGCAGGGAGATGAAGAATATATTGAAAAAATTATTAAAGAACAGAAAAAATTAATGAAACATGTCCCCTCACGTGATTCTGTCACATGAGCAGGAACATGTTTTTAATTAAAAATTAAAGTTATTATTTATTAGTAAAAATTATTTCACTGGTACTAGATTTTGGAAACCTCATCCCGCCCATGGGCAGTGAAACATTAGGCACAATTGAAAATTTAATGGCCCTAATAGTTCTTTTAATTGTCGGCGGGCGCGCTGCCGGCGTGTGCTTACTGACCGACTGCGCATTGATATTGGCATGCATGGCCGATGTCATCGCACGTCATTTCACACTCGGTTGGGTCGGGCGCACGCCTACCCGCTTAGCTAAAATGCTACCCCATTAGTAAGCCACAGATGGATGTTTCTTGCTTTTTGTTTTGCAATGGAATATATTTTCATTGAATGTTTGGAATTGTTTCTTTAAGGGCAGGATTTCCCGACCCGCATGCCGACACGTAAAATGATGCAGGATGACGTCAGGCGGAACTCCCAACGTCACTCCGCGTCATTTCAATTTTCACGTTGGCGGGGGTTGCAGCCGAGTCAGCTGTGCACCTGCCGACTTGTCAACGGCCAATTGAGGCCATTCAAAAAGTAACCGCAGTAGTTAAAGGACCTGCCTGTCCAACCTTAAGGTTGGCGAGCAGGCCGGGAGCCCTGGCGGGCTTCAGAGAAAGCATGAAACCTCATCCACGGGCGGGGTGAGGTTTCATGTAGGTTTTTAAAAATTTAATAAAAGTTTAACTAAAAGTGATGGACATGTCCCAACTCATGTGACAGTGTCACATGAGGGGACATGTCAGGGAAATTTTACTTTTCTATTTTTAACACTTGTGAATTTGGCACCGATCTCCCTGAGGCAGCACTTAGCCTCGGAGAGATGAGGGTGCTCTTTCACGTGCATGAGCGAAAGAGCGCACTCTCGACATAGGGAATCCACCCGCCCGCACAGGAAGCGCATAGCGCTTCCTGGCTGACGTCACACTGGACGGGCCTTAATTGGCCCGCCCACATAAAATGGTGGCACGCCCCCGATCAGGGGCACCAATCAGAGGTGCGCCTGCACGCGCCCATTCCTGAACTCCACCACCCCCCCCCCCCCACTCCACCGACGGGGGGAAAATTCTGCCCTAAATGTTTCTGACTGTTTATTTACCGCCGTAACTTTTAGGCCATTTATACATTCAACCTTAGTCAGCTCTCCCTTCATAGCTATGTAATTGACTTTGTTTAAGATTCTTGTTTGTGATTGGAGTATGTTACTTGTCAAACTTAAATGTGGAACTCAATTGTATTTTGATCACTATTTCCCAGAAGATCGTTCACAATGAGATTACTAATTAACCCTGCCTCATTGCACAACACTAAATCTAAAATGGCTTTATCCCTAGTTGGTTCAACAACATATTGCTCCAGGAAACTCAAAAACTCATTTTCCAGACCACCTTCGCCAATTTGATTTGTTCAGTCAAATGAATATTAAAACCTCCAATAATTATTACATTACCTTTGGTTTAAACTACAATAATTTTTTGTGCATTACTCTGTCCAACAGAATAAATATTGTTAAGGGGCCTATACACTACTCCCACAAGTGTTTCGTGACCCTTCCTATTCCTAACCTCCATCCATACTGACTTTATTTCCTGATTACTGAGCCAAGATCCTTTCTCAATAATGTCCTCATGTCATCCTTTACTGTCAGGGCTACCCCTCTTCCTTTTCCATTCTATCTGTCTTTTTGAAATGCTGTGTATCCTGGAATATTTATTCCCCAACTTTGGTCACCTTGTAATTATGCCTCTGTAATGGCAATTAGGTCTAAACTATTTACCTCTATTTTTGCCATTAGTTCATTTATCTTATTGCGGATACTTCATGCATTCAGGTGAAGAGTCTTTAACTTATTTTTACTATTATTGTCTGCATGGACTTTACTCATTGATAGGGCAGGATCTTCCGGTTGGTGAGCAGGGGCGGGGCCCGCATGTCGATGCATAAAATGACGCGGGATGACGTCGGGTGGAATTCCCGATGTCACCCTGCGTCATTTCCATTTTCAGATTGGCGGGAGCACAGCCGAGTCAGCTGCGCGCCTGCCCACCTGACCTATTGAGGCCATTGAAAAAGTAATTAAGGTCATTAATGGACCTGACCGTCCAACCTTAAGGTTGGTGGGCAGGCTGGGAGCCCTGGCGGGCTTTGGAAAAAGCATGAAACCTCATCCATGGGTGGGATGAGGTTTCATGAGGGTATTTAAATCTTTAAGAAAGGTTTCAATAAAACTTATGGACAGTGTCACATGAGGGGACATGGCAGGAAATTTTTTTAAACATGTTTAATAAAAGTTTTAAATCAGAGCTGATCTCCCTGAGGCAGCACTTAGCCTCAGAGAGATCTGTGCGCTCTTTCACGCGCATGCGTGAAGGAGCGCATTCCCGGCTGAGGGAATTCCATCCCCCCCCCCACCGGCCGCACAGGGAGCGCATAGTGCTTCCTGGTGGATGTCACGCTGGGCGGGCCTTAATTGGCCCGCCCATGTAAAATGGCAGTGTGCCCCCGATCTGAGGCGCTCCCACCTGCACTTCCTCCCCAACAGGGGAAAATTTTTCTCATAGGCTATTACTATTAAGCTGTCCTTTCCTGTCCAACTCGGCTTCTCTTTACCCATATTAGTACACTATTCTACTGTCTCAACTTTTCTCTTTGGATTTCTAAATCCCCTACACCCAAGCCTCCCCTCCCCCACCCTCTTTCAGTTTAAACTCCAATCCACAGGTCTCGTTATATAGGCCTCAGAAAGGTTTAAATGGAGCCCATCCCAATGGAACAGTTCCCTCTTTCCTGTGGGCATAGCTGGCAATGCAGCATTTTCTCTTCATCTCTAATTACCCTTTGAGGGAAGTTAGGAGTCAATCACACTGCTGTAGGTCTGGAGTCACATTTAGGCCAGACCAGGTAGGGATGACATATTTCCTTCCCTAAAAGACATTAGTGAACTAAAAAGGTTTTTACGACAATTGATGATGGTTTTACTGTTACTGGGACTAGTTTTCATTCCAGATTTTTTTTTGATTGATTAATTGAACTTAAATTCCACCAGCTGCCGTGGTAGAATTTGAACCAATGTCCCCAGAACATTAGTCCAGTGACATTAAAGCTACATCACCATCACCCAGGGTACTGGTGCCAGCATTAGTGCCCCATGAATTGCAACTCCTTGTTCCCACACCACTCTTTTAGCCATTCTTCAATCTGCTTGACCCTATGCCAATTGTCACATAGTTCAGGATAGATTACCTGAGAGGTTCTGTACTTTAATTTGGACCCTAACTCCTAAACTCTCTCAGCAGAGCTTCATTCCTAGTTCTACCTATATAATAGGTTCTTATGCGAAAAACGACAACTGGATCCTCCCCATCCCACTCCAAGCTCACCTCCAGCCGCATGGAGATGTTGTTAATCCTGGCACCAGACAGGCAACACAACCTTCGGAGCTCCTGGTCATGGCTGCGAATGACAGTATCTTTCCCCTTGACTATAACGTCCCCTATCATTACCACATTCCTTTTTGCTTCCCCCATTTGAATATCATGCTGCACCATGGTGCCATGTCAGATTGCTCATCCACCCTTCAGCCCTTGTTCTCATCCACAGGGATAGCAAGTGCCTCATACCTGTTGGTAAAAGTCAAGTGCTGAGGTTCCTTCACCACCACATGCAAGATTCCCACATTTGCCTGACTCACAGTCATACCATCCTGTCCCTGACCATATCTAAAGTTCTACTTAACCTAAGTTAACTAAGTGTCTGCCTCCTGGAATGAAGAATCCAGGTAACTCTCGCCCTTCCTGATGCTCCGCAATATCTGCAACTCAGACTCTAGCTCATCAACTTGGTGTTGAGGTTGCTCAAGCTTCAGACACTTGCCGCAGATATGGTTGTGTGGGACTGCATTGCATTGCACAGATTCCCACATGTTGCAGTCATGGAACAACATCAGACCTGTCATGTCTGTCTAACCTTGTTTATTTAATTAGTCAATTAGTTACTAATTGTAAGTAGACTACTGCATCCGCTGCTCCCAATGTGGTCTCCACTACATCGGGGAGACCAAACGCAGACTGGGTGACCGCTTTGCAGCAAACCTTCCTGTTGCTTGCCATTTCAACACGCCATCCTGCTTTCATGCCCACATGTCCATCCTTGGCCTGCTGCAATGTTCCAGTGAAGCCCAACACAAACTGGAACAACAGCACCTCATCTTCCGATTAGGCACTTTACAGCCTTCTGGACTTAACATTGAGTTCAACAACTTCAGACCATGAACTCTCTCCTCCATCCTCACCCCATTTTTTTAATCCCCCTTTTGCTACATTCATTTTTATTTTTTATCCACTTATTTTTATTCATTTATCTGTGGTTTTATCCCCCCCCTTCTATCCCATTTTCTATCCTTTTTTCCCCCACCACCACCCCCTCCCACCACCTTTAGGACCATCTGTTACTTGTTCCATGGTGTTATTTCACATAATGCTACCCTTGTTCTGCTATAATCATATTCTGCCTTCTTACCTTTATGCCACTTTCAGCACCTTTTTTACCACTAACCACCACCATTAACATGCCTTTCGTCCTTTAGTTCATGACATCTTTGTCAATCCCTCCTTTGTGCCCACCTATCGCTGGCCTTCTATCCAGCTCCGCCTGCCCCTCTATCCAGCTTCGCCTGCCCACCCCCTTAAACAGTATAAATTTGATCACATTTCCACTTCTCTTCAGCTCTGAAAAAATGTCATACGGGCTCAAAATATTAACTCTTTTCCCTCTCCACAGATGATGCTAGACCTGCTGAGTTTTTCCAGCATTTTCTGTTTTTGTTTCAGATATCCAGCATCTGCAGTATTTTGCTTTTATCTTAGTTACTAATTTAGTTTGCCAAAGTAATAGCAAATTGCAGTCTCCAATCTTGGGAGACAAAAGAACACTCACCAGCTATTGGAGGTAAAACAAAGTGAATAAACAACAGCACGTCCTTCCCCTTTTCCACCAAATTCCCATCTTAGCGGTTCACAAAGCGCTATTCTGTGCTCCCCGACACTGTGTGGTAGCAAAATCTGCCAACTTTTATAGAGAATTTATGACTCACATGCAAGTCACAACTGCTAAGTCAGCTTCCTCCTAAAGTAATTAACACCTATTCAGGGAGGCCACTAGGAAGCCACTTTCAGTTGATTGACAGTTTAATGACATTGCCAGGGAATTTCTATTAACCGGGTGTCTCAGCTAATGGAGTTTTAAAGTTCTAAGTCAGAGTCTGACTGTTAATCTAAATTACAGCTTGAAAAATACTTATCCACTAGCACCAAATTCCCAGCTTAGCATTTGGTTCATGAACATAAATACTGTGGCTACAAAAGTAGGTCAGAAGCTAGGAATCTTGCAGGGAGTAATCACCTCCTGACTCCCCAAAGCCTGTCCACCATTTACAAGGCACAAGTCAGGAGTGTGGTGGAATACCATTTGCCTGGATGAATGCAGCTCCATCAACACTCAAGAAGCTCGACACCATCCAGGACAAAGCAGTCCACTTAACTGGCACCCCATCCACAATCAACGCACAGTGGCAACTGTCTGTACCATTTACAGGATGCACCGCAGGAACTCACCAAGCCTCCTTAGATAGCACCTTCCAAACTCATGGCCGCTACCATCTAGAAGGACAAGGGCAACAGACACATGGGAACACCATCACCTAGAAGTTCCACCCCAAGCCACTCACCACCCTGACTTGGAAATATATTGCTGTTCCGTCATTGTTGTTGTGTAAAAAGCCTGGAACTCCCTAACAGCACTGTGGGTGTACCTACACCACATGGACCGCAGCAGCTCAAGAAGGCAGCTCACCACCACCTTCTCAAGGGCAATTAGGGATGGACAATAAATGCTGGCCTAGCTAGCAACGCCCACATCCCATGATTGAGGAAAAAAAATGAAGCAGTGTTCGCAGATTATTCTCTGCTTCCCACACCTGAAAGTGACCTTACTTCACCAATAATTATGAGAAGTCTGAGTATGATGTTTGTCAACCTTATGACTTGCCATAACTAATTCACATGCCTTAATTTTGTCTTTCAGGGCATGTACGCATATAGCAAGTGTTGCAGGACGTATATGGAGATGATTCCTCATTGTTTTGGAGGGTGCACTGTTACAGAACATAAATCCATGCACTAGCACAAATACTTGGACCTCAGTGAGTCCATAAGACAGGGAATTTTGTTTTCATTTGGTAATTTACAACTCTCGAATTAACACAAGCAGAAACTGGTGACAGGAACAGATGTGGACAATCCATATCAGCAGGGGAAATCCTGTCATTAAAACCATTAAGAAGGAGAATGTTGGAGGTGCATCAGCAACTTAGCCAGGTACTGAAAGACATGCCAAGCATACTCTCTGCAACAGAAAATAGGGGAATTCAAATCAGAGCGTGGCTGCCTCAATGGAATTTCAAACACAACACTCTAATGAGTCCTTGCAAGCTATAACCATGGCTTTGCAGAGCTCAGAGCCAACTTAAGCAGGATGACCTATACCATCCATGGCTGTCCATCGCATCAGTGATCTCCGCCAATCCATTCTGCAGCTGAGTGGTAAATGTGATGTGATGCTGGCCCAGGAGAGAGATGATGGCAAAAGGGGACATATGAAATTGGGAACTGTACTTCTCACCATTTGCCCCTTACTTAGCCAGCACCCAAAATGTTGCCTCATTTCTTGATGGCTGAGTCTGCTTCTGTACAGGTGCAGGAGTCTTTGGGGTTAGGGTCCCTTTAGGGGTTCCAAAACCCAGGGGCCATACCACAGCAAGCAGAGATCTGAGCAGGCTGCCTCTGCTGAAGTCATATAGGATTGCACGATGTAGAAGCACTTTGTAATTGTTGAAGAGTATGCACACGGGTATTTGACAAAATGTTATGTTGCTAAGTTTCCTTTCCATATGATGTCTTTGCACTGCTTCCACATTTGGCTCATTATTGTGCACTGAGTACCAACTTGCCCTTTCACTTACTTCATGATGAATGTTAATACATGATGAGACTCATTAGGTTGGGTGTGCAATGGATGGAAGAGAGGTTGAAGGACTGTTTAGTCCAAAGGGGTGGGTGGGGGTGGACGCTGCTAGTGAGAGTGACCACAGGATATCATGTGTGATGTTTTCCTGTCTTCCACGACAGACGGTGGAATTTGAATTCAATAAAAATCTGGAATTAAAAGTCTAATGATGACCATGAAACCATTGTCGATTGTTATAAAAACCCACTTGGTTCACGAATGTCCTTTCAGGAAGGAAATCTGTCGTCCTTACCTGGTCTGGCCTACATGTGACTCCAGACCCAAAGCAATGTGGTTGACTCGTAACAATCTTCAGCCAGGAGTGCCGAGTGGATGATTCATCACGGCCTCCTCCAGAGGTCCCCAGCATCACAGATGCCAGTCTTCAGCCAATTTGATTCACTCCACGTGATATCAAGAAACAGCTGAAGGCACTGGATACTGCAAAGGCTATGGGCCCTGACACCATTCTGGCAATAGTATTGAAGACTTGTGCTTCAGAACTTACCGCACCCCTAGCCGAGCTGTTCCAGTACAGCTACAACACTGGCATCTACCCGGCTATATGGAAAATTGCCCAGGTATGTCCTGTACACAAAAAGCAGGACAAATCCAACCCAGCCAATTACCGCCCCACCAGTATACTCTCCATCATCAGTAAAGGAATGGAAGGGGTCATCAACAGTGCTATCAAGCAGCACTTATTTAGCAATAACCTGCTCACTGATGCCCAGTTTGGGTTCCGCCAGGGCCATTCAGCTCCCGACCTCATTACAGCCTTGGTTCAAACATGGACAAAAGAGCTGAACTCCGGAGGTGAGCTGAGAATGACTGACCTTGACATCAAGGCAGCATTTGACTGAGTGTGGCATCAAGGAGCCCTAGCAAAACTGGAGTCAATGGGAACCAGGTGGGAAACTCTCCTCTGCTTGGAGTCATACCTAGCACAAAGGAAGATGGTTGTGGTTTTTGGAGGTCAATCATCTCAGTTCCAGGACATCACTCTAGGAATTCCTCAGGGTAGTGTCCTAGGCCTAACCATATTCAGCTGCTTCGTCAATGACCTTCCTTCCATCATAAGGTCAGAAGTGGGGATGTTCACTGATGGTTGCACGATGTTCAGCTCCATTTGCGACTTCTCAGATACTGAAGCAGGCAATGTCCAAATGCAGCGGGACCTGGACAATATCCAGGCTTGGGCTGACAGTGGCAAGTAACATTCGCACCACACAAGTGTCAGGCAATGACCATCTCCAACAAGAGAGAATCCAACCATCGCCCCTTGATGTTCAATAGCATTACCATCATTGAATCCCCCACTATCAACATCCTGGGGGTTACTGTTGACCAGAAACTGAACTGGACTAGCCATATAAATACTGTGGCTACAAGAGCAGGTCAGAGGCTAGAAATCGTGCGATGTGTAACTCACCTCCTGACTCCCCAAGGCCTGTCCACCATCTACAAGGCACAAGTCAGGAGTGTGCTGGAATACTGCCCACTTGCCACAGCGCTGAAGAAGTTGGACACCGTCCAGGACAAAGCAGTTCACTTGATTGGCACCACATCCATAAACATTCACTCCCTCCACCACTGATGCACAGTAGCAGCAGTGTGTACCATCTACAAGATGTACTGCAGGAATTCACCAAGGCTCCTTTGACAGCACCTTCCAAATCCATGACCACTACCATCTAGAAGGACAAGGGCAGCAGATAGATGGGAACACCACCATCTGGAAGTCCCTCTCCAAGTCACTCACCATCCTGATGTGGAAATATGTCACCATTCCTTCAGTGTCACTGGGTCAAAATCCTGGAACTCCCTTCCTAACAGCACTGTGGGTGTACTTACACCACATGGACTGAGCAGTTCAAGAAGGTAGCTCACCACCACCTTCTCAAGGGCAACTAGGGATGGGCAATAAATGCTGGCGCAGCCAGCGAAGCCCACATCCCGTGAATGAATTAAAAAAAATATCGGCACTAGCTAAAAGTTTGCATTAAGGGCATCTTTGTCATCCCTGGCACATGGTTGCTCTGGTGATGGGTGTCCCATCTTCAACTTCTATGTTCTCTTGATCCAAAGATGAGTGATGAACCTCTTTGTCCACCTCCACAGTGCTGTGCATGATGCAGCACACCTCTATCAATCTGGAAACCCTTGTTGGTGATACTGCTGGTGGCTTCAGGCAAGACTAGGCACCTGAGGGCAACTTCAACATCCTGATGGCTTGCTCTATTTGAAACCTTGTAGCTCTCATTGTAGTGTACCTGAGTCTCATTGGTGGCCTTCTTCAAAGGTGCCATGAGCCAGGTTTGCCGGGACTACATCTTGTCTTGGTGTCATGATCTCAAGTTCACTTAACTACCCACCTGCTTCCAAACCACCTGTGCTTGAAGGTTAAAATTCCTCCCAAGGAGTAAGTGAACTCTGTCAACTGCCTATTGGGAACAAATGGGATTGCTTCCAACCAAGCAATATGATCAATGTTCAATATGTTCAATGCTCTGTGTGATTCTGAGATTTGTAGGTGGGATCGATATGCCATGAAGTTCCAATAAAGCCTGGTGTGGTCATAAAGAAAGAACCTACATTTTGCTGATTAGTTGGTAAATGGTAACTTAGGCCAGGATTTTACCCTTGTCGGGTGGGCTCAGGCGGGAGTGGTTGGGAAGCCGACCGCTGCCTGTGATCGGGCCATGATGGCAATTTCACGCTGGTGGGCCAATTAAGGCCCACCCAGTGTGAATCACGCGCTGCAGAGCTCAGTGCTACCTGTGTGGCAGGGAGGGGAAGTGGGTGAGTGGGGAACTTCGCGCAGGTGCATGCAGGAAATGCTCCCTGAGGCACAGAGCTGCCTTAGGGAGACAAAGATATAAAAAATTAAAAATTAAGAATTTTAATGTGTTAAAAAACATGTTAGTCCGTGGTGGAGATCTGGGCAATTTGAGTCAAACCTGCCTTCAGGCAGAGAACTGAAGAAGAAAAAGATAGTATATGGCTCACATGTATCTTCGTCTCTTGCATGGGAACAAGTCGGGAGCTATACTCTGAGAGCAAGGATCAGTGAATTGGCACTTGCTCTGTTGCATCTCCAGCTGAGAGTCAAACTCACATTGAGTATGGTGCTCCATTGGGATTGGTCATATTATCCATTACACTGTGAAACAAGTGAAGTGTTAAAAATTGAGAGGAGGACAAATCTGGACAGTGAATGAATCAATAATAACTTTTTTACATCTCAATTAATTGCAGCAGAAGTTGGACAGCCTGACTATCTTATAAATACATTTCAGAATGTGGATAATTATGCATATAATTGCTTTTGTGTGCTGTATTTATAGATTTTGACGGGGAATTTTTGTGCTTATTTAGTCGCATGGAAGTTAATCTAACCCCTCTGACATTGCTTAATTTCCCCTACTAAAGGCTGGTGCCTTTTGTCAGGCCTCAGCATGTCAACTTTCAACAGAGCCTTGCAGATGATGCTAAAGGGTGGAATTTTTTGAAGAAGTACAGGAACACCTCTAGAGACACTGCTTGATGTAGGAGAGAGCCAAATGGGAGATGGCCACTGCAACCGCATTCTTCCCCTTACAGCCAGAATTTTACAGGAAAAATCTTGGCAGACCTGGATTCAACCCCAAATTTCTGACCTTCCCAAGTGGAAATCTGGCTTTCTGTCCTCTTGCACAATTTGTAAATATTATTTGTCAGTAGAAAGACCTCTAAGTTAGAAGACTTGTAGGGGAGCAGCAGCCATAAGCAAATTTACCCCATTAATTAAAAAAAAAAGCCCAACAACACAACAAGTGTCCCTACTAGCCAATAAATACATGCATCAAAATAATTACCATCAAGTAGATGTTATATGAGATTCAAGCACACTGACTGCACGGAGGTTCCACTGGCATCAAAACTTAATAATCATTAATGGAAAAGCTTAACTCCAAGAAATGAACTATTGACAATAGACATTTGCAGCTGACCCTTTGATTACACCAGTTTACATCGAGAGCCTACCTCCTAATTTCTAATCAGCCGGGTAACAGAGTTCAATTGGTGGAGCTCCTTTTGCTAATTTCCTGTGACCACATGAACTAGATTACTCTGTATACCAGACATAAAGGGAATCTTCCTCTCCTCGTGGCTTCTTGGACTCAGGGGTGCTTCCCAGGCTCCGCTTAGGTCTCCAGCTGCTGTCTGCTTGCCCTAATTTTCATTCCTGGTTCTCTAGCCACCATCAGAGGCTTCTAGCTGCCCTATTCATGACCCTGGCTCCTACCACACTGCAACTCACAAGTCCTGAACTTCTGCTTCTTCTCCTTGCTGCTGCTGCCCTCTCCTCATGGCATCTGGCTTGGTTCTCCCAGACTGCCAAAGACACTGCTCCCTACACAGAGGGGCCCACAGGGGCCAACCAGTTCCCCTGCCCGGTGCTCTCCCCCACCATCACCACCTGCTAGCGAAGGCCCCACTACACAATAAAGATAAGGAAGGAAAAATAACATATTTATATAGTGCATTACATGCTTTCAAAATGATCCAAAGCAAGAATACAAGAATTAGGAACAGGTGGCCCCTCAAGCCTGCTCCGCCATTTGAAAAGATCACGGCTAATCTTATTGTGGCCTCAACTCCACTTTCCTGTCTGTCCCCCATCACCTTGACTCCCTAGTTGTTCAAATATCTATCTAACTCAGTCTTGAATATGCATTCTACAGCCATGTACTGTTGAAGTGCAGTCACTACTATATAGGCAATTTGTGGACAGCAAAGTCACACAGACAGCAGATGAGTTAATTGACCAAAAAATGTTTTTTTTGGGTGATGTTGGTTAAGGTATAAATGTTTATGGGATGTTGCTGGAGCTAAATAGTTATTGCATATGCCTCTTTAAAATTTAATGAACTGCACAGTGCTGTAACTTGTTGCGTGTGAAGCATTTTGAAAGATTTCTGACCTCATATGGGCCACATATGTCCAAGTCTTTAATTTTTTCTTTCTATAAAACACAAGCACCCTTCTACCTCCCAATGCTAATCCATTTTTCTCGATTGGCTGGCTGCGGTTTTAAGGTCAGTGCTGCATTGGAGAGAGACACCACCAATATCTGCCTTGGAAAGGCTGTGAGCGGGTTTTTTTTAAATGGGTTATGACCTCCCACTGTTCTCTCTCACAATGTAAAACACACCAATATAGGAAGGTTCCTTAGTTAGGAAATACCACCAGGAAAAAAATTTTAAAGTGGAAATTGAAGCAAACAAAATTTCATTTTTTCACCTGTTAAGTACAATCTTGCAGGTTACAAGGCCAAAAGAAAATTAAATTGAAGCATGTTGGAATTTCTTTTTATTATAGATATGGGTAGCAGCAAGACATCATCATCCAGGGACAAAAGGTAACTAATGATTATCACGATTAACTGCTGCTCTCGACGAGGGAGAAAATATCCAACCTCAGCCTTGTATTTCCTGGCCAAAGGAAACTGTTGGATTAATTAGACAGGAATGCAATACTGGACAGGTGGGGGCTGGGGTGGGTGACATTTTATCCAAGGAAGGAGTATTTGAATGGTGGAGCTACCCCCTGAAAGTTGGGTATTTGGTTAGACAGTAAGAGGGTGTCTACAGTTGCAATAACTGGCTAATGGGTTCCAATGCCCCTGATGGTGTTAAGTGCTTACTGTTTATTCTCTATTACTTTTTTTGCAAGAGAAAGACAGAGAATTTGTATCTAAATAGCCCTTGATAAAGTTTCAAACCGCTTCACAAACAAGTATGTTTGAAGTGTGGTCACTATTGCACTGCAAGGAAATGTTCCACAAACAGAATCAAGATAAAGAATGGTGCTCATGGAATAATTACACAGCACAGAAGGACCTACTTGACCCATTGTACATGAGTTGGCTCTTTGAAAGAGCTCTACTGTTTTCCATTGTTTTGCAAATATTTCTTATTGATTGAGGGCTAAATTTTGACCAGGACACTAAGAGAACTCCTTGTTCTTCAACTAGTGTCATGAGATCATTTACATTCAACTGAGGAAAGATGGAGCCTCAGTGAAACATCTCATCCAAGAACTGCATCTCTGACAGTGCAGCACTCTCTTGGAATACTCAGCCTCAATCAGGTGCTCAAATGTCTGGAATGGGGCTTGCACCCACAGCCTTCTAACTCAGAAGTGACAGTGCTACCTGAGCCAAGGCTGGTACCAAAGTAGCATATTGAGAAGTAAGTGTCAGTTGATGGCACTAATGATGATTCCTTCCAAAACTTTCACAATGTTTTGGAAGAGGCTGATTGGGCAGTAATTAGCACTATTAGATTTATCATGTTTTTCCTTCCAGCTTTACCATCAATGCTGTTCCTGCTCTGGGGAGTGCTTCATTGGGTAGTATAGAGGGAGTTTTACTCTGTACCTAACCCATGCTGTTCCTGCCCTGGGAGTGTTTGATGGGACAGAGCAGAGGGTGCTTCACTCTCTATCTAACCCATGCTGTACCTGCCCTTGGAATGTTTGATGGGACAGTGTAGATGGAGCTTCACTCTGTATCTAACCCATGATGAAACTGCCCTGAGAGTGTGTAATGCTGATGTTGATGCCTGAAATTTCCTGCTTTAGTCTCCCTAATGTTGCTGAGGATAAGACAAGTAAAATAATTTTTTTTGTTTGTAAAAAAGTAAAATTTAATCAATGTCAACACAGCTACAGTTAAAATTGGTAAATGCAGCTGTATTGTTATGATCACAGCCAGTGTTAGTTGCTGCGCAAACCAAACCCCAGAGGGAAACTTGGCTTATGGGCCATAACCTTTTTCTTTCGTATTCTGAAACCAAGAAGACGTACTGATCTCAGCAATAAGAGGTCCAGTAATGCTTTTGGGATTTTAAAAATTAAAAGTAAAAGTTTTATTAACAAAAATAAAAGAAAACTTATGCACACAAGATTACAGTTATACAATTAAGGTTAGTCTTACATACATTCCCCCAAAAACTCTCTACTTTGTCAAACCCACAGGTAAACACCTTCCAGACAACACTCCCTTATAGATGTCTGCTATGAAATCCATTAATATTGCACAAGGCAAACTGCTGTAGCTTCAATAAAGGTATACCACATGACGTTTACCCTCGTCCACTCTGCGATGGAAGCCACTTCAGAATAAAACTGCTGGCTGCAGCCCAAGACTTTTGTTGGCTTGACGGGATGGGTGATTCAAAACTATATCCTCTCCCAGTCCAGAGCTCCAAGTATAGCTCAACAGCTCCAGCTATCTCCACTTATCTCCATCTCAACAGCTATATCCAGCTATCCACAGTAACTCTAATATACCTGTTCTCCCTATCATTTCAGTTCCATTGCTCTTGTACCTCTTTGAAGCTCAAACCCTTCCAAATATAAGATCTCTCATGTTTCCGTCTTGTCTTTGCTTTTGGGTCAATAAAATATAATAACCCCGCTACCGTTTACCTATGGAACTCCTGCAAAATGCAAACATGTTTCTTGTTACCTCTGACTCCCCTTTGATATTCAAACAAACTCTCAACTTATCTAAAAATACAAATGTTAGATCTAACCTATTTACTTGTACCTTAAACTTAACACCTCTTTCCTTTTCATGTTTCCAATCCCCAGACAACCTGACTCCTATGAATCTCTTGCCCAGTTTAATTAGATCACATACACACACTCACAAACAGACACCCAGCCTTCTTTACAGAATAACACAACATCCCTGAAAATATTTTTAAAATAACATCCATTCTGACTGTATGGAATTCTTATTTAAATGTGAAGTTTTTGAGAGGATTGTAGGTACACTCTGTTCTATCAGATGTAACAGGTTGTGCCAAAGTCTTTGGATTTAAGCTGTCATGAGAGTCCCTGGATGTCCAGTGCATCTGTCTCACATAACAATTGGAGCTATAAAATGAGCAGAGTCTGTTTTGAAACAAATGTAAATTTTTATACCAGACTAATTAACTGAATTGAAAACACAAGGGGACTCGACTTCCTCTTTTAAAAGACAGCTGCAAACTGCCTGCTTTCCGCCGTAATTAATGGTCTATTAATGACGGATTTTGAAATGTTAGATCTCCGAGAACATGATCCCAACAACAGCTTTTTAATTATTGAGAGAAAATGGGGTTCTCCTACTTTTCATTAGAAGAATAATCTCACCCCTAGAGTTATCCCCGGTAATGGCCCCTCCATACTGATAAACCTCCCTCCACACCGTACATTCTCAGTGATGCATTATCAACTGCAGCAGCACAACCTCGTATCCATTTACCTTAGGATATCTCCAGTTGCTAAGTTGGAGTGTTGCATGGTCTACAGGAGCTACCATACAGGCCAAGGATACCAACATGCGAATTGGTTTAACCTTGTGCTTCCACATCATGATACAGGAGTCTGTGAAATGAAGAGATCACCAAAGTCTTAGGTAAGAAATTCTGAAAAGCATTCAAACATGTTGGGAACTATAATTATTTTCAAGACAGTTGAAGGGGTTCCTTATATTACTGCATATCTGTTGTGTTCTTTTTCTGTGTAATTATAAATCTTCTAAATAAATTTGGTTGCTCATTTTAGTTTGAGGGGAAGTCTGGCAATGATTCGTTTTCTGCACTTCAGAGCAGACAGCATTAGATGGTAGGTAGCTTGTGCAAAATCTAGAGAACATACTGTTTAAAATTGTAAGCATGGTATGAAATGTGTCTTCAGGCCTGGGAGAAGGGTGTGTACAACGTTTAAACATAATATGCCATTTAACCCCTCAACGCTATATGCCATTTAATATAATCATGGCAATCTAGAATCTAACTCCATATACCCATTTTCCCCCTTAATCCTAAATATGTTTGGTAAACAAGAATCTATCATTCTCAGTTTTAAAATTAACAATTGATCTAGCATCAATTACTGTCTGCAGAAGAAAGTTCCAAACTTCTACCACCCTTTGCTTGTAGAAGTGTTTCTTAATTTCACTCTGAAAAGTCTGGCTCCTAAATTTGACTATGTTTTAAGTTCTAGACTCCTCAAGCAGCATACAATTATATACATTAGATGTACAGCACAAAAACAGGCAATTCAGCCCAACCAGTCCACTCTGGTGCCTATGTTCCACTTGAGCCAAGTCACGTCTTTCACTATCTAAATCTATCAGCATAACGCTCTATTCCCTTGTCCTTCATCTTGACTGGCTTCCCCTTAAGTGCTACTCCCTGTGGTTGCGAGTTCCATATTCTTACCACTCTTTAGGTAAAGACATTTCTTCTGAATTCCTTATTGGATTTCTTGGTGACTATTTTATATTGGTGGCCTTTAGATATGCTCTTCTCCACAAGTGGAAATATTCTGTCAAACTATACCACTCTATCAAAACCCTTGCATCATTTTAAAACCTTTATTACAGGGTTGTCCAACATATGGCCTGCGGGCCAGTGTCTGGCCTGCCAAAAGTTTCCATCCGGCCCACCAACCAGCGTTCAAAATACACATCAGTACAAGTAAATGGAAGTGTCAGATTAAGTAAGGAGCTTCTCCTCCAATCACGGGCTGTTTCTCTCCTGTCAAGGGAGTGGCTACAGCAGGGCGGAGTTGTCATCAAGGGAGTGGCTACAGCAGTGCAGGAATCGTTGAGGGAGCGGCTACAGCAGTGCAGGAGTCGTCAAGGGAGTGGCTACAGCAGGGCGGAGTTGTCATCAAGGGAGTGGCTACAGCAGGGCGGAGTTGTCATCAAGGGAGTGGCTACAGCAGGGTGGGAGTTGTCGAGGGAGTGGCTACAGCAGGGCAGAGTTGTCGTCAAGGAAGTGGCTACAGCAGGGTGGCAAGCGCCGAGGGTGTAGCTACAGCAGGGCAGGAAGGAGCAAGGGAGTAGCTGTCTGCTGTCAATATTTAGTGAGATTCAATATCTCTGAGGAACAAGGCTTACCGAGCAGATCTCCTGAGTTTAAGGGTAACACTATACCACATGGAATGTGCCAATGATGACAAGGGGTCCAACAATGTGATGCTGGAAGGACAGGTAATGGGTGGCAGGTTACAGACACTCTGTTCAGGCGTGCATTGACCTTCATCCACTTCCGTTGGGACCAGGCAAGCCAGACACAGCGAGCCAGAGGCTTCATGGCCATTGCTGGCTTCCCCCGCGTCCAGGGCACATGTGACCATCAAGGCGCCAGCAGGTGGGCCCGGTGCCTTCGTCAACAGGAAGGGCTTCCACTCCATGAACGTGCAGATAGTGTGTGATCACAGGATGCAGATTCTACAAGTCTGTGCAAGGTACCCAGGCAGCTCCCACAATACCCTCAGACACTCCCAGGTGCCGGGTCTCTTCAGTGCTCCAGCCCGGCTTGATGGATGGCTGCTGGGTGACAAGGGCTATCCCTTTAGAAGGTGGCTCATGAAGCCTCTCTGCCATCCAAGAACAGAAGCTGAGTAGCGGTACAATAGGAGCCATACCTCCACAAGGGCTGTGGTGGAGAGAACCATCGGTCTTCTCAAGATGTGCTTCCGATGCCTGGACCTCTCAGGGGGTGCACTCCAGTAACCCCAGATCGTGTCTTGGTGATAGTGGTTGCATGCTGCATTCTCCACAATCTTGCGCTGGAAAAGGGGGACGCAGTGGATGATGAAGACGTCGATGCAGTGGCTGCACACGATGAGTCCAGCAGTGAGTCCGAGGATGAGCATGCACAGGGAACTGTTGAGGAGGTAGACACTGACCCGGGCACACTCCAGGGAGGCAGGGACACCCGGGAGGCTTTGATCCAACGAACCTTCAGCTAGCACACCACAGATGAAACACCAGGACAAGCCTGGGCTGTAGGCTCGATACTCAACACCTAAGTGCAAAATCTGCCAGGTTAGGAACAGTCGCTAAGAGCCTTGTTAATAAAGCTGAATGTCCAACAAAGCACTCATTACAGTTTTGGAAACCACACACATGCAGAAGAGGCACCCTCAGCCATGGTGACATATCTGAATTTATTATGTCAAGCAAACCAACTTATTCCAAAAATAAGAGAATTATGTTACAGAATAAAGCAAATTATAAGGAACTCATCTCAGGCCAATACAAAAGCACCAGTGAAAAACCTGTCGCGTGCCTAAGGTGCTTTATGTTTTCGTTTCTGGGTGCTACGTCTTGGTGCTGCCCCATCGCTCGGAGTGGCATCTGAGCCAGCCTGCTGACTCTGCTGTCCTGTTGGCCTTGATGACCTTGGCGGTTGTCCTGTGGCCCATGGAGCCAGTGCTGGCCCCGGCTGGGAGGGAGCTGCCAGTTCCACAGTTGGCATCTCCCCAGTCGTTACAGCCTCACCAGATGCTACGGTCGCTGAGAGGGGCGAAGGAGCCCTCATCCAGAGCGCCCTGAGAGGTGCCCGCAGAGATGACAAGCAGCTGCTGCGCCAACGTGAGGTTGCTTCGGACCTCCCTGCTCACCATGGATGGATGGGCACCAAGCTGGGAAAGTTGATGCCCAAACCATCTCCCACACTGGCACTGACCAGCTGAGGTCATTGCCGATGTGAGGGCTTGCTGGCCAGAGTGCATCCCCAGGAAGCCCTGACAGGTCTTCTGGAGTAGCCTGTCCATGAGAGTCGCCACGCTCTCGATGGAGGACGCATGGCGCTCGGACAGGTGGCTCATTGCTTCGGCGATCGTCTGCATAGACTCCTCCACCACGGAGACCAAGCCAAGCATAGCCTCGTGTATCTCCCCCAGATGCTCCTGCACACCCAGCCGCATTTCCTGTACCTGCTGCATCACGGACGACTCCAGAGGCACATCATCAGGCACTGATTGAGCATGTGCCCGGTCCCCTGCAGTTCACCGACCGCTGGCGCCATGGACACTCTCTGTCTCTGCCAGCTCCTCCAGCGACTGTGAAGTGCCCTCACGAACGTGCCCCGGGACACTAGCCGATGTTCGAATTCCCACTGAGGTGCTAGTATCTGCGCTGGTGCCTGCCTTGCAGAAATGGTGTGACACTGGTGAGACTTCAGGGCCCACTGCTGCTCCTCCTCACGGCCCTGCTTCGATGATGCTGAAAGGAAGAACAGAGATAGTGGATCAGTTAACATGGAGACAATGACAAAGTGCATCCCTGTCCCCCGGATCATTATGCGCTCATCCTTCCATAATCAATGGTCAAGTCATGTTGCAAAATTAAATCACTTAATATTCAGCAGTGCGATGGCTGTTGGGAGAACAACGCTGACCTCACTGTTGGGCATAAATACCTGGCCGTGGCACCCTGGCCTCACCGACACCAGTGGACTTTGGCGCATAGCGCCTCTCCAGATCCAGGGCTTCCTGCTCGAAGCGGCTAAGAATGGCGATCTGCGTCTGGCCGCCGCCAGTCCTCACACGCTCTTCCGTGTTATGAGCATTCTTCTCCTGAAAATTAGAGACGAGCATTGATTAGTGAAAATTGCACATGGACTCTCTTCGCGCACGACCCACTCCAACCAGAGTGGGACATTGCAGGGCTCCAGAGCCTCCTTACCCTGCTGCTGCTGAACACTCACACAAAGATGCTAGGCCTGCTCCACAACCCCCCACCTCCCCCTTGGACACATGCTGCCTCCATCACATTAGGCACCACATGGTATATCCTTCCATAGCAAGGAGGCGCAACAAGTGAAGCACAAAACACAGCAGATAGTTCATTGCCACGCCACCTTGAAGCTCCCCTCCCAGCATGTCATCACCCTGACTTGGACATGTCCTGGAGTTCACACACAGTGCCTAGGTGCAGCTCCTCCAGGTTGCCCCCAAACCAGTCATGTGGGACTCAGTGTAACACATGCTGCGGGGGCAAAACACATCCCTTCATCGCCCTCGCAGGCTGACCTCAGCATGGGCAGTATCTGCTTGCCCACCCAGCAAAGGACAAATGCCGTCAATGATTCAATGCAGTCACTACACTCAGACTTGGGTGATGCGGAGGGGGGGGGGGGGGGGGGGGGGGGGTGGAGCAGAGGGGTAAGCTGACCTGCTGGGTTACATGGCCAATGCCAACATGGTTCTCACCCCGCCAGAGCGCACCAAGTCGTTGAAGCGCTTGCGACACTGGATTCAGGTGCATTGCACCACATCACGGGAGCTCATCACCTCCTCCCAGGCACTTTTCGTCATGTGGGGGGGGGCCTCCTCCTCCCATCCTGGGGAACCAGCACCTCCCGCCGTGCTGCCACCTCCTTGAGAAGGGCAGCAAGGCAGTCATCTGAGAAATGGAGGGCACACTGGTCCCCTGCCCTACCCTCTGGCCTGGCCTGCTCCACTGCCCTACCCTCTGGACTGGCCTGCTCACCAGAAGCCCTCCCACTTGTCATTGTGAGCAGCCTTGCAAAGGCTGCCAGCACTTCAGGTAAACAGGCCGCCGAGTCGCCATTGGACATGGCGGACAATGCACTCCCACCGCTGCCCACCCACTCCCGCTATCCTCGGAAGTCGCGCATTACACTGGGCGGGCCTTAATTGGCCCACCAGCATAAAATGGCAGTGTGGACCCAATCGCCGCCCGCACAAGCTCCGCGCCCCCGCCAAACAGAAAATTGAGTCCATGATTACAATGTGATCAAGGGTGGGAAATAAATATTCCAGGGTACACAATATTTAGGATAGGCAGACAGAATGGAAAATGAGGAGGGGTGGCCCTGATAGTGAAAGATGACATAAGGGCATTATTGAGAAAGGATCTGGCCTCAGAAGGTCATGAAGTAGAATCAGAATGGGTCAGAAAACACTGGTCAGAGTAGTTTATAGGCTCCCTAACAGCAGTTATACCATTGGTCAGGGCATTAAATGAGAAATTATTAGAGCTTGTAACAAAGACAATGGAATAATTGCGGAAGAGTTCAATCTTCATATGGGCTGAGACAATCAAATTGGCAAGAGCAGTCTAGGTGAGTTTGTAGAATATCTTCTTGACAGTTTCTTGGAACAATACATTGTGGAAACGACTAGGGATAAAGCTATTTATCTAGCATTGTGTAATGAAGCAGGGTTAATTAGTAATGTCAAAGTAAAAGATCCACTGGAAAATAGCGATCATAATGCCGTTGAATTCCAAGTTAAGCTTGAAAGTGACATACTCCAATCACGAACAAGAATCTTAAACTTAAACAAAGCTGATTACATAGATATGAGGGAAAAACTGGCTAAGATTAATTGGGTAAATAGAGTAGAAGGTAAGGGGATAAATTAACAGTGGCAAATATTTAAAGAAACAACTTAAAATCTTCAACAAAAATACATTCCATTGAAAAACAAAAACTCAGCGAGAAAGACCCATCCATGGCCCATTCAGGAAGTTAAAGATAGTATTAGTTTAAAAGAAGAGCTTTACAATGTTGCAAAAAAACAGGAGCAAGCCTGAGGTTTTGGGAGTGTTTTAGAAACCCAGCAGAAGGCCACCAAAAGGTTGATAAAAAGAGAAAAAATCCAATAGGAGAGTAAACGAACCAGGAATATAAAAACAAATTGTAAGAGCTTTTATAAGTATATAAAGAGGAAGAGAGTAGCTAAAGTAAATGCTGGCCCCTTAGAAGCAGAGACAGGAGAAATTATCATGGGGAATGAGAAATAGTAGTCAGTCATTGAGCAAATATTTTGTGTCTGTCTCCATAGTAGAAATCACAAGTTTCATACCAGAAATAGACTGTAACCTAGGGGCTAGAAAGTGTGGGCGAATTAAAGAAATTAATAGCAGCGAGAAAAATTATTGGCAAAGCTGGAGGGACTAAATCTGACAAATCCCTGGGTATTGATGGCCTACAGCCTAGGGTTCTAAAAGAGATAGCTGCAGAGATAGTGGATATGCTGGCTATGGTTTTCCAAAATTCCTTGGATTCGGGAATGGTCCCATGGGATTGGGAGTCGGCAGATGTTACACCACTTTTCAAAAAAAGAGGGAGAAAAAACAGCGAACTACAGGCCGGTTAGCCTAACATAAGTTGTTGGGAAAATGCAGGAATCTATTAGTAAGAAACTCTTAAACAATTCACTTAGAAAAGCATAGTATGATTAGAACAAGTCAACATGGTTTTACTGAGGGGAAATCCTGTTTGACAAATTTATTAGAGTTTTTTGAGGATGTAACTAGTAGGGTAGATAATGGGGGACCAGTAGATGTAATATACATGGATTTCCAAAAGGAATTTGATAAGTTAATACAAAAGGTTAATAGGCAAGATAAGGGATTATGGAGTTGGGAGTAGTATTTTAGCATGGGTAGAGAATTGGTTACCAATAAGAGCAGAGAGTGGGCATAAACAGGGCTTTTTCAAGCTGGCAGACAGTGAATAGTGGAGTGCTGCAAGGCACAGTGCTGGGGCCTCAGCTATTTGCAGTCTTTATCAATGACATAGATGAAGAGACAGAGAGTAATGTACCAAAGTTTATTGATGATACCAAGCTAGGTGGGAAGTTAAGCTGTGGGGAGGACACAGAGAGGCTGCAAAGCGATATTGACAGGTTAAGTGAGTGGGAAACAAGTTGGCAGATGTAGGGAAGTGTGAAGTTATTCACTTTGCTAATAATAAAAGAAAATATTTTAAAAGGTGTGAACTTGTAAGTGTTGATGCTCAAAGAAATGTGGGTGTGCTTGGTCAAGGAACACAAAGTTAGCATGCTGGTGCAGCAACCAATTAGGAAGGTAACTGGCATGGTGGCTTTCATTGCAAGAGGATTGGAGTACAAGAATAAAGAAGTCTTGCTACGGTTGTGCAGGGTTTTGGTGAAACCACATCTGGAATACAGTGTGCAGTTTTGGTGTCCACATTTAAGAAAGGATTTATTTGCACTGGGCAGTACACTGAAATTCAGTAAATTGGTCCCTGGGATCAGGGAGTTGTCCTATGATGAGGGGCTAATGGCGGAGTTTTATGCGCCTGCTGGCGTCGGGTGTGTTCAGCAGCGTGAGCAGACAATATGGCAAGAAGGCCAAAAATCGGTTTCACAACTTCGTGAAACCAGTTGCAACCGTCCGCTCTGCCTGTCACATGTTGGGAACCTCATTGTAATATATCAGCATATCATTATAAGGCCAACATGCTGGAATCATCCCCCTATGCTGGATCATCCGTCCACGTCGGTGAGACAACACGCCAGTGCAGAACATGTCTTGACAAGTGTGGTGTGCAGAAGTTAAGACTTACTGCCAAGGCCTCGCTCACATTGCGAACTTCTAAGGAGCAGAAGATCCTGGAGCCCGACAACAACGGACCCTGGAGTCTATGGCATGCTGGGTGCATTCTCAAGGACATGGCCTCGCCACGAAGCAGCTCACGGAAGGTGTAAATCACCGTTGAAGGTCTGCTCACAACGGATGATGGTCGAGGGGGTGGAGAGGAAGGTCCAGCTGTGCTTGGGAGAGGAAGATGTACCGGGGGATGGGAGATGAAGGTCTAGGATCAACTAGGATCAAACCTGTTGGTGCAGACTCGATGGGCCGAAGGGCCTCTTCTGCACTGTGTGATTCTGTTAACTGGGAAGGAAGGGGTGTCGGTGTGGGTGGGGGGGAGGAGGTGAAGTAAGGAGGGGAGGAATGAAGGCGGTGGGGGGGGGGTGAGTTTAGGAGGGGGTGACAAAGGTGTCGGGCGTGAGGATGGGAGGGGGGAAACAAAAGTGTTGGGGAGAGTTTGGGAGGGGGGAGGAACTACAGGGCAGAGGAGGAAGTAACAGGAGAAGACGGCAACTGGGGAGGTAGGTGTAACGGGGGTGGAGGGTGCAAGGGAAGGAGTTCAGAAGGGGGAAGCAGTCCAGAGAGGGGAAGGAGTTTATGGGGAGAATGGGGAGGAAGGAGTCTGGGCGGAGGAAGGCGTGAGGAGAGGGGAAGCAGTCCAGGGGGAGGGAAGAGTCTGGGGGGGGACGAAGGAATGTGGAGAATGGAAGAAGTCTGGGAGGAGGAAGGAGTCTGGGGGAAGGAAGGAATGCAGAGAGGGGAAGGAGTCCAGGGGGAGGAAGGCGTGCATGGGGAGAAAGGAGTGAGGAGAGGGGAAGGAGTCCAGAGGGAGGAAGCAGTCCAGGGGGAGGAAGGAGTGCAGAGAGTGGGAGGAAGGAGTCTGGGGGAAGGATTGTAGAGAGGGGAAGGTGTCAGGTGGAAGGAGTGCGGAGAGAGGATGGAGTAAAGGTGGAGGAAGGAGTTGGGAAGCGGGAAGAAGTAAGGCTAGAAGAAGTAAGTCTGGAGGAAGAAGGGTGTCTGCAGGAGTCAGGTAGGGGGAAGGAGTAGGTGGGGGGAGGAAGTAGTCGGGTGGGGGAGTGGGGGGGGGTGAGGGATGGAATCCAGTGGGGGGGGGAGGAGTTCTAAGGGGGGAAGCAGTTCCAAGGGGAGAAGGAGATTCAAGGGGTGAAGGAATTCAGAGGGGCGATGTCCAGGCGGATGTGCAAGGGAGGGCTCTGATAAGTCCATGACTGCCTCCTGGGGAGCGAACTGAGGGTGGGCATGGTATGAGAGAATGACCGAGGGCAGAGTGAGGTGGTTGGGTGGGAGGGTGAGGGTGTGACGGTATCAGAAGAAGGGACGGTAAGGGTGGTTGGTGGGACTCAGAGGCAGATGCAGGACCCTGGGGGAAGGTCAGGAAGGTTAATGTGGATGGGGGTGGGATTTTCGGGAAGGAAGGGAAGTGCACGTTCACCTGGGCATCTCTGAAAAAGGGTTGTGGCTGGTAGTTCACGGAAGGGAGGTGGGAAGTGATGCCGGGGGGGGGTTGACAATGATGGCGGAAAGGAAATGGGTGACTGGGGAAGGGCGAAGGATGGGGGACCTGAAGAAAAATGTTAGACGCACCATGCTTGCCAAATCGAAAGTGAAACAAGAGTCATGGTGGGCGAGATCAGGCACTGCATGGGACTGTGATCAGTGGATGGACAGAGACACAGGTCAGCTCAGATGGTCAACTGAAAGTGAACCCCAGCAGGCAGCATTGAAAATGCTTAGGGCATTGAGATGAGTGCGATGCAGAAAGGATCCGCGTGCATAGGAGAGTGCTTGCATGAGGTTCCGAAAGGCCCTGCCACACACACTTCTCCCTCCAGAATAACTTCAGCTGCATGCAGCTGAACTGCTAGTTGTGGGGGGGGGGGGGGGGGTGCGTGCAGGATGCAGTGGGAGGATGCGCGAAGTCTATCAATGAAGCTGTAACACACCATTACACATTATTCAGTGAGAGTAAATATATTTCCTGATTGTAAAATGACAAAATGTTTTCGCCCATGCAACCAACTGTGATCAGAAGTTCTTAAATGTTGAACACCTTAGACTTCTAGGTGCTGCCCTTACATCCGCAACAGGGGTGGAGACAGCCTGTGCAATTGTTGGCTCTGTTGCCTCTGATGTCTTCGGCCTGGGTCCTCTGGACAGCTAAAGCTTTGGGGGCACCAGCTTGCTTTGGCTGTCCGCCTGTGTGCCAGCTGGTCCCTCTGCAGTGAGAGGACGAGGTTGACGGGGTCACAGGCAAAGGCAACTCAGAGGGAGTGGACAGCCTCTGGGATTCCTGAGTGGATCACCCAGGGGTATCCAGCTGCCACTCCTCCTCCCTTCAGGTGCCTGAGGACCCCAGCCTTACTCCTTGAGGGGAAGGAACACCTGGGGGGATGTCGAGGTGCCCCATTTCCCTCTCGTGTCGCCACTGCAGGAACTCACCCATGGCTACCGTAATGGAGTGCAGGTCTGCACATAGCTGTGTTCTGCTGGAACCAGGGTCTCCATGTTGTCCACCATCCTCCTCATGAAGACCTCCATACACACACATGTGGGCACCACTTCATCAGAGAGCAGGCGGATGCACTCCTCCGACTTGCATGCCACTCTGTTGAGGGCTTCCAACAGCTCTGTGTGATGTTCCTCTGCCTTCTGTTGACTTTCTAGGATGAGTTGGAAGGCCAAATCCAGAGTCTCATCATCTGACTCGGACTCCCCAGCAGTTCTCCAAGTGCTGGGGAGCTCGGCTGAACTTGCCTCCTCCTGCTATGCACATGCGATGACCACCAAATTGTGAACCCCAGCCCGCTTTAGATCTTGGACCCAGTGAGGTGTGTGCCTCTGTGCTGGTGAAGGGTGTTGGTCAGCACTGTGATGGGTCTTCCAGGCTGCTTATTTCTAGCGCTTCAATGGAGGAGGAGTCCTCTTGGCTGGAGGTGAGGATGTGGATGGAGCTGAGGGACTGGATAGCTGAGGGTGTCAGTCGCTTGGCAGAGCTCCCTGCGAACTAAAGTAGAAATAATTAGTGCATGGTAGCAGAGTCAAAAGCAGGAGAGAGGGCTCTCCCATTTGCGTTGAGAGAGGGATGATGTGGTGCAGGATTCTCACGAGGATGTTCGTCGCCGACCTCACCATCACCGTAGGTACGGTCCACTCACCAGTCAGTGCAATGGCACACTCCTCAAAGTGAGAGAGGGGCCTAATGTGGGCCACTCCACCCACAGTCTGCGACCTCTCCCTGCTGTTGTGAACCAGCTTCTCCTGCATGAAAACAGGAGAGAGGGAGAGCACATATAAGAACATAAGAAAAAGGAACATGAGTAGACCGTTTGGCCCCTCGAGCTTGCTCCACCATTCAATAAGATCATGGCTGATCTTCTTATGTTTTGATTTCCACATTCCCATCCACCCCCAATAACCTTTGATTCCCTTGCCTAACAAGAATATGTCTCTCTGCCAAAAAAATATTTAAAGACCCTGCCTCCACCACCTTCTGAGGCAGAGAGTTCCAAAGTCGCACAACCCTCTCAGAGAAAAAAATTATCCTCATCTGTGTCCAAAAAGGGTCACCCCTAATTTTAAAACAGTGCCCCATAGTTCTGGACTGACTCAGAAGAGGAAACATCCTTTTCATCTACCTTGTCAAGGCCATTCAGGATCTTGTATACTTCAGTCAAATCAACTCTCACTCTTCTAAACTGGAAACAAGCCCAGTCTGTCCAACCTTCCTCATAAGACAACCCACTCATCCCAGTGAACCTCCTCGGAACCACCTCCAATGCATTTACATCCTTCCTTAATTAAGGAGACCAAAACTGCACACAGTATTTGAGGTGCGGTATCATCAATGCCCTGTATAACTGAAGCATAACATCCTTACTTTTATGTTCAATCCCTCTTGTAATAAGGATAGCATTCCATTAGCCTTCTTAATTACTTGCTGTACCTGCATACTAACTCCTTGTGACTCATGCCAGAACACCTAGATCCCTCTGCACCTCAGAATTATGCAGCCGCCCTCCATTTAAGTAATACTCTACTTTTTTATTCTTCTTGCCAAAGTGAACAGCTTCACATTTTCCCACATTAAACTCCATTTGCCAGATCTTTGCCCACTCACTCAAACTATCTATATCCATCTGCCAACTCCTCATGTCCTCTTTACAACATACTTTCCTACCAATCTTTGAGGCATTATAAATTTAGCTACCATGTCTTCGTTCCCCTCATCTAAGTCATTGATTTGTAAAATATTGAGGCCTTAGCACAAACCACTGTGGGAATCCACTTGTCACGTGCCAATCTGAAAAAGACCCATTTTTGCATACTCTCTGCTTTCTGCCAGCCAGCCAATCTTCTATCCATGCTAATATGTTACCCCCTACACCATGCGCTTTTATTTTCCATAATAACCTTTGATGTGGCACCTTATCAAATGCCTTCTGGAAATCCAAATACAGTACGTCTACAGGCTCCCCTTTATCCATCGCATGTTACTCCTTCAAAAAACTCCAATTGGTTAAACATGATTTTCCTTTCACAAAACCATGCCTACTCTTCCTGATTGCCTTGAGCTCTTCTAAGTGCCCAGCTCTAACCTCATTAATGATTGAATCTAACAACATTCCCCCCCCGCCCACCGAAAGATGTCAAGCTAACTGGCCTATAGTTTCCTGTTTTCTGCCTCCCTCCCTTCTTGAATAGAGGGGTTATATTTGCTACTTTCCAGTCTGATGGAACTTTTCCAGAATCTAACGACTTTTGAAAAATAAACACCCACGCATCGACTACCTCATTAGCCACCCCTTTTAAGACCCTAGGATGTAGTCCTTTGGGACCCGGAGAATTGCCAGCCCGTGGCTCCATCAATTTGCTCAGTGCCATTTTCCTAGTGATTTCAATTCCACCAAGTTCCTCTCTCCCTTTCACCTCCTGATTTACATCTATTACTGGATGTTTTTGTGTCCTCTATAATGAACACAGAAGCAAAATATTTGTTCATTTCTTCCGCCATTTCCTTATTATCTACTATTAACTCTGCACTATCACTCTCTAGAGGACCAACATTCACTCTACTTACTCTTTTCCTTTTTAAGTTCCTGTCGAAACTCTTGCTTTCCATTTGAACATTTCTAGTTAGCTTCCTCCCATACTCTAATTTCTTTCTTCTGGTTAACCTTTTAGTCATTCTCTGACATTCTTTATATTCTGACCAATCACCTGTCTTGCCACTCATCTTTGCAGAGTTGTATGCTTTTTCCTTAAGTTTGATGCTTTCCTTAACTTCTTTAGTTGATCACAGATGGTGGGTCCTCCCTTTAGAATTTTTCCTTATAACAGGAATGTACTTATTCTGAATACTCTGAAATATCCCCTGAAATGTCTGCCACCACTTCTCTATTGATCTATCCTCTAGCCTAGTTTCCCAGTTTACTTTAGCTAGCTCGGCTTTCATTCTCACATTGTTGCCCTTATTTAAGATACTAGTCTTAGACCCACTCTTCTCCCTTTCAAACTGGATGTAAAATTTAATCATATTGTGGTCATGGCTACCTAGGGGTGCCTGCCTTTACTCTGAGGTCATTAATTAATCCTGTCACATTACACAATATGAAGTCTAATATAACCTGCTCTCTGGTTGGTTCCAGAACATGCTGCTCTAAATTATCTCGAAAGCATTCTAAAAACTCATCCAGGCTACTACTGCCAATCTGATTTTTTCACGATTAATGCCATCCCTTTATCACAAGCACACAATATTTCCTCTTAAATACTTTGTCTTACACTATGGCTACTGTTAGGGGGCCTGTAGACCACTCCCTCTAATGACTTTTTCCCCCTACTATTCCTCATCTCCACCCAAACTGATTCTAGATCCTGATCTCCTGAACCAAGGTCATCTCCAGCTATTGCAGCAATGCCCTTTTTGATTAACAGTGATACCCCTCCACCTTTACCTAGCTTCCTATTCTTCTCGAATGTCATGCGCCCCTCAATATTAAGGACCCAATCTTTGTCGTCCTGCAGCCATGTCTCCGTAACTGCTATCAGATCATATGTATTTAGTTCAATGTGGGCCATTAATTTCTTTTTCTTCGTCATGAATGCTCTGTGCATTCAGATAGAGAGCCTTCAGTTTTGACTTTTTGTTACCTTTGTAACATCTGGTCTTGACTGTTGATGTTCTTTGGTTTTTTTCTCTTTCTCTTCCTGCCATTCTCTGACCCTCATTTCTCATATTACTATCTTGCTCTCCTTTCTTAACTCTACACCTTGAATTGCTACCTCTGCCCGAGCTTGATCCCTCACCCCTCTTGTTTAATTTAAAGCCCTCTTTACTTCTCTAGTTATGTGATTTGCGAGAACAATCGTCCTAGTATGGTTTAAGTGTAAACCGTCCCATCGATACAGCACCCACTTTCCCCAGTACTGATGCCAATGCCCCACAAACTGGAAAGCAAACTGGAACCCACTTCTCCCACACCTGTCTTTGAGCCATGCATGTCTCTCTAATCCTACTTGTCCTGTGCCAATTTGCATGTCGGCTCAGGTAATGATCCAGAGATTATTACCTTTGAGGTTCTGCTTTTTAATTTGCTCCTCATACTAACTTTGCAGAGCCTCTTTCCTAGTTCTACCTATTTCATTGGTACCCACATGGGCCACGACGACTGGACCCTCCCCCTCCCACTGCAAGTTCCTCTCCAGCCCTGAGCAGATATCCCGAAACCTGGCACCGGGCAGGCAACATAGTCGTCTGGACTCTCGCTCTTTACTGCAGAGAAGACTGTCAATCCCCCTCACTATATTATCCCCTACCACTACATTCCTTTTTGCTCCCCCCACTTGAACGGCTTCCTGTACCACAGTGCCATAGCCAGTCAGCTCATCCACCACGCAGACCTCGCTCTCATCCACACGTGTTGAGCACCTCAAACCTGTTAGACAATTGCAAAATCTGAGGCTCCTCCTCTACTGTCTATTCAGTCCCATTACCTGCTTCACTGACAGTCACATCCTCTTGTCCCTCACTGCTGACCAAAACAGATGACCCTCTTCTAAGAGGTGTGACTGCCTTCTGGAACAAAGTATCCAGGTATTTCTCCCTCTCCCT
Organism: Cetorhinus maximus; assembly: GCF_964194155.1. NCBI lineage: Eukaryota > Metazoa > Chordata > Chondrichthyes > Lamniformes > Cetorhinidae > Cetorhinus > Cetorhinus maximus. The sequence goes on from NC_135893.1 coordinate 56,416,886, forward strand.
TATGTTGAGCAGTGTCTGCATTTCAGCTTCCAGATCAATAATCCTCATCTGGAATTCCTCAAGCTGCTTAAACTTCCTGCAGACGTTGTCATGGATCACCCTGGTGTCCAAAAGCTCCTACATCACACAGTTGCAACATAACACCTGCCATTCCGACTTATGTTATGTAGTTAATTACTTTCTTCCTATGTATGCTGCAATTTACTGTGTTTTTTGAATGTTAGTACCACTGACAACCAAAGGTTATATGCTTCTTAACTTCAAAGGAATGTGTTTTAGATGTTTGTTTAAATTACTTTATTTTTATTGCTTTTTTAATCTTTATTGTTTTATTTTAATTTTAAAGTTTTCAAATTTTGAATTGTTATTTTAAAGTTTTAGTTCTTTTTATTTATAGATCTACCTGAACTCGCCTGTCCTAAGCTGGTTTCTCACATGCTGTCCCTTAGACTGAGTGCTTACCGGCCAATCAACTTACTAGCTTCCTGTGAAGTCACGTGAGCTTTTTTCTTTTTCCCCCTACTGTTGCCTCACAGCAGCTGAAACAGCGCGCCCCTCAGCTCCTGACTGTCTCCCACAGGTCCACTCCACTCTGACTCTCCGCAAAGTAGGCCACTCTACAACCTCTGATCTGTATTTATAGGTGCTCCTCAGCTCCCGACTGTCTTCCGCAGGTCCATTCTGCTCCGACTCCCAGCAAGATAGGCCTCACTCAAATCCCCGGCCTGTATTTATAGGTGCTACTCAGCTGTGACTGCCTCCCACAGGTCCGCTCCGCTCCAACTCCCAGCAAGGTAGCTGCCCTGCAATCCCCGGTCTGTATTTATAGGTGCTCCGCAGCTCCCAACTGTCTTCCGCAGGTATGCTCTGCTCCGAATCTCAGCAAGGGACTGCATGGAATGTTTGTGTGATGAGAGGTGACATGGATGGGGTGAGGGTGTGAGCTCCAGAGGATATGAGCCTGATGGAGATGTGGGAGAGTGTGTGAGCGTTAGTGGTATTGTTCCTTGAGGTGTGAGATCCCTGTGGTTGTATGATGGGTTTGTGAGTTGAGAGTGATGAGAAGAATGACTTACCCTGGCAGAATGGGTGAGACCATTCATCCTGTTGTGGCACTGGGCGGCTGACCCCTTTTGCAGGGCATTGGCACTGACCACCACTGCCACTGCCTCCCATGCTGGATTAGTGATATTGCTGCCCCTTCTGCAGCCAGAACGGAGGTAAAGGACATCACGGCGGGCCTACACTTCATTCAAAAGGTGCTCAAGGGACGCGTCATTAAATCAGGAGGCTGCAGTCTTCTTGCCTTTCGGGGCCATGTCTTCTTTGCAGCAGTCCTGGGCTGGAAACATAGAGCTATGTGTGCGGCTGCACTTTAAATACGGTGCCCGGTGTGATGAAGCGGCAGGGTGACGGCATGGCAGGCGAAGGAGAGCCCGCCCTCCACTGAAATGGCATGGTTCCCGGGAATGCATAATTAGTGAAGTGGGATTGGGACAATATGGCGCATTAACCCGCCATTGCAGCCGGCAGGAAAAATGTTCTTTTTGCCGCCTGCTACTGCATTTAGTGCAAATCTGAGACAATTCTGCCGTTAGTAACTTGGGGCAGGATTTTCCCCTTGTCGGGTGGGCAGGCGGGCTCGGGAGCGGCCGCAGAACGGTCTGTGCCCACCATCCAGCCCCAACCACGATTTCACGCTGGCTGGCCAATTAACAACCAGACAGTGTGAAACGCGTGCTGAGAGCTTTAGTGCTGCTGGGGTGGGGGCAGGAGGAGCATGAGTGCTGAAGTTTGCACATGCGCGGGGCTGCGCTCACTGAAAGCTCCCTGAAGGCACAGAGCTGCATCAAGAAGTTGGAGATGTTTTAACTGAAAATTTCACAAATAATATAAACATGTCCCCACGTGTGACTTAGTCAAATGAAGAGGGGCATGTTAAAAATGTGTTTAAAAAACTTAATTTTTTTTTTAATTCATTGCTGGAAACCTCATCCCGCCTGTGGGTGAGGTTTTGCAAAAACTGCAAAGGCCGCCTGGCCTATTCGCCCGCCTGCAAACCGGAAGGTTGGATGGGCAGTGAAAAAGTCTACTTAATGAGCTGCTTGCGGGCCTTAATAGGTCTCTTAATTATTAGTAGGTGCGCTGCTGACTCTTACACACGTCTGCCGATCGAAGTATCACGTGACTGCGTGATGAAGGGTGCTCGCACGACGTCATTGCGCACTATTTCACGCTCGGGCGTGTCAGGCGTGCGCCTGCATGCCGAGCTGAAAATCCTGGCCTTGGGATTATATTTTCTGGAATTTAGAAGAATGACAGGCGACCTTATTGAAACCTACAAAATTCTGAGGGTTTTTGATAGGGTAGACTCTGAGAGACTGTTTCTGCCGGTTGGGGAGTCTAAAACACAAGGGCATTGTCTCAGGATAAAGAGTCAATCATTTAACACTGAGGTGAGGGGAAATTACTTCACTGAAAGGGTTGTGAATCTTTGGAATTCTCTACTCCAGAGGGTTGTGGAAGCTCCATCATTGAATACATTTTTAGACAGATTTTTGGCCTCTCGGGGAATTAAGGGATATGGGGAGCTGGCAGGAAAATGGAATTAAAGGCCAAGGTCAGCTGTGATTGTATTGAATGGAAGGGCAGGCTCGAAGGGCCATATGGTCTACTCCTGCTCCTACTTCTTGTGTTCTTGTATTTCTCCCCAATCTCTTCAGAAGCACAGGTGATGGGTTCAGTTTGTGAGTTGAAATCAAAATACTTTCGCTGTCTGGAATGGGGTCATGGGGCTACGCCAATCACTGCCACCCCAAGTGTTTTAGAGAAAGAACACTGGGAAAATTTGAGCATTATCCTGGGCTTTTCTTGTGCACTCCAAGGAAGTGGCTTCAGAGCGACACTATCAGTGGATCAGGAGTTTGGTTGGAGTGCAGCACTTGAGGGGATTGAAAAAAATCTGAAAGAGCAGCTATGAAACATGAGGAATAAACCGGTGTCAGATATAAGAGGAAGATAAATAAATGGCAGGATGCCATTAGAGGAGATCACAGGAGGGTAAAAAAGAGCAAAGGCATCAAGTTATGTAAAAATACAAAGGAGAGCTGTATACCTTACTTGTGACTTTGCCAGTTAAACAATCTCCTTCAATTGCAAATCAAGTATTTAATTCAGTAGTTTCTTACTGTATGTTTTATCTCCCAGGTATAACATCTTGGGTTATCTAGCTGCTCTGATTAATTGAAGTTTAAAAAACCTTCAGTGGAAACCGTTTTTTCTGATTTATAGAGTACTGTTGAATGAGACTAGCAGCAAATGTTTGGAGACCATAGGACACAAATATATAACTGCAGACATTTTAAAATAAAGGGTTTTTCCAGAATGGAGAAACTATTTTCTCTGGTGGCAGAATCCAGAACAGGAAGGAGGCATGATATTAAAATCAGGGCTGTTCAGGAATGCAATCGGGAAGCATTTTTTCATACAAAGGGTAGGAGAAATTTGGAACTTATTCCCCCAAAAATCTGTGGATGCTGAGGGACAGTTGGAACCTTCAGGACTAAGATTGTCATTTTTTTTTATTAGAGAAGGGCACCATGGCAAAAGAATTAAAGGTGGTGAAGGAAGTTGTGGTACAGATCAGCTACGCTGTAAATGAATGATAGAACAAGCTTGAGAGGCTGAATGGTGCTCCTATTCCTAAATTTCTGATGCCTCATCTTTCCAAAGGTTGGGAAAAAAATTGAAATGTGGCACCTCACATGGAAAGATTGGATACCCCTGCTCTATTAGGTATCCCTCAGCATTCTTTTTTTGAAGAGAAAAGATATCCAGCCTGTTCATCCTCGCCTAGTATACCCACGCATTTCTAGTATCGTTCTTGTAAATCTTCCCAGCACCCTCTCTATTTCCTTTTCATATATACGTGGCTTAAGAGTTGGTGCAGGAGGGAGGGTTTTAGATTCTAGGATCACTGGGACCATTTCTGGGGAAGGTGGGACCTGTACAAGCAGGACTAACATCCTTGCGGGCGGGTTTGCTAGTGCTGTTGGGAGGAGTTTAAACTAATTCGGCAGGGGGAGGCGACACAGAATGTTAGCAGAATAGAGACACATCATAATACAGTAAAACAATCAAGTCAGAGGGAGTACAGCTGCAATAAGCTTCAAGGGAGTAAGGCAAGGCTGGATGGCATCTACTTTAATGCCAGGAGTATTACAGGTAAAACGGATGAGTTAAGGGTGAGGATTGACATGTGGAATTGTGATATAGTAGCCATCACTGAGACGTGGTTGAGAGAAGGGCAGGTTTGGCAGCTCAACATTCCGGGATATAGAATCTTCAGGCGAGATGGGGGTGGGGGGGGGTAAAAGAGGAGGAGGCGTTGCATTATTAGTTAAGGAGTCAGTTACTGCAGTAAGGAGAGATGATATTTTGGAGGGGGCATCGAATGAAGCTTTGTGGGTAGAGCTTAGGAATAGAAAAGGGGCAACCACATTATTAGGTGTTTATTAGGTGTCAGCAGAAAATTGAGGAGCAAACATGTACACAATTTGTGGAGGTGTGTAAAAGCAATAACAATAGGGTAATTATATTAAGTGATTTCAACTTTCCCAACATTAATTGGGATAGACATAGTGTTAAGGGCTTGGATGCAATTGGTTTCTTGAAATGTGTGCAGAACTTTTTAGGTCAATATGTAGCAGGTCCAACGATGGACGGTGCATTGATGGACCTAATTCTGGGGAATGAAGCCGGACAGGTGGCTGAGGTGGTGGTGGGCGAGCATTTTAGCGATAGCGACCACAACATGGCACAGTTTAAGTTTGTTATGGACAAAGAAATAGACAAGTTGCAAAAAAGTGTTTTGGATTGGGGGAAGAGTAGATTTTAGTAAAATAAGGCAGGATTTGGCCAAGGTAGACTGGGAACAGTAACTTGTGGGGAAATCTACAGAGGAGCAGTGGGGGGTGTTCAAAAAGGAAATGGGGAGGGTACAGGCTTAACATGTTCCCTCTAGGGTTATAGGAAGGAGTAACAAGCCCAGAGAACCCTGGATGACCAGAGATATTCGGGTTACGATGAGAAGGAAAAGAGAGGCTTTTTAGCAGGTACAAAGGAAGCAAATCAGCAGAGGCATTAGTGGAGTACAGACAGTGCAGGGTGGAGCTTAAGAAAGCAATTAGGAGAGCAAAGAGGGGATATGAGAAAGCTCTGGCTGGTAAAAGTAGGGAAAATCCCAAGATATTCTGTAAGTATATCAATGGGAAGAGGATAACCAGGGAAAGAGTAGGGCCCATAAGGGACCAAGGGAGCAATCTATGGGTGGAGCCAGAGGACATCGCTAGAGTGTTGAATGAATACTTCACGTCCGTCTTCACCCAAGAGAATGAGGATGTAGGTCTCGAACTCGGGGAGAGAGACTGCGAGGTTCTTAAGCAAATTGCTATAGGGAGTGACAAGGTATTAGAGGTGTTGGCAGGCTTAAAAGTGGACAAATCTCCAGGTCCGGATGATTTGTGTCCCAGGCTGCTGAGGGAGGCAAGGGAGGAGATCGCAGGGCCTCTCACCCAAATTTTTAATTCCTCTCTGGCCATGGGGGAGGTGCCAGAGGACAGGAGAACAGCTAATGTGGTTCCGTTATTTAAGAAGGGTTGTACAGATAAGCCAGGGAACTACAGGCCAGTGAGTCTCACGTCAGTGGTAGGGAAACTATTGGAGAATGTTCTCAAGGAGAGTATCTATCTCCACTTGGAGAAGCAAGGTTTGATCAGGGATAGTCAGCATGGCTTTGTCAGAGGGAGGTCATGCCTAACAAATTTGATTGAATTTTTTGAGGAGGTGACCAGGTGTGTAGATGAGGGTAGTGCAGTTGATGTAGTTCATATGGATTTCAGCAAAGCCTTTGACAAGCCCCACATGGGAGACTTATAAAGAAGGCAAATGCACATGGATATACAGCGTAATTTGATAAGGTGGATTCAAAATTGGCTTAGTTGTAGGAGGCAGAGGGTGATGACAGAAGGGTGCTTTAGTGATTGGAAGCCAGTGTCCAGTGGCATACCACAGGGATCTGTGCTGGGTCCCCTATTATTTGTCATTTATATAAATGACATAGATGACTATGTCGGGGGTAGGATTAGTAAGTTTGCAGATGACACAAAGATTGGCCGGGTGGTAACAGTAAGGTTGAGTGTCTTGGGTTACAGGAAGATATAGGTGGGATGGTCAAATGGGCACATAAGTGGCAGATGGAATTTAACCCCTGAAAAGTGAGAGGTGATGCACTTTGGAAGGAGTAATTTGACAAGGAAGTATTCAATGAACGGCATGGCACTAGGAAGTTCTGAGGAACAAAGGGACCTTGGCGTGTGTGTCCATAGATCTCTGAAGGTGGAGGGGCAGGTTAGTGGGGTGGTGAAAAAGGCATATGGGGCACTTGCCTTTATCAATCGAGGCATAGATTACAAAAGTAGGGAAGTCATGTTGGAGTTGTATAGAACCTTGGTGAGGCCACAGCTGGAGTACTGTGTGCAGTTCTAGTCACCACATTATAGGAAGGATGTGATTGCAGGGTGCAGAGGAGATTCACCAGGATGTTGCCTGGGATGAAACATTTAAGTTATGAAGAGAGGTTGGATAGACCTGGGTTGTTTTTGTTGGAGCAGAGAAGACTAAGGGGCGACCTGATCGAGGTGTACAAGATTATGAGGGGCATGGACAGGGTGGATAGGGAGCAGCTGTTCCACTTAGTTGAAGGGTCAGTCACAAGGGGGCATAAGTTGAAGGTGAGGGACAGGAGGTTTAGGGGGGATGTGAGGAAAAACTTTTTTACCCAGAGGGTGGTGATGGTCTGGAATGCACTGCCTGGGAGAGTGATGGAGACAGGTTGCCTCACATCCTTTAAAAAGGAGCTGGATGAGCACTTGGCACATCATAACATTCAAGGCTATGGGCCAAGTGTTGGTAAATGGGATTAGGTAGGTAGGTGAGGTGTTTGTCACGTGTTGGTGCAGACTCGATGGGCCGAATGGCCTCTTCTGCACTGTGATTCTGTGAAATATTATGGCAACCAGAACTCCGCACAGTACTCTGTGGTCTAACCAAAGTTTGATACAGGTTTAACACAACTTCCCTACTATTTAATTTTATTCCTCTAAAAATAAACCCTTGTGCTTGTTTTTTTTTATGTGGCCTTGATAACCTGTGCTACTACTTTTCGTGACTGGTGTATTTGTACTCCTAGATCCCTTATTATCCTCTATCCCATCTAGACTCATACTTTCCAAGTATTCTATGTGACCTCTATATTCTTTCTAACAAACTGTACTACCTCACATTTATCTGTGTTGAACTTCATTTGTCAATTATTTGTCCATTTTGCATGTTCATTAATGTCCTCCTGGAATTTATTGTGTTCCTCCTCAGTATTGACTATTCCCTATCACCCACTGTACCCCACCACCCCCATATTTGGTGTCATCCAGAAATTTAGAAATTATGGGCTGAATTTTAGGGTGTGCCCTGGGGGCAGGATAACAGGCAATTGTGCTGTAAAATTGGGTGCCATGCTAGCAGTGCCATTACCGGGGCCTACCCACTTGCCCCCATGGTAATTTAACCAGCGCCGGGGAAGTGTTAGGAGGCCCATTCACCTGTGGGCCAATTGAGACCTTAGTCACCAATGGATGGCCACTTAAAGGCATCCTCTTGTTGCCACAGGGATTTTACTGTGGGGGGGGTGGGGGGAGGGGGCCAACGCCATGCTCAAACGCTCACACAATGGGCAGAATTTTCAACGCAGCGGGCAGGCATGCACCTGACCCGTTCGATTATGAAATGACGCGTGATGATGTCAGGTGAGTGTCCAGACATCCGATAGTTCGGTCACTGGGCGCGCCCAGGAATCAGCAGCACGCCCACTGACAATTAAAAGGCATATTAAGGCCATCAGAGTATCAATTAACTTACATTTTTCGCTGCCTGTCCAACCTTATGGTTGGAAAAGGCCAAGCGGCCTTTGCATTTTTTTGGAAACCTCATCCATGGGCGGGATGAGGTTTCCAACATCAAATAAAAATAAAACAAATTTTTTAAAATTTAATTTATAACATGTCCCTACAGAGTCACCTAAGGGAACATGTTTTATAACATTTTTAAAATCTTTATTTCTAATTTCTAAAATTCTTCATCTCCCTGAGGCAGCTCTATGCCTAAGGGAGATTTTCAAGTGCTCACTCGCACACATGTGCGAAGTTCCCTGCTCGCCCTCCCCCCCCACCCATACAGGCTGAGTGCTGCCGCTCAAGGTTCATGCTGGGCGGGCCTTAATTGGCCCGCCAGCGTGAAATCGCGGTCTGGCCCTGATCGCAGGCGGTGGTCAGTTTCCCGACTGCCCCCACCCGCCCACGCCAAGCCCAACCGACAAGTGCAAAATTCTGCCCAGTGAAACCTGGTGGACTGGTGGCTGTGCTGGTGGCAGGGCGGGGGGGGGGGGGGGGGGGGGGGATTGCCTCCTTTTCCAGTCCCATGTGCCAATCAGAGAACCCCCCCCACCTCTAAGTATACCCTCCCCTGAATTTCACCTCCCCTCCTGCCCTCCCTGAATTTCCCCTCCACTCCTGTCTTGTCTACCTTGGACCCCAACACTTTAACCCAGGCCTGACAGTCTGGCCCCAGTGACACCCCAGATTTAACTTCAATTCCGGTACGACTTGGGCTTGTTACATTCCCAGCCTTGGCCACCACTCCCAGTAGCGCTGTTGGGACCAGAGAGCTGCTGGTCATTTGATTGGCTGGGGTAGCTGTTGCAGTTGGCATGCAAAAGGGGCGAGGCACCTCAACTTCCCTCCAGGTGCCCCTTCCCCTCAAGGAGTCAAGCCAGGACCTTTGGGCACCCTGAGGGAAGAGGAGTGGCTGCTGGACACCCTAGGTCATCTGCTCAGGGATCTCAGAGGTTATCTGGACCTTCCGAATCCCCTTTAGCTGTGACCCCCTTCAGTCTCGCCTCTGTGACCACAGAGGGAGCAGCTGGCCCACAAGAGGACAGCCAAAGGAAGCCGGGGCCCTCCAGGTCTTGGCTCTCCAGAGGACGGCTGCCAAAGTCAACGAAGGCAACAGGGCCAACTCATCAGCAGGCTGCCTCCACCCCTGCTGCAGATGTCAGGGCAGCACCTCGAAGAAGTAATAGGTCACAAAAATTAAAGAAATTGTAATCACAGCTGGTTGCATGGCTGAACAAATCATTGTCATAATCCTAACCTCTGTAAATATAATCACTTTAACTGCTATAATGTCTACTGTCATTTTTCAACGTGGCTTTTGAGGCTTGCCGCCCACTCCCCCAACCCCTCTAAAGCACCTCTCCTGTGCACACCCAACCAGCTGAGTGAGTGAGTGAGCAGGGAAAAGGATGTGTGGCAGGGCCTTTGCGAGCCATGTTCAAACACTCTCCCACGTACGCTGAGCCTCCATCGGTCAGGCTCAATTCCCAGGTCCCTAGTATAGTCAATATTGCTGGTGTTTCCTTTCAGTTGTCCAGTTCAGATGACCTGCATCTCCACCCACCCACTGACCCACTCCCATGCAACACCTTGGTCCATCCAACACGAGGCTTTGCTTACTTTTGATCTGACCAGGATTGTGGTTGTTAGCTTTTTTCATCACTGTGGCACCTTCCCCAGTCACCTTTCCCCCATCACCATTGACACCGTGTCTCTCCCCTCCCCCCCCAACCCCGGCCAACCGGCATTACCTTCGACTTCCCCGCTGTTAGCCTCTAACCCGGACCCATTTCCTTTTATTGTGTCCAGGCGAGTGTTCATGTTCCCCTCCTACCCAAGAATCCCACGCCCATGCACAATGATCTGCCTGACCTCCTCCTGCCATCCCCTAGTCTGTGTCTACCTAAGAGTTCCCACAAATGATCGTTGCCGCCCCTTCATGCAAAACTGTCGCACCCTCACCCTCCCAGCTCCCTCCACCTCCTGTAATCTTAGCCTTTCCGTCCTACCACATCCACCTGAGTTCAGTCCCCAGGAGTCAGTGATTGACTTGACCGACCTCTCTCTGTGAGCTCCTTCACTTGGACATGCATCACCCAATTCACACACCTGGACACTACCCCCGCTCACACACCTGGACATTTCCACCACCTCCTAAACCCCACCGTCTTCCCCCAACCCCTACTGCCCGGCAACCAACACAGCCCTTACCCAGCCTCCCCATCCGTTCCTTGCACCATGTACCGAGTTCGTATGACTCTTCAACAGAACTAAGGAAAAATAGAAGAGAGGTGAAATATAAGCTGGTTTAAGGGGGGCTGAGACAAGCAGAGCTGGATAGAGGGCCAGTGATAGGTGGAGATTGCCAAAGTCCCTTCCCCCCACCCCACCCTCACTAGGGCTATCTGTACCTTGCTCGTCCTGCTTTCTACTCACCTATTAGCACATTCCTTAGCTAATATCACCACCATCAACACCTCTTTGTCTTTTTGTCTATGACATCTTTTGGCAATCTCCACCTATCGCTGGCCCTCTATCCAGCTCTACCTGTCCCATCCCCCCCCCTTAAACCAGCTTATATTTCACCTCTCTTCTATTTTTCCTTAGTTCTGTTGTAAGAGTCATACGGATTCGAAACGTAACTGTATTCCTCTCCACAGATGCTGTCAGACCTGCTGAGTTTTTCCAGGTATTTTTATTCCCGAATTTTGTAGCCACATTGGTCCAAGCATGTTCTGGACTGGTGTGTTTTCCTGCTGGCATCGTGGGGAATTGGGCATGGGGGCAGGGGGTGGGGTGGGGGGGGGGGGGGGGGGGGGGTGGAGAGAGAGAGAGAGAGAGAGAGAGAGAGAGAGAGAGAGAGAGAGAGAGAGAGAGAGAGAGAGATTCCGGTCAGGCTTTCATTTGTATCCCATTAACAGGATGCAAATCGATTTCACACCGGCCTCCAGTGGGAATCACGATCTGCCATGGCAGGCAGTATCGGAAAATCACGCTGTCATTTCACAACGGCATGTACCTGATTTTTGGACGTCCCGCCGAATTCTCCACCCCACCAGCCGCTGACCAGCCGGTGGGGCATGGGAGAATTCCACCCACTGTTCCTTCAATTATAGAGCAAACAAAATGAGTTCGCTAAACTCAGTCTTCCAGCAGCACCTCTGCTGAACTGATCACTTTACTGAGTCCTATAACTGCTTATTCAGTATACTGTCCCAGCAGCCTTACAGTTTTCCTTATTAGAGCGCTTAAAATTCCTGTCCTCTCTCTCTCTGACACACACTGAACTCTCTTTTTTCCTGTCTTTTCTTTGTGTCATTTGACCACTGTCACTAGGCAACAGTAAAGTATTTTTTCCAGAATCAGTAAACTTTTAACCCATTTTAACTCATCTCTTTACCGTCAGGAGTTGTAAAACCTCATTAAAAATGGGTATATATATATATATATTATATATACATACACACACACAAACAAACCCAACAGTCCTGACCATCTAGTCAGGAGTCTATCTAGACTCTCAGGCACCAAGGCTGACAAACAACCTTCTTGAAACTGAAACCGTTTTACCTTTCTTAACACACGAAGATATATATATATATACATTCAATCAGGCAGGTCAGTGGCGGGTGGGACCCTGCGACCTTCTTGCCTCCACCCAATTAAGTCCGTGGTAGGATGGTCCGCAGACAGCCTTCCCGCCCAACTCCAATTGAGGCCCTTAAGTGGCAATTAATGTTCACTTAAAGGCCATATCCAGCCAGCACAGGTATTAGCCTTGTAATGGGCAGGGAGCTCGCCATGCGGGAGCACAACAAGCAAACCCGTGCAGGGTTGCTTGTAGGTTCCCGGGCCGGGGGGTGGGTGTCCATCGTCAAAGGCACTAACTGGCTGATCGATGGACCCGACACAGGGAAGTGGGGGCCAGCTGAGAGCCAACCCCTCCCCTTGCTGTCAACCCCCTTCTCCCCATTCCCAGCAACACTCAGCCTCCTGCCATCACTCACCTCTGGCCTGGGGTCCTGTGATGATCCTAAGCCTCAGGTGGTGTCGTATCAGCAGCAGCCACTGCCTTCCTAGTGGCATTGTCGTTCAATAGAGCTGCTCGCCTCTGATTGGCTGGCAGTAGGCCTTCCAACCCCAGCATCCTTGATCCTGGGGGAAGGCCAGCCACTGAAATGACAAGTGCCTGAGTGGAACTGGATGTGGTAGGCCTTTCTAAACGTGGCTTTCTCGCTGGCTTTCCAACTTGTGGCCAAGACCCTCATCACCTTCGTAAGATACTGTCCACTGGATGGGCTAAAAATTGATAAAGAGCAGATATTAGAAAGGCTGGCTGTACTTAAAGTTGATAAGTCACTAGTGGCAGAGCAGATGCAACTGAGGATACTGAGGGAAGTAAAGGTGGAAATTGTGGAGGCACTGGCCATAATCTTTCAGTCCTCCTTAGAGATATGCTGGAGAACTGAAAATGCTACACCCTTGTTCAAAGGCATAAGGATAAACCCAGCAACTCCAGGACTGTCAGTTTTATCTTGGTGTTGGGAAAGATTTTAAAAATGATAATCTGGGACCAAATTAACTGTCACTGGACAAATGTGAATTAATTAAGGAAAGATGGTTGGTGAGGGTGATGCAATTGATATGGTGTACATGTACTTCCCAAAGATGTTTGGTAAAGTCGCACATAACAGGCTTGTCGGCAAAATTGAAGTCCATGGAATAAAAGGGACAGTGGTGACATGGCTACAAGGTTGGCTGAGCGACAGGAAACAGAGTGTAGCGGTGAACAGTTGTTTTCCGAACTGGAGGAATGAACATATTAGGATTCCACGAGAGTTATTATTCCTTCTCTCTGTCTCCTACCACTCAGCTAATTTTTAACCAGGTCAACTGCCTTCAATCCTATGAGTTTCAACTTTACCTTACAGTTTCTTATGAGGGACCTTATCAAATCTCTTCTTGAAGTCCATATAAACAACATTCCCCTGTCCATCACCTCAGTCACCTCTTAGGCAGAAGATCTCCCTGCTTAATCAAGCAAGCCTGGACAGTGGTCACAGAGGATGTTAGCAGCCGTGGGGTCGTCCAGATAGCCTGGTTGCAGTCCGCAAGTGCATCAATGACCTTCTCCGCTCCGCAACAGTGAGTACAACACCTCTGTTCCCTTTGGGGATGATGGTGAGGGTGTGGATGTTGGGGAGGGAAAGTTCACCATGTTGATGGCAATAGGTTAAGGCTGCAGCAATTCCTTGGAAAGTAACAGCTGCAGTTCTGTGAAGGGGCACGAGTCTGGCACTGCTGACTCTTCCAAGGTGGCTCTAGGGTGATCCAGTGTCATATGCATATCACTGGCCAGAGATGCAGCAGCAAGCATGCAAAGTGACTAAGCACTGTGTTTTCTCCAATGCAACCAAAGCTTTTTCTTCCATGCTCCTACAGAAGAGGGTCCAAAATGGCAGAGAGAGGGCCCAAACTGGTGGTAGAATCCCAATCATTGGCATCCTGACACCCATGGAGGTGGTTCTTGAGCTGGCAACCACTCTATCATGGACGGTTAGGCCAGAGTGCAGTCCCAGAAGAGTGAGTCACCTCATCACCAGGCACGAAGGAAACCTTAGATGAGCATGAGGGATGGTGTTCATCTGTCCTCTAGTGAACAGACATCAATGTGAGATGCAGTTGACTCCTGTTTGGAGGTGCAAGAAGTTTTTTAAAAATTTATTCATGGGATGTGGGCGTCGCAGGCTAGACCAGCATTTATTGCCCATCCCTAATTGCCCTTGAGTAGGTGGTGGTAAGCAGCACTCTTGAACCGCCGCAGTCCAATGTGGTGTAGGTACATCCAGTGCTGTTAGGGAGGGAAGAGGTGCTGATCATCCTGTTCTCACTCGCAGATCAAACACAAGAATAGAGAGCTGCCATCTCCACAGGGCATTCATCTACCTTGGAGGAGGGGGAGGAGACCGCAGAGGGTGCAGCGTCACATAATTCCCATGCACCCTCCACCAGCACAGATACTTTCACCTCGCCGAGTATGCACTGGCCAGTAGATTCAGGCTCATAACCTGGTACGAGCACCACACATGCATCTGGGCAGTTGTTGGAGGCTGTGACAGCTGAGGCCACTGATACTCGGAGGGGTGTGTGAGGCCAGGCCCAAGCTGAGCCCCAGGTTGTTGCTGCGCCTCTGGAGTCATTCGCAAGTCAGGAAATGCTGGAAGTTCAGCATGAGGTACATGAAAATCTGGGAGTTTCCAGAGGATATGCACACCCTGGCTCGGAGAGTGGAGGAGTCCATCCAGGCCATGGATGTTGCAATCCCCATCTTGTCTGCAGGCATGGCCTCTACCATTGAGAGATTGGCAACTCTCCTGGAGAGCCACATCCAGCTAGCCAGTAACTGGATGCTAAAAGTGCACGCAAACCTGCATGCCATCACATTGTCCATGAACTCAATGGAGCTGTGACAAGGTGAGAGGGGGAACAAAGTGCTTAGAGTCTTCATCAGGTCCTTATCCTTCTCAGTTCAGAAGGGTGCCTTACAAGGGAGGAGGTGCAGCTGTCTTCTGCTTCTAGGCCCTCCAAGTGTGGACAGTAGCTCCTCAGCCCCTCTGCTAGTGACACCAGCACCTTAATTTGCTGTGATGACAGAGGAGGTCCTGCACCCGCACAGAAGTCCCTCGGCATGCTGGGGTCCACCAGACCTCACATAGCCAGGTGACGGCTACCAACATCACCCCAGGGCACGGAGTATCAAGGTCAGCAGTCTGTCTCCCTTGCAGCTGGCAGCGAAGGAAGAGTACCAAGTAGGCGCACACGTAAAAAAATTAATAAAACACACTAGATGCACTTGGGCCACATAGGCACCTAGACAGTTATTTATTCTCTGCTTAAGCATGATGATTTATGTACTAAATTTCAGATATGATTTCTGTAAGTTTCCATCCATTGTTGGTGGCATTCTGAAAGGTTGGCCAACTGGGAAGATTTGTCTGAATACCCTGGCCACAAGGTACCTTTGTGTCCATGGTGGCGCCTGCTCGTGGTCCCCTCTGCGGCTTTCTGCTGCTGCCCCATGGTAAGGCTGTCCTGCAGATGGCCAGGAAGTTGCTGCCGACCCTTTCCATGTGTCTGCACCTTACCCCCCACCTACCCCCTCAGGTCCTCCTCCTCGCTAGGGGACACTCCTCCAGAATGAACAGTGCCTGGGACGACTGCCAATAGCTGCTGCAATGCTGCCCAATCTAGCTAGAAACAAGCCCCTCTCTAGTGAGCGCCCTGCAAAGAGCACAATCAAGTTTGACCCCAAATCAATGGCTGCTCAACTTCTTTCTACCTACCAAGGGAAAAAGCCTCACTCCACAGGTGTCAGCAATGCAGCAATGACAATAACTGCCACCCCATTTCCACCCTTTAAAAGTTACCGAGACCTCGACACCCTATGCACTTACTGTTAAATCCAGAGGATCCTGTAAAATTGTGGTCTATTGCCTCATTAATGGGTTTAAATTCCTGTCAATTGCTGATTTTGAAACATGAGTGGTGTCCCCACTTGGCTCCCGTCCATAAATTTCTGTTCATAAAATTTGGACTCAGCATGATGATGTTGGCAGGCTGGTCTGATGCCTTCCCATGCAATTTTACTGCATTGTGGTCCATATCATTGACACTCCAATGCATGTTGCTCAATACAAATTGCTAATCATCTATAGTTGTGGCCACAGCAACACCATGATAACCACATGTACTAATTTAGTAGAAAATGCCTTGGACATTTATGTAATATATGTAAGTGTTCTTCACACCTGTATCCATACTTAACAAACATCTATCACCATTCAGTAACAAAGAAGAAATGACCAAAAAATACTTGCATACTCAGCCTTTCATCTTTACTAATAAACATATGAAAAGATTAAAGTTCTTGAGTATTAAGATCACATGGTCAATGATGGTGTCTATTAGTCCTTCTTATTTATAAAACAGAAATGCAATTTGCCACATCTGGGTTCCCAATTTTCCAAATTAGTGGGAGATGTGTCATTCTCCTTGGATGATGCAGTGGGGATAGATACCTGCATTCTCTGAGAGACATATCGCAGGATACAAATCACAGTTCCTAGCAGGAATCCTGAGGTTGCATTTTCTAATGGGAGCGTGTATGTATGCTCTGCAACAGCTAAGAATGGGTTTAATGGTTCCCTAGAGCCTCAGCTTCCTCTTAATTAATTTATTCCAAATGTACTATTCACATAGGCAGCAACAGGTTTATCGATCTGATCTTTTTTCTGATCTTGCCCCTTCAGGCATAAACCTTGCTGGGGTGCCCGGTTTTTAGGGGAGCAGCACAGCCTGGGCGTTGGGCAGGACCTACCCTGGGCTATGGTCACCCCTCCCAGCAGCTTGTTGAACTCCTTGACATTGTGGGTGGCGAGCTACAAGTGGCGGGGAATGATGCGGGTCTTCTTGTTGCCCCGAGCTACGTTGCTGGCCAGCTCGAGGATCTCAGCTGCCAAGTACTCGAGGACGGCGGCCAAGCAGACAGGGGCTCCGGCCCTGACATGCTCGCCGTAGTGACCCCTGCACAGAAGCCGGTGGATGCGGCTGACGGGGAACTGGAGACCGGCTCTGGAGGAGTGAGTCTTGACCCTGGCACGTCCTTTGCCTTCGGTTTTGTCGCGACCAGACATCTTGTTGTTGCCCCTGCTGGAAATCTTCACCAATGTGAGAGGGAGGGAAAAAAACATATTTTGTAATTGTTAAGATAATTTATTATTTTCCTTTGAAGAGGGCAATACAGAGATAATGAATATGGAAAAATCTGCTATGGTGGGGATTTTCTATTTGACATGTTAAGTTGGGTTAGCCTTGGTAATGAGTAGGGCAGAGAGATCTGTTCTCCGTTGTTTCAGTCACAGTGTATGGGTGGAGGACAAAGACAAGCTTCCATGGACAATGAGATTTACTGAGCAACAAGGTCCTCAAGTCTATGTTGTATTAGCTGATCCCACCTGAGACCAAGACAGGTGGTGCTATATTAGTCTTTGAGCCCTGAGTAAGGGACAAAAACAATCCCTACTGGGTTCCTGTTCCCAGATGTGGTCCAGTTGGACAATGCATTTGTGCCAACATTACTGGGGAGATGGTGGCGTAGTGGTAATGTCACTGGACTGGTAATCCAGAGGTTCACGCCAATGCTCTGGGGACATGGGTTCAAATACCACCACAGCAGCTGGTGGAACTTAAATTCAATTAATAAACCTGAAATATAAAGTTGGTCTCAGTAATGGTGACCATGAAAACTATCACTGATTGTTGTAAAAATCCATCTGGTTCACTACTGTCCTTTAGGGAAGGTAATCTGTCATCCTTCCCTGGTCTGGCCTATAAGTGACTCAGATCCTCACAATGTGACTGACTCTTAACTGCCCTTGAAATGACCGAATGGCCTCACAAGCCATTTATTTCAAGGGCAAATAGGGATGGGCAACAAATTCTGGTCTTTTCAGTGATGCCCATATTCCATGAAAGAATAAAGAAAAAAAATTAGAACTGCCCAAGATCAAGCTCAGTTGTAAAGCCCTTCAAGGTCAAATAGTCAACCGCTTTGCTTAAGGTGACTCATGGAGAATGGGCACTTGGGTAAGGTACCAAGGGTAGGCAGAACCTGTGGAACCCACAAAAGAGCAAGACTCATTGCCATCAGCAGTTGTCAAAAATACAGAAGGGGAAAAGGAGGTTCAGTCTGCTTGATTGAAGAGAAAGAGGGAAAGCTGTTTGGGTTATCTGTAGGGGTCATCTTGAATTAAATCCCATAGATTTTCTAAGGAAAATTAAGCTGCAGAGATTCCCTCCCTCCCTGGTAATGGATTTTTCAGCATCTGCAACATGACTTTATTTCCCCTTAGTGCACTGAAATGATTTTATTGCCTCAGACTGCTATCATCAGCAGCTGATTCCCATGTGGCTCTAGAGATTTCCATCTCCTATACCCCTGCCAGTTGATCATGTTGGTGTGATGTGCACGTGCAGATTCTAACTCCTCACTCATATATTCCCACCTCCACCTGTGTACCAGATAAGCAATGAACAGGTCGCTCAGCTCAGCTATACCCCACCATCTTCATTCTGTGAGGTGCACTGCTCAGAGCAAGTTACTGTTTATTACTGGTACTGCACTCCTGCCACATTATTACAATCCTTACTCTCCCTCCACAGGCTCATTCATTTACTCTCTTTATCTCTTGCTCGCTGAATACTCCCAATCTCTCTCATACATCTTTTGTATGCACTTTCTCACCTGCATTAATAAAATTCTTTCACATACTCTCCCACTGTCACAAAATCTTATTCTTTCTCCCCCACCTCTTTCCCCATCTCTCATGCCTTCTCTCTCTTACACACTCCCTCTCTTCCTCTGGCCATTCCCTTTGAGGCCCATTCTTTGTTGATATAAAACTGGTATATAGCATGGCTTAGATTAGTTTGACATCTCAACCTTTATCTTACAGATCTTACCCATCAAAAAACAATTAATAACTTCCTTAAAGAGCCTATGAGAACCAGGATGTCTCCTTTGGTTTAAGATCACAAAATGCAATTATAATTCCTTGGCTTTCAAGTACTTTACCCAAAGGCTGCCGGATTTTTAAAAAATCAATACAGATGCTTAATTACTGTGATCTAAAAGTGCAGTGCTTTGATTCCAAACATACTTGATGGTTCTTCAGATGACTTTAATGTGGGTCCTGAGGACAACATCTGTTCTTAGAATGTAGAAGAATTGAATGAGTACAAGATCGCATAATAAATGAGGGAACTAGATACCAAGATAAAAGCAAATACTGCGGATGCTGGAAATCTGAAACAAAAACAAAAATTGTTGGAAAAACTCAGCAGGTCTGACAGCATCTGTGGAGAGAAAGACAGAGTTAATGTTTCAAGTCCAGATGGCTCTAGCATCACCTGGACTCAAAACGTTAACTCTGTCTTTCTCTCCACAGATGCTGTCAGGCCTGTTGAGTTTTTCCAACAATTTTTGTGTTTTTTGTGTTGAACTAGATACCAACCTTCCTGTCGCTTGCCATTTCAATTCACCATCGTGCTTTCATGCTCACATTTCTGTCCTCAGCCTGCTACAATGTTACAGTGAAGCCGAACGCAAGTTGGAGGAACAGCACCTCACCTTCCGATTAGGCACTTTACAGCCTTCTGGACTCAACATTGAGCTCAACAACTTCAGACCATGAACTCTGTCCTCCATTTTGAATTTATTTTCCCCCAAGTGCCAGTCTGTATCTTGTTCTCATGTTTTTGCTTTTAGACAGCGCTGACCCTTTTTCTGCTTTTAATACATTCTGTTATTTTGTTTTCAGACAGTGCTGATCTTTATTCTGCTATTAACACCTACTCTGGACCAAAGTTTTTGTCTTTAATGCTATCACCACTACTTGCTTTGTCTTGTTCCATGACATCTTTGTCATTTAATCTCTCCTGCCCTCCAACCTATCCCTAACCTTCTATTTTGCTCCATCTGCCCCTCCCCCATTTTTCAACAGCATAAAACCCACCACATTTCTACCTCTCTCCAGTTCTGAAGAAAGAGTTATATTGAACTCAAAATGTTAGCTCTGTTTCTCTCTCCACAAATGCTGCTGGACGTGTTGATTTTTTCCAACATTCTCTGGTTTTATTAACAACATACAGGGTAATGCTTCCGATACACTCTCCAATCAAATACTTGCAGGCTAAGTATAGAAAGGTTACATACAGAATTAGGCTCCTTTTGCATTGTTTCAACAAGGTACCAAGGTGCCTTGACCTCAAGCAGTCCATATCCAAATGCAGCAAGACCTGGACAATATCCAGGCTTGGCTGACAAGTGGCAAGTAAAGTTCACACCACAAAAGTGTCAGACAATGACCATCCCCAACAAGAGAGAATCCAGCCATTGCCCCTTGACGTTCAATGGCATTATCATCACTGAATCCACCACTATCAACATCCTGGGGGTTACCACTGACCAGAAACTGAACAGCACTAGCCATATAAATACTGTGGCTACAACAATAGGTCACAGGCTAGGAATCGTATGACGAGTAACTCACCTCCTGACTCCCCAAAGCCTGTCCACCATATTCAAGGCAAAAGTCAGGAGTGTGATGGAATACTCTTCACTTGCCTGGATGAGTGCAGCTCCCACAACACTCTCTGCTTGACTGGCACCACATCCACAAACATTCACTCCCTCCACCATCGACGCACAGTAGTAGCAGTGTGTACCATCTACAAGATGCACTGCAGGAATTCACCAAGGGTCCTTAGACAGCACCTTCTAAATCCACGACCACTACCACCTAGAAGGACAAGGGCAGCAGATAGATGGGAACACCACTACCTGGAAGTTCCCCTCCAAGTAACTCACCATCCTGACTTGGAAATATATTGCCATTCCTTCACTGTCGCTGGGTCAAAATCCTGGAACTCCCTTCCTAACAGCACTGTGGGTGTACCTACACCACATGGACTGCAGCAGTTCCAGAAGACAGCTCACCACCACCTTCTCAAGGTCAACTAGGGATGGGCAATAAATGCTGGCCCAGCCAGCGAAGCCCACACCCCGTGAATGAATTTTTAAAAAGCTGCACAGTGAACCAAATATAACAAAAAAATCAACCTGGTCAAACCTTCTATTCGTGACATTTTGACATGAGATGAACAGTTTAAAACTAATTTATGTTAAATTACTAGTAGTTTGTGAGGTGGATCCATACTCACAAGAAACTGATTTGAGACTAATTTAAACCCATTTTACTTTGGGACCCTTGGATATGAGGGAGACAGAAGACATTTCTTCCATCAGTCTGAACTGCATTGCAATTTAGAGATGAAAGAAACATTTGATTCTGACTGACTGAGTCACTCAGCCCAGTTCCAGTTTGTCACTATAAAACATATTGACCTCTTCTTTTCAGTAATTTTAGGCTGACTCTTTTTAATTTCAAAAGTTATTGAAACATTGGAAAATTCTGTGCTTCAGGGTCTCGTTGCTCTGTGGATTTTGATCTTAATTTTTAGAAACCAGCCTGAATAAACTCCTGGGAAATTGTTAGCTGTGGCTGCATGTGTGGGATGGAATTACTAAAATGTGATGCCTCTCTATCTCTGTCATGTTGCATAGTGTTCAATTTTTTCTTGTGTCTCACACTAATTTCAATTTGAACTGCACAGTACATAGCAGTTTATGTCAAATTGGTACAGGATATCGATGAGAAATTGAGGCCCAGTTTAACTCCTTATGCCAGACAGAAACAGGAATTTGGGAGGAACAGTTAAAATGAGGCCAGTCACTTCCCCCTTGGATTCTGCTGTCTTTCTGCCATGTTATTGGAGCAAAGAAACAGGAGTAAGCTATATAGCCCCTCAAGCCTGTTCCATGAGCTCATGGCTAATCTGTGAGTCAACTCCATACTCACCCTTGCCCCATAATCACTTAATATCTTTGGTCAACAAAAATCTATCAATTTCAGATTTAAAATTAACAATGACCCAGCATCAACTTCTGTTTGGAGAAAAGAATTCCAAACGTCTACCATTCTTTGCGTGTAGAATTGTTTCTTAATTTTATGCCTGAAAGAGCCTGCTTTAAATTTTAGACTTTGTACCATAGTCCTAGACGCTCTAACCAGAAGAAATAGTTAATAAAAACAGAACATGCTGGAAATATTCAGCAGGTCTGGCAGCATCTGTGGCAGCAACAGAGTTAATGTTTCAGGTTGATCACGTTTCATTGGAACGAGGAAAGGATACACATATAATAGTTTTTAAGTAAGTACAGAGACAGGGAAAGGGGATGGGGGATAGAACAAATGGGGAAGTCTGTGATTGGGTGGAAGACAGGAGAAATTAAATAACAAAAATAAAAGTGTTGGAGACACTCAGCAGGTCTGGAAGCATTTGTGGAAAGACAAACAGAGTTAATGGGCGGAATCTTGTTGAGGCATTGGGGGTCTTGCCTTCTGCAAAAATGCAAAGGCAGCCTGTGCTCTTCGCCTGCCCGCCAACCTTAAGGTTGGATGGGCAGCTCAGCTAATTGCTTTATTGGCTTTTTAAATGGCCTTAATAGGCCTTTGACAGTTTGGCGGACGAGCAACTGAATCGGTTGCGTGCGCGCCGAACTGAAAATCTAAATGACGCGCGGTGATGTCGGGACGCATGCTTGATGTCACTGTGTGTCATTTTATGCCTCGCCTGGGCCCCACCCCCGCTCGCCAAGCCAAAGATTCTACCCCTGAGGAAACGAAGACTGTCTTAAACAATGACATGGAAAAACAACAGTAAAAACCCAAAGAGACTGCTGAATGACAGAGTTCAAGGTGAAGTGAATGAACTTTGCAAAGAAAAGGAAAACCCGTGGAAAGACCTTCACACACTACTAGGATCCCTCTGGTCAAAGTTTGTGCCTCTGAAAAATTACGAAGAGAAACAGGAAGAATTTACCAACTCTCTGAATAAACTGAAGAACCAGTTGGCAGAGAAGACATAGCAATGTTTAAGTTTCCAGGAGGAAGCCAACAGATAAAAGAAGGAGACAGGACAGCTGAAGAACCAGCTAAATGAAACTAAAGCCGCTTTAAAAGCAGACGTCGTAGAACTTTCCAAGATGCGAGTAGATAATGAAGTCATGGGTAGCTCAACTACTGAACCGAGACAAGCTGAGATTGCATCTGAGAGAAGTCTGGCTGACAATGAAGTCAAAAAGAAGGCCGAGTTAAATTCTGTTTTAGAAAGAAGAAAACATGTAGAAAGAGGATGCAGAGTTACTGATAAGGCGCAGACTTTAAAAAAAAAAATCATACTGTGTGGGATTCAGCATTGCTCAACATCCTGATTTTGTGAATCATTCTAGAACTCTGGATCAGAGGCAACCCATGACTGTGCCATTTGTTCATTTGCAGCTACCGGAATTACCATACACAAATGCTGGTCAAACAAGTCAATCCAGTGAGACAAGTGCCAGTTCACACCATTTGCTTACCCAGGAGTTCCGAATATGCCTCTACCTTTTCATCAAGGCAGCATCTTCGGACAAGACTAAGCCTATGTAGATCTATGACAGGGTGGAAGGCGGAATAGATTAAATGACAAAAGAGTTGCTGATGCAAGTTAAAAGGGAGTGGTAATGGGACAAATAAAGAAACAAAAGATGTGCATAGAGGAGGTATGAATAGTAGAATCCTGAACAGCTGCCGCTCGAAAACAAAAAATCCCAAAATGAGGAAAGATTTGTAGGGGAAGGTGGAGAAAAGTCAAGGGAACCAAAAAGGACTCATGATTTGCATAGTCATGAGCGACAATTTACTGCTGGAGAAGCAGTATATGTAAGAGATTTCAGGGGAGGACCGAAGTGGTTACCTGGTAAAGTGAGTTCTGTGACCGGACCATTGTTATACCATGTGGAAGTGGAGGGCCGGATTATCCGTAAGAATGTGGATCATTTAAAAAAAAAGAGATACCACAACAAAATGATGTTCCACCTGTAAACATTACTGAACCAGTGGTTCCTGTTGAAGTTGCTCAACCAAGGACAGGCACGCCCGATGTCTCTGTCAGAGTCAAAGACACTGAACTGCATGTGCCTAATGAGGAACCTGATGTTAATACAGTTCCGGAGAATATGTTTCCTACAAAAGAATCTGAAGTTGTGGAGTTATGATGTTCCACACGGATCAGGAACCCACCTGAAAGGCTGAACTTGTGATTTCATGACCTGTGTAAGTATTGTAACGTCATGAGATAAATATCCTTGTAAATACAAAATGTACGGAAAAGTTAAAGGGGGAGGAATGTAGTAATTATAGTTTTGGGAAATGTAGGACTGTAGCTTTAAGAATAATAGTGTTGTAAGATCACATGATCTGTATAAACCAATGTGTTAATAGCATGGGGAACCTCTACAGGGGAGTTCTTCTTTAGTTATAGAGTTTGATGCACACGTGTAGTTGCTGCTGCTGCCTTGTAAATAAAGTTAAAACTTCCCACTAAGGAAAGTTGGCTGAAGATCAACTCTATAACAGTAATTTATAGCCCCTCCAGATTCAACATTGAGTTTGACAATTTCAGATTTTAAACTCTGCCCTCATTTTTTTCTTTCCTCATTTTGGGTTTTTTTTGTTTTCCAGCGGCAGCTGTTCAGGATTCTACTATTCACACCTCCTCTATGCACATCTTTTGTTTCTTTATTTGTCCCATTACCACTTCCTTTTATCTTGCACCAGCAACTCTTTTGTCATTTAATCTCTTCAGCCTTCCACCCTGTCATAGACCTACCCTTTCATTTTTGCCCAACCCCTATCCTCCCCTTCACTGCCTCTGTACTTGCTTAAAACCCATTACATTTTAATTTTTCTCAATTCTGATGAAAGATTATTGACCTGAAACATTAACTGTTTCTCTCTCCACAGCTGCTCCCAAACCTGCTGGGTATTTTCAGCATTTTCCGTGTTTATTTCAGATTTCCAGCAGCTGTTGTATTTTGCTCTTGCAACCTATCAGCTCTCTTTAGTATCTTGAAAACTTTTGATCAAGTCACCTTTAACTGTCTAAATTCCATAAATTCTAGTTTGTGTGATAAAATCAGAAAATGCTTTAAATACTCAGCAGATCAGACAGTATTGGTGAAGAGAAACAGAATTAACATTTCAGGTCAAGATGACTCTTCATAAGGATGCTATCTGTCCTGTTGTGTATTTCTAGCATCTTCTGTTTTTATTTCAGATTTCCAGCATCTACAGTATTTTGTTTTTGTCCTTGTTTGCGTAATCTCTCTATTTAATTTAACCCTTAGAGTTCAGGTATTACCCTGATAAATCTATGCCACACACTCCAAGGCTAGTATATTTTTCCAAAGCTGTGGTGTCCAGAACAGCTATGTTCCAGATGTGTTCTAACCAGGGCTTTATTTGGCTGAAGCATAATAACTACCCCCTTGCATTTTAGTCCTCTAGATATGAAGGCCAACATTTCATTTGCACTTTTTGATTATTTTCTGTACTTACCTGAGATATTTAAATAATCTGTGTACGTGGACCCCCAAGTCTCTTTGGACCTCCACTGTTTCTATTATTTTACCATTTCAAAAATAAGTCTGCTCTATCCTTTTTAAGTCCAAGTAGATGGCCTCAGATTTTCCTACATTGAAATCCATTTGCCACATCTATTAACATCTCTTTATAATTTTATGCTTTCATCTACACTACTTCTTTGCAAACTTGCATGTGTGGCTTTCTATCCCATGTTTAAATTGATAATAAATATGGTGAATAGTTGAAGCCTTAACAACAATCTTTGTGGGACACCACTAGTCACATTCTGCCAATTTGAGCATTGTCTGTTATCCTCTACCTGACAATCGATGCAAATACCAACACCAAATGTGGGCAGGAGTTCACCAACTCAATGACATATTGTTTCAAAAGCTCCAAAGCAGACGGCAGCCCTGCAAACAAGATGTCTGCAGAGATCATCCAGCACCACTGGCAAGGGGCAATTTCATATGTGGCACTTGTGACAGACTTTGTCATTCCAGAATTGACTTGTTTAGCCATCAAAATAAGTGCAGGAGCTGATCTCATAAAAGTTCTGAGGCTGCATTCCCATTATTTCTCACAGATGGAAGGATGCCAACAACCATTAACCTACTCTCTGTCTCCACCGCTCAGCCAATTTCTTAATCAGGGCAAAGATTTACCTTCAATTCCATAAGCTTCAACTTTAGTAGAAGTCTTCTAATGCGAGGCTTTATCAAATGTCTTCTGGAAATCCATATAAATAACATCCATAGTCACTCCCCGGCCTCCAGTTTATACACTTCTTCAAGAAATTAAATAAGGTTCATCGGGGACGACTTACCCTTTACAAATCCATTCTGGGTCGTTTTGATCAGCTGAAAATTTTCAAGATGTTCAGTCACTCCATCCTTAATTATAGTCTTAAGTAATTTTGTGAAAGCAGACATTAAGCTAATCAGTCTCTATTTCCCGGTTTCACTCTTTCACCTTTCCTAAATAGTGGACTGTCCCGATCTTAAGGTTCTCTCATGAGCAGATGATCATGATATCTGCAGGAAGTAAGCAAAATCCTTCTTTAAATTTTCAAATCAGCTCAGATGATGGCTTCCCCACAAGACTAGACCTACTAGGAGGGAGATCGTGGGCCAGAAGAAATCCAGCTGGAAAGTAATTACATTATACTTTCAGTTGACTTTTGGGCCAAGAGGAGCTTCTGATCCCCACAGGAACCTCTGGGCCTCTATTGCCTCGGACTCTCCCTCACAGCTGCACCCTCATCCCACATTACAGAGATCCCCCTTACCCCACAACTTACCTGGGTATCCAACTAGGGCCTCCTGCTGCCAAATTCCAACTCGATCTACCAACCAGGTAATGGATCTGCCGGTTTCAGGCGAGTCAGCAAGAATATTTATGGTAATAAGGCCCAGCCATTACGATCGGCCAGGCTTATATGTCGCTTAACTGATTGGGTTTGTGGCCCATTCCAGGACTCATGTGTACCATTATCAATTTTAATGCTCTGCTGAAGGCTCAGTAGGTAAATGTAAAGTGTAGTACAGACAAAGAGCTTCTTGGTCTGTGATTAGTGAGCTTTAGCATCTCTGAACTAGTGCAGGGGAGAATCAGTTACAGTCCCTGATTACTGTTGAGTGTTGCAAAGTGAGGGTAGCAGGTGAAAGTGGGATTATACCAGGCCCCGCCTGTTGACCAGCCTGTCAATATTCGCTCTCAAGGCTAATAAATGCAGAGTGAACACTTGAGTGAGGTAATGGAAAAGTTGCTGTGCACTGTAGATAGAGGAGGTCTTCTGGTGCAGTGGGTAGCATTCCTCCCTCTAGCTCAGAAATTTCAGGTTCAAGTCCCACCTCAGGATTTGATGGCCACGGATGTTGTGTTCATAACCTGGTCAAACAGGTTGATTATCATGCAGAGACTGCCTTATAAATCGTTAGCATAGTATTCAACAACAGGTAGAGTTTGTCAACTGTATCATCTCCAACGTTATCAATAAGCCCAGGACCACGACTACCACATACAAGACCAAAAACAACAATAACAGATGGTGGCAATGGTTAAACACAATGCAAGGAGCAACAAGTTAAGAGCCCAGTAACTGGAAGGAGCATCAAAAGAATCGACTGCAGGACAAGGACAGCACGGGAAAATCTTCAACTGTACTCCAGAAGAAGCAGCAGTAAAATGAAGAGATGTAAAAAAAATCCTACCTTTACCTTCAACCATGCGGAAAGCCCAGATCAAGCCAAGAAGTACAGTGCTGAAGTCACATGTTTACCATGTAAAGAACAGCTTCAGGGCTAGCTGCAAAGACTAGCGAGGAGCAAGTCAATACCTTACTATATGCCATAGCAGGAGTGCAGACGATGTTATGGTCAGACAGGGCATAAACGAAGATACAGCATTATATGAAGAAGTCATCAAAGCCTTCGATGCTTATTTTAATCTTTGGAAAAACACCACTAAAGAGTGAGCAAGGTTTAATATGTGCACCCAAAGACAGGGAGAGAGTATGGATTCCTTTATTAATGAACTATATCGATTAGCAGCAAATTGTGAATACGGAGTCCTCAGAAGCAAATTAATTAGGGATCGCATTGTCATGGGAGTCTTAGAAGAGACACTCTATGATATTTTCGCTAGAAGACTTGACCCTGTTGAAAGCAGTACAGATAGCGAGGCAGGCAGAAGAGAGAAAGCAAAACAAAAATTTTATTTGAGGTGAAAAAATTCTTGTGGATAAAACAGTCCTGTTTGTAGTATGAAAAAAAATTGCAGCCCACCTAACACGAAACAAAGAAAAAGAGAAAAGGACATGGTAGCTGCAATTATTTAGTGTTCTCTTTGTGGTGGGAAAAGGCTACATCAACGCCAAGAATGCCCCATCAAAAATGTGGAGTGCCAGTCCTGCAAGAAGAGAGGCCACTTTAAATCAGTTAGCTGCAACAAACAACTTTTAACTAAACAACCAAAGAAGAAACGGGAAATCATGGACCATTCAAGAAAATAAGGACATTCAAGAAATTGAAAAGAAAAAGAACCAGAAATATCATTCTTGGGAGGAATCAAAGGGTCAAATGGAAACAATTGGAGTGCAGATGTTATAGTCAATGGATATAAAACAAAGTTGGATGCTGGAGCAGGACTTTCAATTCTGTCAAACGCTGAAAAGTGGTTAAAACCAGAGATATTCCAGCCATCAACCATAAGACACCATGGTTCGAGAGGCATTCAACTGAAAGTCGAGGGACAGTTGACTGCTAAACTTCAGCACAAAGGAAGAGTAATCGCAAAAACTTTCCATGTGAATCACAACCAAGAATGTTCACTGTTCAGCTGGAAAGCTTGTACAGATTTACAATGTATCCACAAAGTTGATGAAGTAGGAAGCTCATGAAAATCAACAGCACTCAGGGCAGAACTTCCCAAACTATTAGAGGTCCAGGGAAGCTGAAAACAGCCTATTGCATCACATTGAGACCAGGAGCAGGAGTTTTAGGTCAGCGTGCGGGCGTGATTGGCAGGCCTGGGAGCAGCCGGGGAACGGGCTGCCGCCCGCGATCGGCCTCCAACCACAATTTCACGCTGGCTGGCCAATTAACAGCCAGCCAGTGTGAAACGCACACTGAAATGCTCAGCGCTGCCGGGGTGGGGGTGGAAGGAGGGCGGGCGCTGACATAAATGCAGGCGAACGATGAATGAAAGCACGCCGAAGGCAGAGAGCTGCCTCAGGGAGCTGAAGACTTCAAAACAATTAAATAAAGATTTTAAAATCTGGGGGAAAAATGTCCATGCATCAGAATCAGTCAGCTGAACATATACATGATGAAAGTTCTGCCCATACATTTTTTAAAAAATTTAATAGCGGAAACCTCATCCGGTCCTTGGATGACGCTTCATCAAAAACGCAAAGTCCGCCTGCCAGATTCACCCATCCGCCAAACGTAAGGCTGGACAGACCACGAAAAATCGGGGGCAATTAGAACCTTAAACAACTTTAATTGTCTTCTTAATTGTCAGGGGCACACTTCTGAAACTTGTGTGCGCCCGCCGACCGAATATTGCGCGAGATAACGTTGGGACGCTCGCCCGACAGCATCACACGCGATTTCGCATCCGATCGGGTCGGGTGGCGCCTGCACACCAACCTAAAAATTCTGACCCAGATGTAAAATCGATGTGCTTGTTCACCCCAAGGAAGGTTCCACAATCAATTTTACAGAAAGTGAAACAAGAAATTGAATCAATGTTGCATCAGTCATCTCACTTTTCACTAAACCTACAAATTGGTATTCATTATGGTTCTTGCACCAAAACCAAGTGATTCAATGCACATCTGTTTTGTCCTCACACAGTTAAACAAAGCAGTGCAAAGGGAGATACACCAAATGGCATCTGTGGATGAAAGTCTAGCAAAGCTAGCAAAAGGTACCACTTTTACATAGTTGGATGCTAACAGTGGCTTCTTTGGATGAGGAAACCAAGCTATTGACTACATTTATCACACCTTTTGGGAGATATTGTTGTAATCACCTACCCTTTGGAATCACGTCAATGCCAGAGATCTTCCAGAGAATAATGGCAACCATTTTGGACGGATTAGAAAGGGTCATCTGTCACATGGATGACATCCTGATCCATGGGTCCACCACACAGGAACATGATGTGAGAGGGCAGTTTTGCAATGCTTGGAAGAAACAAGGCTAACTTTCAACAATAAGTGTGAGCTTTCACAACCCACTGTAAAGTTCTTTGGGCACATTGTTCAAGCATCAGGCATGATCCCTGAAAGAACAAGGCCATAAAAGATTTTCCACCACACCACAACGTTACAGAGATCCAATGCTTCATGGGGATGCTCAATCAGGTGGGGAAGTTCCTCCCTAAATTGGCACATGTGAACGAACCACAATGACAGCTGCTCAGACAAGACCAAGCATGGTGTTGGGTTGAACATCAACTTGAAATCTCATTCCAAAACATCAAGAACATGGTTATTTTACCAGCGCATCAGGAACATGTTTATTTTACCAGGCATACTGACACATGATGACCCAGAACTGCACACAAGAGTTGTTGTGGATGCACTAGGAGCAATACTATTCCAAATTCATAAAAATGGAACCCACAGATCTGTATACCATACGTCTAGGTCACTGACCGAAACTGTTCAAAGGTACACAGTGATCGAAAAGGAAGCACTAACAGCCACATGTGCCTGTGAAAAATTCACTGACTATGTCTTTGGCTTCCACTTTACAATTGAAACAGACCAAAAGCCATTGGTCACCTTGTTAAATACCAAGGAACGAGCAAAGATGCCACCTGGAGTCCAGCGATTCCGGTTGGAACTCATGAAGTTTGATACCATCACAGACTATGTACAAGGCAAGCAACAATGTTGGTATCATCATTTCCATCCAGATCCTGGGAATGTCTTGGAATGGACCTATTCAAGCTCAAGGGGAAAACATTCCTCATAGTTGTCGACTATTACTCCAGGTGAATTGAGGTTAAACATTTTCATGGAACAGCCTCAGAAGCAGTAATCATTTCAGTAAAAGAAATTTTTGCCACACATGGCATTCCAGATCTTGTAATTTCAGATAATGGTCCACAGTTTGCAAATAAAGGGTTCAAAAAATTTACAGAAGACTTTGGATATGTCCACACAACTAGTTTGCTGAGGTCCCCACAAGCAAATGGTGAGGCCGAGAGAGAAATAAGAATGGTTAAAGCTTTGTTGAAAAATAATTATGATCTCAACTTAGCACTGGTGAGTTACCATTTCACACTACTTCAAAATGGGTTAGCTCTGTCAGAACTACTGATGGAAAGAAGATTACGCACTCAACTTCCTGTTCTTCTACACATGCTCATGCCATGTCTAAAAGCCTCTGACATTGACAGAGTAAGGAGGAGGATGAGTATCGTGCAAATCAGAGAAAGAATTACAATCCACCACGATGTAGTGCATGAGTTACCAGAACTCCAAACAGCTGAATCAGCCCAGATTAGAGACCAGAACAGAGAAGGCCAAGTACTGGGAAAGACACAAAGTCTGAGATCCTATCTTATTGAGACGGAGAATGGGATAACGAAAAGAAATAGAAACACACTCATATCAACAAGACCGCCACCAAACAACTGAACAGACTAACTATCCATATGATCAGGAAAACTACCTGAACAGAGGACCAATAGTCTCTTAAGATTCACAAGCTACACCACAGAGTTCAAGAGAGAACATGGAGAACCTGAATCCAATGCAACCTCCAAGATTGATGTAAACAAGGTCAGGGAGATTGGTGATAAGCACAACGCTTATCTCTGTGAATCAGAGATGAAAGCAGAGACTTCGGGGAGAGATGTAAGATAATGTAAATAGTATTTATTTAGTCAGAGACTTGGGGTGCGGTGATGTATTATAAAGGGTTAATGTTAAATATGTAAATATATAGTCTATATCATCAGTGACGTAAGATCACATGATAACACAGCATGAAGAGAAATAGTTCAATGTAGAACATCATGCAGAGACTACCTTGCAAAAAGTTAGCATAATGCTCAATAAAAGATAAAGCTGCTAACAGTATCGCTTCCAACCTTATCAATAAGTCCAGGACCAAGACTATCACATACAAGACCAAAAACAACGATAACAGACACACTACAACATGCATGTAAAAGTGAATGTTGCCACAGCAACTTGGACTCAGTGCTTGATCTGTAACACACCGCCACCCACACCAGATAGAGCAGCATCTTCAGAAGAGAGAAAACTGGAGCTAACTCAAATGCAGATCTAAAATATTTGTGTGCAAATTAAAATTTACATTTAAATAAAATGTGGTATATAGTGACTTTCTAACAATGTGCTCTCACTGTTTTCCTTTCTCTTGGTGCTTACCCTTGGGAGAACGCATGGTGTGTGTTGTCTCCTATCCAATCTTGTTTGATAAGGTGTCTCACGTTTGTTAGAAAGTTCACATCTATGGTATAAGAGTAAACGTGGTCTTCAATACTGTGATTTGTAGAATCTATAAATCAGTGAAGTGGGGCAGAATATTGAGCTCGGTGGGCGGGCGCACGCCCGACCCAGCCGAGTGTAAAATGACGTGCGATGATGTCGGGTGAGCATCCCTACACGTAGTCCCGCGATATTTTGTTCGGTGGGCGCGCGCCGGAGTCGGCAGCACGTCTGCGGGCAATTAAAAGGCCGATTAAGGCCATTAAAAAGGTAATTACATTCAAATTTGCGCTGCCCATCCAACCTTAAGGTTGGCGGGCAGGCGAAAACATCAAGCGGCCTTTACACTTTTTAGGGAACCTCAACTACGGGCGGGATGAGGTTTCCTTAAGCAAATAAAAATAAAATAAAAATTTTACACTTGAATTAAAAACATGTCCCTGCTCATGTGACAGAGTCACATGAGGGGAGGACATATTTTATGACATTTTTATTTTGTTCATTAGTTTTTTTTACACAGTGCTTCATCTCCCTGAGGCAGCTCCGTGCCTCGGGGGAGACTGAAGTGCTCTTTTGCGCGCATGCGCGAAGTTCGCGTTAAGCCTGCTTGCCCCCCTGTCCTCACAGGCAGCGCTGAACGCGTTCCATGCTGGGCGGGCCTTAATTGTCCTGACCCCATAAAATCACGGTGCGGTGCCGATCGCGGGTGGCGGTCGGCTTCCTGACCACTCCCGTCGATCACCCCTGCCAAGGGCAAAAGTTTGCCATGGTCTAGAAACATAGAAACTGGGAGCAGGAGTAGGCCATTTGGTCCTTCGAGCCTGCTCCGCCATTCAATATGATCATGGCTGATCCTCTATCTCTACGCCATATTCCCGCTTTCTCTCCATACCCCTTGATGCCCCTAATTGATAAAATTTTATCAATTTCTATCTTGAATATACTCAATGACCCAGCCACCACAGCCTTCTGTGGTAGAGAATTCCACAGGTTGACCACCCTAGTGAAGAAATTTTTCCTCATATCAGTCCTAAACGGCCTGCCCTGTATCCTGAAACTGTGGCCCCTGGTTCTAGACTCCCAAACCAGGAGAAACATCCATCCTGCATCCAATCTGTCTAGCCCTGTTAGAATTTTATATATTTCAATCAGATCCCCTCTCATTCTTCTAAACTCTAGTGAATACAGGCCGAGTCGAACCAATCTCTCCTCATACGACAGTCCTGCCATCCCTGGTATCAGCCTAGTGAACCTTTGCTGCACTCCCTCTATGGTAAGTACATCCTTTATTAGGTAGGGAGACCAAAACTGCACGCAATACTCCAGGTGTGATCTCACCAAGGTCCTTTATAACTGCAGTAAGACATCCTTACTTCTGAACTCAAATTCTCTTACAATGAAGGCCAACATACCATTTGCCTTCCTAATTACTTGCTGCACCTGCCTATTTACTTTCATTGACTGGTGTACAAGGACACCCAGATCTCTTTGTACACCCACGTTTCCCAATATATCACCATTTAAATAATACTCTGCCTTTCTGTTCTGCACACCGAAGCATATAAATTCACATTTTTCCACGTTATACTGCATCTGCCATGTGTTTGCCCACACACACTTGTCTAAATCGCCCTGAAGCCTCCCTGCATCCTCCTCACAACTCACAACCCTGCCCACTTTTGTGTCATCAGCAAACTTGGAAATATTGCATGTGGCTCCCTCATCCAAGTCATTTATATAAATCGTGAATAGCTGATCCCAAGCGCTGATCCGTATAGTACACTTCTAGTCACTGCCTGCCAGCCAGAAAAAGACCCATTTATTCCCACTCTCTGTTTCTGGTCTGTCAACCAATTCTCAATCCATGCCAGTATATTACCCCCAATCCCATGTGCTTTAATTTTGCCCACTAGCCTTATCAAACGCCTTCTTAAAATCCAAATACGCCACATCCACTAGTTCTCCCTTATCTATTCTACTAGTTACATCCTCAAAAAACTCCAGTAGATTAGTAAAGCATTATTTCCCTTTCATAAACCCATGCTGACTTTGTCTGATCCTGTTAATGCTTTCCAAGTGTTCTGTTATCATGTCTTGTATAATAGAATCTAGCATTTTCCCCACCACTGATGTTCGGTCAACTGGTCTGTAATTCTCTGTTTTTCCTTTCCCTCCTTTTTTAAATAGTGGGATTACATTTGCCACCCTCCAATCTGTAGGAATTGCTTCAGAGTCTATAGAGTTTTGGAAGATGATCACCAATGCATCCAATATTTACAGGATCACTTCCTTTAGTACTCTGGGATGTAGATTATCAGGCCCTGGGAATTTTTCAGCCTTCAACCCCATTAATTTCTCTAGAACCATTTTTTTTACCAATACTGACATTCTTCAATTCCTTTCTCTCACTAGACCCTTGGTTCCCTAACATTTCTGGGAAATTATTTGTGTCCTCTTTTGTGAAGACAGAACCAAAATATATGTGTTCAATTCTTCTGCCATTTCTTTGTTCCCCATTATAATTTCCACTGTTTCTGACTGTAAGGGACCCACATTTGCCTTCACTAATATTTTTCTCTTCGCATATTTATAGAAGCTTTTACAGTCAGTTTTTGTGTTCCTTGCAAATTTACTTTCATACTCCATTTTCCCCTTGTTGATCAATCTTTTTGTCCACTTTTGCTGCTCCCAATCCTCAGGCTTGCTGCTTTTTCTGGCAATGTTATATGTCTCCTCTTTGGATATAATAGTATCCCTAATTTCTTTTGGAAGCCATGGTTGAGCCACTTTTCCGGTTTTATTTTTGCACCAGACAGGAATGAATAATTGTTGTAATTCACGCATACGCTCCTTAAATATTAGCCATTGCCTATCCACTGTCAACCCTTTTAGTAAGGTTCCCCAATCCATCATTGCCAACTCGCACCTCATACCCTCGTAGTTCCTTTTATTTAGATTCAGGACCCTAGTTTCGGATTCAACTTCCTCACTCTCCATCCTAATGAACAATTCTATCATTTTATGGTCGCTCTTCCCCAAGGGATCCCGCACAACAAGATTGTTAATTAATCCTTTCTCATTGCACAGTACCAAAAGGATAGCCTGCTCTCTAGTTGGTTCCTCAACGTATTGGTCTAAAAAATCATCATGTACACACTCCAGGAAATCCTCCTCCACAGTAATATTGCTAGTTTGGTTTATCCAATCTATATGTAGATTAAAGTCACCCATGTTTACAGTTGTACCCTTATTGCATGCGTCTCTAGTTTCCTGCTTAATGCCTTCCCTTACATCTCCATTACTGTTTGGGGGCCTATAGACAACCCCCACCAACATTTTCTGTCCCTTGGTGTTTCTTATCTCCACCCAAACAGATTCCACATCATGATTTTCCGAGCCAATTATCCTTCCTCACTATTGCATTGATTTCCACCTTTACTAACAATGCTACCCCACCTCCTTTCCCTGGATGTTCAGTTCCCATCCTTAGTCACCCTGCAGCCATGTCTCCATAATTGCAACTATATCATAACCGTTTATATATATTTGCACTGTTAACTCATCTACCTTATTGCAAAT
Organism: Cetorhinus maximus; assembly: GCF_964194155.1. NCBI lineage: Eukaryota > Metazoa > Chordata > Chondrichthyes > Lamniformes > Cetorhinidae > Cetorhinus > Cetorhinus maximus. The sequence continues at coordinate 56,452,531 of NC_135893.1, forward strand.
GCTCCGCGCATTAAGATACAATGCAGTTAGGCTTGTCTTTTTAACCTTGTTAATCATCTTAGCTTTATTTTGCACTATAGGTCCATTTGTTTTTCGCCCTTGTTTTTTCTGCCTTCCACTTTTGCTTCTTACTTTTCTGTCTTTTGTTCCTATTCTTGTTTCCCCCTTCTCTGTCTCCCTGCTCAGGTTCCCATCCCCCTGCCATTCTAGTTTAAACTCTCCCCAACTCCTCTAGCAAACACAACCCCCATCCCCCCACCCCCCCCCAAGGACATTTGCCCCGGTCTCCTGCCCAGATGCAACCCATCTGTTTGTGCTGGTCCCACCTTCCCCAGAACCAGTCCCAATGTCCCAGGAATCTGAATCCCTCCCCACTACACCATTTCTTCAGCCACGTATTCATCTGATATATCCTGTTATTTCTACTCTTGTTACCACGTGGCACTGGTAGTAATCCTGAGATTACGACCTTTGCGGTCCTACTTTCTAATTTACGTCCTAACTCCCTATATTCAGCTGGTAGGACCTCACCCTTTTTTTAACCTATGTCACTGGTACCAATATGTACCACGACCACTGGCTGTTCACCCTCCCCCTTCAGAATGCCCTGCAGCCTCTCCAAGACATCCTTGACCCTAGCGTCAGGGAAGCAACATACCATCCTGAAGTCTCTTTTGTGGGAACAGAAATGCCTGTCTGTTGCCCTTACTATTGAATCCCCTATCACTCTAGCCCTGCCACTCTTCTTCCTTCCCTCTTGTGCAGCAGAACCACCCATGGTGCCATGGACTTGGCTCCTGCTGCTATCCCCTGAGAAGTCATCTCCCCCAACAGTATCCAAAACAGTATATCTGTTAGAGAGGGAGATGGCCACAGGGGACTCCTATACTACCTGCCTTCCTCTACTCTACCTGGTGGTCACCCATCCCCTTTCTGCCTATTCAGTCTTTACCTGCAGTGTGACCACCTCACTGAACGTGCTGCCCACGATAATCTCAGCATTGTGGGTGCTCCACAGTGAACCCACCCGCAGCTTGAGCTCCGAAATGCAGTTAGCCAGTAGTTGCAGCTGGACACACTTCCTGCACACATGGTCGCCGGGGACACTGGAAATGTCCATGACTTCCCACATAGCGTAGGAGGAGCATATCATGGGTGCAAGCTCTGTTGCCATGACTTCCCTTTAGATTAAGCTTGATAGTTACTCCCTCTAGAGAATACTAATTACGCTAGGGGCCTTATTCCACTCCAAACACTCCCACTACTGTCCAAAGTCCTCACTTCATCTTGTTTAATCTAATTGACTGCAGCAATTTAATTAGTAGAAAAAGTAGAAGTAGAAGTACTCACCTGACCCCACTTACCAATCAGCTGCCTCCACTGCGTCACGTCACTTTTTGAATCGTGATGTCCTCGTGCCGTTTTCAGGCCCGAGTCTCCCTGGAACTCTTGCTCTGTCCTCGCGCCGCTTTCAGCCCTGAGTTCAGCTCCTGCTCTTTTTAAAGCTCTGTTCTGACTCTCAGTTCTTGCTCTTTTTAAATCTCCGCTCTGACTCTCAGCTGCTGCTCTTTAAATTGTCGCTCTCTCAGCTCCCACTCTTTTCAAATCTTCCCAAAGCCGCCGCTCCTCTTGCACTGCCTCCTGATCCCGCTCTGGTCTTGGGCCTGGTTTTCCTTACACTTTAGAATCACCACCCCTTTTGCACTGCCTCCAGGTCCCGCTCTGGGGGAACCACCAACTGTTTTATCTGCTCCGCTGCTCTCACGCTGTTTACAATCTCTTAACTGAATAAAGTTCTGGATAGTCCAACACGTATACACAATCCCATATCTGGGAAAGCTCTTCTAGCAACTCATTAGATAGGAAATGCAAAATATATGTCTGATAATATCTCAACTCTAATCATCAGATTCCAGTCAACCAATCTACAGCTTAGTATTGAGTGAGTTCTGCATGTCAGAGGCTTAGATGAGATGGTCCTTGGATAAACTGAGACCTCACCTGGCTCTTTAAAAGTGGCCCAATAGTGAACCTCTTTAAAAAAAAGGTCCTGATGGTGAGACTTCCTCTTTAAATGGGCCCTCATAGAGAGACTTTCTCTTTAAATGGAGAAGAGGTTTTCTCTTCCAACAGACTAAAGTTTCTCAAATAAAAATTGGAATGAATTGCTTTAAAACACATTTAGCTCCTTCAACTTATTGTAAAGCTTGTCTGACCTGTGCCTTGACTGAATCCAAGTAGTGGTCACAGTTCTCTTAAATACAAGTCCCAATAAATGATTGCAAGAAAGCAAAAGTTAAGCAACAACTTCCACAAACAAAGGTGCAGGTGGCCTGATCACTGCTAACTACAGGCATTGCTAACTGCAGGAATGAGGTGTAACGATATATGAAAGAATAGGAATCCGCAGCTTCACCAAACTAACTCCTGAAATATATTTCATCAAAAGGATTTGAGGTCTCTGGATCAAATGAAAGCTGTCCACTCATCAGTGCATCTAGGCATTTTTTATTGTCCCATCAATATAGCTGTGCATGACCCTTAGAACTCAAAAGGTATCTGCCTTTAATAACAGTTCCAAGTTCTTCCTACATTTAAATTGCTCTTGTCTCCTATATCTTTGCATGTTAAATTATTGATACTAAACAGTTTGTTATAGGGCCACTGGAGAGAGCAGTATTCTGCAATTGTTGCACCAAATCTTTTAACTATGTCTGATATTTTCTATTTTATATAAGAGTTGGCGCTGTAGCAGTTCCTCAGGGTAGTGACCTGAGCTCAACCATCTTTAGCTGCTTTAACAATGACCTTCCCTCCAACATAAGGTCAGAAGTGGGAATGGTTGTTGATGATTGCACAATGTTCAGCATCATTCACAACTCCTTAGATAATCCTTGCTTGCATGCAGCAAGCCCTGAACATTCAGGCTTGAACTGATAAGTGGCAAGTAACATTCATGCCTCCGGACTTCAAAGCATGTCCATTATTTACAAGGCACAGGTCAGGAGAGTGATGGTGTACTGCCCACTTAGCTGGATGTGTGCAACTCCAACAATGCTTACATTTAACAGTGTCTAGAACAAAGCATCTTGCTTGATTGGCACCCATTCACCACCTTGAATATTCACTCCCTCCACCATCTACAGTAACTCACCCAAGCTTCTTCAACAATAGCGTCCAAATTTGCGATTTTTACCAGCTGGAAGAACAAGGGCAGCAGGCGCATGGGAACACCACCGCCTGCAAGTTCCCCTCCAAGGTACACACAATCCTCAGCTGGATCTATATCACCATTCCTTCACTGTTGCTGGATCAAAATCCTGGAACTTCCTTCCTAACAGCACTGTGTGTACCAAAACACAGGGACTGCAGCAGTTCAAGAAGGCAGTCCACTACCTTCTCAAGGGCAATTAGGGATGGGCAATAAATTCTGGCCTTCCCAGTGGCTCCCATATTTTATGAACAAATAAAAAAATGTTAAACAGGAAAGATTAGATGAGGAATCCTCCATTCAGAAACTCAATTAAAGCAGAAGATTTGCTGTAAGGATCTCTTTTAAAGAGGGAGGCGCAGCATTAAGACCCCTTCAAAGGGAAACATTGTCTGGGGTTGAAAAGGCCCCACGTTGTTGAGAAAATCCTATGAAAAGAGGATGGGAGCACAATAGTAGACTGGTTGTAAAGGAGCAGAAATTCATATTGAGATCGTGTAGCTTTAGAAAAGGCATGATGTGTGAACTGCCCGGAGACAACTCATTGAGGAAGTTAACACAAACGATACGCTTTATATTCGAGGATCAAACATACTTAACTTTCACACGGCCGATAGTTAATAAAATAGTATAGGACAAGCCTTGCCACATCTCCGATCTGTTGGGAATGGGTGAGTACACTTTAAAGCTGTAGTTCCCCTGTATCCGCTCATAACCTTCATTCAGTATTGGTGCCAGAATCCTGGGAGACAGGGTGCAGGAAAATAAACACCGACCTGTCGCCTCTTTCTGCGAATCCGGGCCAGGTTGATGGTGTGAAAGCTTCCAAAGCCCAAAGCGTGTTGTTTATAGGCTCCTTCATTTGAGTTTGGGGCAGTCCTTATTCAATAAGTCCTTGGTTCAGGCTGGCAGCACAAAGAGCTTGCATAAAGTTGACACTAAAGCTGACGAGCGGTGGGCGGGGGTGTTTAAGGATTTTAAGGTATACATCAGTTCATCGAGGGCCGGTTATCGGGAAACTTGCCCTGTATTTCTCTCAAACCCTGACTGCAAAATTCACAGCCATCCAACTGTTTGCAGCCTCCCCATCCGGGGACTCAGCCGCTCGCGCTGCGCTCCCCTCCCCGCACGTGCCCGCTGCTCCTCCAATCACAGCTTCCCCTTTCTCCCCCCCCCTCCTCGCGCCCTCCGGCCCTCCCTGCGCATGCTCACTGACCCTTCAATCATACCTCAATGGGCGTTCGCGCTTTTTTGGTGGTTGAGCCGCTCAGGTGCCTTCTCTCGAGGAGTCTTGGTCCCATCGCGTCAGTTCAATGTACCCGATTATTAAAGGTGGGTCACAGAAGTGAAATAGCGGGGTAGACATACAAAGAGGAGAGAAGACGGAAAGCAAGAGAGTGAATGACTGGGATGAGGAGGCAATGACAACGAGCTTATCCCTCTGAGACCAAATTCAGAAACGACTTACACCGAGAGACCAAATCCAGGAACCACATCATAAAATGGGAATCAAGGTATAAACAATAGTTGTGGTGAAACAACAACAATAGCTTGCATTCATATAGTGCCTTTAACGTAATGAAAAGTGCCAAGGTGTTTCAAACAAACTATGACATTGAGCTACGTAAGACGATATCAGGTCAGATGACCAAAAACTTGGTCAAAGAGGTACTTTTAAGGAGCGCCTCAATAGAGGGAAGTTGGTAGATAAGGGAGAGGTGTAGGGGGGAATTCCAGAACTTGGGTAAAGGCACCTGAATGCACGATTACGAATGGTGGAGTAATAATGATTGGGAATGCACAAGAGGCCAGGTTTGGACGAGTGCAGATATCTTGGTGGGTTCTGGGGTTAGAGGAGATTACTGAGATAGGGAGGGGCAAGGCCCTGGAGGGATTTGAAAACAAGGATGAGAATTTCAAAAACAAGACATTGCTTCACCGGAAGCCAGTGCTGGTTAGTGAGCACAGGAGTGATCGGGGAATGGGACTTGCTGTGAGTCAAGACACAGACAGCAGAGTTTTGGATGACCTCAAATTTATGGGGAATAGAATGTGGGAGACCAGCCAGGAGTGTGTTGGAATAGTCAAGTCTAGGTATAACCAAGGCATGGATGAGAGTTTCAGCAGCAGATGAGCAGAGACAGGGTGAAGGTGGTCTTAGTGATGGTATGAAAATGAGATCTGAAGCTCATCTCAAGTTCAATATGGTACCAAGGTTGTGAATAATCTCAGACTGTTGCTGGGGAAAGGGATGGACTCAGTAGTTAAGGAACAGTGTTTGGAACGGAACTGAAAACAAGGCCTTCAGTCTTCCCGATATTTAATCCAACTCCATTGGAGGCAAAAGGCAGGAAAGAGATGAAGGTATGAAAGTGGAATTATATGGTGACTTTTGGCATCTGGTGATATGATATTGTCAGAAACCCTTTGCAGAGAGTTGGATGACTGAAGCTAATGAGCACAATACCTGTCCTTGTGCCTAAAATCTAATATTCCTGTTGTCTTTTTCTTTGGGAAATGTAGAGATGTGAAACAAGAGTGGAAATCAAGCTCAGTCCAGAAGAAGGTTGTCTTGCAACTCATCTGCATGAACTAAAGAAACTTGAAATGTCACAGGACCCTTCTAGTAATATGAGGATTGCCAATGGCGGTTTCTAACCCTAATCCTAACACCCTAATCCTAACTAATAACCACAAACTCTAAATAACGGTGTCAATAGGGCAATATATAGCTGTGTAAAAGCATCAACAGCCATTGTGATGTCGCTGATTGGTGAGATCAATCGTGTTGTCAGTAGTCACTCCCCACGGGGAAAAGGTGCTCCAAAGAAAAAAAGCCAAATGGGCGATACCTTATTTGAACTGTGAATATTACAGAGTAAAGCATATAGATCACCATGGAAAAGAATGGGTCCTCTTTCTCCCACTTCTTGCAAATTTGCTGTTAACTGTGGAGGACGCAAATGGAGCAGAGTGTTATGTCCTTGTGGTTCAATACCAAATAATCATTCATGCAGCTAGTTGTGGCAAAAATGGGGTCAATGGGAATCGGGGAAACTCTCTGCTAGTTGGAGTCAGACCTAGCACAAAGGAAGGTGGTTGTGGTTGTTAATCATCTCAGTTCCAGGGCATCGCTGCAAGAGTTCCTCAGGATAGTGTCCTAGCCCCAACTCTCTTCAACTGCTTTATCAATGACCTTCCATCATAAGATCAGAAGTGGGGATGTTCGCACAATCTTCAACACAGTTCGTGACTCCCCAGAAGCAATCCATGTCCAAATGCAGCAACACCTGGACAATATCCAGGCTTGGGCTGACGAGTGGCAAGTAACATTTGTGCCACACAAGTGCCAGACAATGACCATCTCCAACAAGAGAAAATCTAACTATTGCTCCTTGACATTCAATGGAATTACCATCACTGAATCCCCCACTATCAACATCCTGAGGGGTTACCATTGATCAGAGGCTGAACTGGACTATCCATGTGAATACTGCGGTTGTACAAGAGCAGATCAGAGGCTAGGAATCCTGCGGTGAGTAACTCGCCTCCTGTCTCCCCAAAGCCTGTCCACCATCAACAAAGCACAAGTCAGGAGAGTGATGGAATACTCTCCACTTGCCTGGATGAATGTAGCTCCAACAACATTCAAGAAGCTTGACACCATCAAGGACAAAGCAGCCCACTTGATGGGGACCCCATCTGCAGACATTCACTCCCTCCACCACCAATGCACACTGGCAGCAGTGTGTACCATTTAGGAGTACAGGAGATGAAATGGGGCAGGTGCATTCCTGACCAGAGTTGTAGGTGGGTCTTTCTCTGGCCCATTCTGACTCAATGACCTTTCTGTTAGGACTCACCTTTCTCATATTCAACATTGGAATTAATTTCCAGGGTTAGAAATCGGGGCACAAAGTTCCTTAGTGACAAGTGGTCCTTATGTTTTTATCCAACACAGGCCTCAGCCTGGTTGAGAGGTTCAGGTATCGGGAAAAGCAGTAGCTGAATTGCTGAACATAGCCCAGACCAAGTACCAAGATTTTGGATCAGATCCACCATAAAAATGATTCTGACACTCTTGCTATAGGTGGATCAATGTCTGACATAAGTTTATCCCCATGAGAAGGTAAATGGAATTGAGATACAGGTCAAGTTGAATGAAAGAATGAGTTTGAGGGGATGAATGGCCGCCCCTTATTTCTATATAGTCTTCTTGCAATATGGTTCATTGAATTGAAATACATTTGCCCTAAAGGGAGAGGCTAATAAAAGTTTTTCTTCAGTTGACAGGAGTTGGACTTGAGCATTATGTACAGAGCCTCTCCCAAGTTCATCATGGAAATAATAGACTGACAGTCAGCAGACTAAGTGGCACTTTTATTTCAGACTCTGGGCTCCCCAAAGATATAATATTCCAGAATAATAGACCTTGGAGTGCAGCTGCTGCAGTATGCTTACTCCTATCAGGGGGCCCTCTAGTGTTCAGTTACACCAGATGTAAGCACAAAGACATCATCGCCAGTGCAGTCATGTCTTCTCCTGTGCACTTCAGCACTTATTTCCATCTCTGTAGCCCTGAGACATCGAAACTAATTGTAGCAGTTCAACGTTGTTCTGACTGGGCTCAGGACCGAGCTGGAATGGGAATCTGAGCAGTTTTGACCTGTAGAACCTGGTTCCAAACTGAGTCATTTGGGGTGAAGTTTTGAATCCTGGTGAAGTTGCATGTACATGTTTGGAAAGTACACTTTGTATAATGAAGTGTGCAGTGGCTATTTAACAGGGGAAGAGCTGTATTATATCTATAACTCATGCTGAACATGCCATGCTCATTGAGAGGTGGTGAATAAATTAAATTTGACAGCGTATTAGACTTCATTTAATTTCAGTGTGACAGGGTTAAGCAAAATAAACGAGCAAATTTCTATTTCAGAAATTACTGTGCTGCTGATAATATTACACAGACTGGTTGGTATTTCATCATTTTCTTAACTTATTATTGCTGGGCTACTGATGCTGTTTTGGACACAGTCCCTGAGATATCAGGAGGTGCAATAGGAACTGTTGCAATATTCTTAATGGCTCTCATTAGCCTGGAGTGATTTGTGGATTTTTGTTTTGTTGTGGTTGTGATAATGTGTAGATATCTACAAATATTAAATGCCTAGCAAGATCAAAATGGAATAAGTAAGAACTTCTTTTATGTGTGGTTGAATAGAGGTGCATTTGAGAGACAGGTGGGTAAATCCCACTGGGCTCTGCTACCAGTAATTAATCAAGAATTTGTGTTGTAAACCACTCCTGTCTTTTTCTCCTTTTCTGTTCTAAATGGTCACACAGACTGTCTGGATTTTAATTGCTCTTGCATTTTCTTCAGTCTCATCTGATCTTATCACAATGTTTTCTCGATAGCAGAATTGTTAATTAGTAATTAATTAGAACCCACCATGTGTTGAAATTCAGCTTTATGGGTCAGCAATATGATTGCTGACTTTAACATTTTTTTCTGGACTGAGGTTATGCTGTTGTAAGACAAAGGCCTGAGTTTTCTCCAAAGCTTTCTCCACTCTCCTGATTGTGCTGACACTCAGTTGCAATTGTTTCTTCTCCCTTCTCTCCAGTGGACTGTCAGTGCGGGTATGGTTCCACAGGCACAAATTGTTCTAATAGGTCACCCATCTTTTATGTATGGGTTTAGGTAGTGAATGTTGATGTGCCATTTGAAAAAGGCAGATATTTAAACTAAGGCAACTTCTTTTTCATCCATGCACATTACACTTCCCACCAGGAGTCAGGCGTGTAAATCCTGGCTGCTTTTCTCCTGTTATAGTTCAGGGTCACTATTGTAAATGTTTGTGTGTGTGTGTCGAGGGGTTACTTTTTAATCAAAGTACTTTCCTTTTGCAGAACAGAAATGCTCATTAGGAATTTCTGCAGTTTGCTTTTTCAAAGATATATGTATTTCACAGCCATCATGGAGATATCAGGTGAGAATTTCTGACTGCTAGGTCACTCTTGTGACAAAATGTACCATAAACTGCCCTGTGCCTCTCAGAGAAATGTCCTTTGCACTCAATTTGGGGGGGTGGGTGGGGGGGGACACTGACCTGAAAATCACTCCAGAATGTCTGATCCTAGGAAAGAGCACCACAGGCTGGGATTCAGGCTGCTTTAGATTAGTTAAACCCGATGCTCTCAGACCACGTGAGTCTCTCAGTAATGAGGTTTACTCTCAAATGCTGCAACCTCTGTCAGCTGATGTCTCCACATGTATCGTAAATTTAATGAAACAGCAGTACTACATTCAGCAAAACAGGAGGAATTCATCTTCTCAATGTGCACAGGTGCTGTACACAAAGGCCCCGTCAGGCAAGAAATGCAGAGGATTAATAATGCAGTAATGTTGGAATATACAGTGCCAAATGAGTGAGTAGCGTCGTATTGCCTCATCCATTGTCTTCAGCCCTTGGCCTTAGTCATCTCATGCAGAGACTACCTTCTTAGTTCTTAGTGCTGGGATCTCTCGGCAGTATTTAGAATTGTGGATTGGTCTTCATAGCTGGAGGAGAAACGGCTTTGCACTCTGCCCTCCGTGACCTTCCTTATTTCTGCAATGTTGTCCAGCCCTACAAACCACTGTTTGCATTTCTCCAATTCTGATTTTCGATTTATATCGCTCCACCATTGGTGGCCATGCTTCCCGTGCCTAGCACTTAAGCTCTGGAATTCATTCACTAAATAAATCTCTCTGCTTTTCTCTCTCCCATCTCCTTAAAATCTACCTCCGTTACCTGCCTTAATGTTTCATTATATGGCTTGTGATTTGGGACATTTTTACTAGGTTAAAGGCCCTATATAAATGCAAGTTATTCTTGTATTCATTCCTTCCGGATTCCAACAGTTTTCACTGCCTGTACCTTGGGCTTTTATTGCTACTGGCATTAATCCAATTTTCTCACACTGTCACTCAGTAACCCCACTTGCTGCATGCTGTGTTGCTGACTCTTATCTCTTCTGAGATCAGTCAAGCTTATTCTTGGGTGCAGCACACAATAGATACAGAAGGTTTCCTCTGCACTATCCCACTGAACATTTCCAGTACACATAAAGCACTTGTTAAAATATTATGGGCTAAAAATTTGCCTTGAACAGTTGCACAAAATGAGTGTAATGCATCCACCACCTGTTATACATCATGCTGGACACTCTCAGTGCCATTGACTTCAATTGAACTTAATATCGGATGGTGCAAATAATAGGTGATCAATGCATCAGAACATGGGAACCAAGATCTAGGTAGAACAAGAGGAATGAGGTTTTGCTGAGGTAGTTTGAGGAGCTAGGGTTGAAATTAAAATGCAGAACCTCAAAGATAATCTCTAGATTACTAACTGAGCCATGTGCACATTAGTATAGTGTCAAACAGATCAGAATGTAGAATGCGTGGCACAGAGTGGTGTGAGAGACAGAGGTTTTGATTCATGGGGCACTGGCATGAGTACTGGGGCAAGAGGGTGCTATTCCATTGGGCAGGCCCACTTAAACTGGGCTGGGTCCAGTATCCTAGCAAACCATATAACTAGGGCTGTCGATAGAGCTTTAAACTAAAAAGGGGGGAGGACTCAAGTGCAAGGAAGTTTATAAATCTAAAGAGAAAAGTCAAGTCCTGAATGTGTAGCAGTTTGGGTAAAGATGAGAAGAGTGACAGGAAGGGACAAAAGTTTAATGGTAATAGTACATCCTTGAATAAGGTCAAGTCAGGGAGAAATGGTAAAAAGTTAAAATTAAATGTGCTTTATCTGAATGAATGAAGCATTCATAATGAGATAGATGAATTAATGGCTCAAATAGAGACAAATAGTTTTGATATAATAGCCATTACAGAAAAGTGGTTGCATGGTGACCACAGTTGGGAATTAAATATTCCAGGATACATGGCATTTCAAAAAGACAGACAAAATGGAAAGGGAGGGATGGCAGTTCTGATAATAAAGGATGACATAAGGGCAATAGTGAGAAAGGATCTAAGCTTGGAAGAGCAGCAAGTACGCATGAAGAAAAGAAATAACAATGATCAGAAAACACTGGTGGGAGTGGTTCATAGGCCGCCTAGCAGTAGTTATGCTGTTGACAGAGCATTAAGCAAGAAATAAAAAGAGCTTGTTACTAAATAAATGCAATAATCATGGGGACTTTGACTTTCATATAGCCTGGACAAATCAGATGGGCAAAAGTTTGCAGTTTGGAGGACAAGTTCATGGAATGCATTCAAGACAATTTCCAAGAGCAATATGTCATGGAAGCAACCAGGAAAGAGGCAATTTTAAATCATGTTTTGTGTAATGAGATATGGTTAATTAGTTGTCTGAGTCAGGGATCCTCTGGGCAGGAGTGATCATAATGATAGAATTTCATATTAATTTTGGGAGTGCTGTACATAAGTCCAAAACTAGAATGTTGAATTAAATAAAGTAAGTTACAGATATGAGTGGCGAATTGGCTAAGGTAGATTGGGAAATTAGATTAAAATGTGTGACAGTAGATGAGCTATAACAAACATTTAAAGAACTATTTCATTATTCTCTAGGAATCTATGTTCCATTGAGAAATAAAAACTCTATAGGAAAAGAGACCCATAGCCAACAAAAGAGATTAACCATGTATTAGATTAAAAGAAGAGGCTTATAATATTGCCAAGAAGAGTAGTAAACCTGAGGATTAGGAGAGTTTTAGATACAAGTAAAGGATGATCAAAAATTGATAAAAAGGGAGACATAGAATATATAGAAATATAAAAACAGATTGTAAAAGTTTCCACGTTGATACCAATGACTTAGGTAGGAAGGGGGATTGATTCCATGGAGCTAGGAAGGAGATTGAAAAGCAGGACCTCTAACGCAGTGATTTCAGGATTACTTGCAGTCCCACATGCTAGTGAGCATTGAAATAGGAGAATTGTGGGATTGAATATGTGGCTGGAGAACTGGTATAGGAGGGAGGGCATCAGATTTCTGAGGCATTGGGACTGGTCCTGAGGCAGGTACAGGTGCAACCTGTATAAGATGGACAGGCTGCATCTTAGCAGGACCAGGACTGACATCCTTGCAGGGAGATTTGTTGGTGCTTTTGGGGAGGATTTAAACTAGATTGGCTGGGGGATGTGAACCTAAGAGCGAGCTCAGATTTGAGGGAAACAAAACTGGTAAAGGGAAGTAGAAAGCAAAAATAGAGGACAGATGAAGCATAGGCAAGCATCAAATAGGATCAGAATAGAGAGTAAAGTTAAAAAAGCAGAATTAAAGGCACTCTTTCTGAAAGCATGTAGCATTTGTAAAAAATAGTTGATCATTTGAATGCACAAATTGAGGTAAATGGGTATGATTTAATTGCCATTACAGAGACGTGGCTACAAGGTGACTCAAGATTGGGAACTAAATAGCCAAGGATGTTCGACATTTAGGAGGGATAGGTGAAAAGGAAAATGAGGTGGGATAGCACTTTTAATTAGGGATTGGTAAGTACATTGGTAAGAAAGGATCTTAGATTGAAGGATCAAGATGTAGAATCAGTTTGGGTGAAGCTAAGAAACAGCAAGGGGCAGCAAACATTGGTGAGAGTTGTTTATAGGCCACCAAACTCTAGTGGTAATGTTGGGCACAGTATAAATCAGGAAATTGGAGATACATGCAACATGGGTAATATAGTAATAATGGGCGACTTTAATTTACCTACAGACTGGGTTAACCAAATCAGCACTAATGCTCTGGAGGAGGAATTCCTGGAGTGTATATGAGATGGGTTTCTGAAGCAGTACATTGAGGAGCCAACTAGGGATTGGGCAATTTTGGATTTAGTAATGTGTAATGAGAAAGGCTAATTAATAACCTTGTTGTAGAGGAGCCTTTGGGGAATAGTGACCATAATAGGTAGAATTTCACAATAAGTTTGAATGCGATATAATTCATTCTGAAACTAGGGTCTTAAATCTGAACAAAGGAAATTATGAATGTATGAGGGGCAAGTTGGCTATGGTGGATTGGGAAAATTCACAAAGGTTTGACAGTGGATAGGTAATGGCTGGTATTTAAAGAAATACTACACAGTCTACTACAGATGTACATTCCTCTAAGCACAAACATCCAAAGGGAATGGTATATCAAACATGGTTAATGGAAGAAGTTAAAGTTTGCATTACATTAAAGGAAATGGCTTATAAGGATGCCAAAAAAAAGTGGTAAGCCTGAGGATGGGAGCAATTTAGAACCCAGCAAAGGACAACCAAGAAACCAAATAAGAAAGGAAAAATAGAATACGAATGCGAATTAGCGAAGAACATAAATGCAAACTGTAAAAGCTTCTTTAGGTACATGAAAAGGAAAAGATTAGCTGGGACAAATGTGGGCCCATGCGCAGGAGAATTTATAGTGGCAAACAGGGAAATGGCGGAGAAACTGAAGCTGCTTTGCGTGCCTCCATGGAAGAAGATACAGAAAATCTCCCAGAAATGCTAGGCAACCAAGGGACATGTGAAACTGAGGAACTAAAAGAAATTAATATTAGTAAAGGTGTAGTACTTGAAAAGTTAACTAGACTGAAGGTTGATAAATCCTATGGATCAGAAGAGCTTCATCCCAGAGTGTTGAAGAAGGTGGCTAGAGAAATAGTGGATGCCTTGGTAGTTATCTTTCAAAATTCTTTAGATTCTGGAAAGGTTCCTGTGGATTTGAAAGTAGCAAATGTAACCCCACTATTTAAGAAGGGAAGAAGAGGGAGAATGGAGGACTACAGACCTGTTAGTTTACGTCAGTAGTAGGGAAAATGTTAGAATCTATTATTAAGGATGTGATTTAGGAAGGAATGGTAAAATTGGGCAGAGTCAACATGGATTTAAACTTATTGGAGATTTTTAAAGATGTTACTTGTAGCTTAGGGGAGAACCAGTGGATGTGGTGTATTTGGATTTTCAGAAAGCTTTTGATAAGGTTCCACACAGGAGGTTAGGAAATAAAATTAGAGCACATGGGATTAGGGGAAACATACTACTATGGATTGAAAATAGGTTATCAAACAGAAAGCAGAATAGGAATAAACAGATCATTCTCAGGATGACAGGCTGTTTCTAGTGGGGCATCACAGGGGCCTGTGCTAGGTCCACAGCTGTTCACAATCTATATAAATGATTTGTATGTGGGGGTCAGTTGTACTATTTACAAATTTGCTGTTGACACAAAACTGGGCAGGAATTTAAGTTGTGAGGAGGATGCAAGGAGGTTTCAAAAGGACTTGGACAGGCTAAGTGAATGGGCTAGAACATGGCAGATGGAATATAATATGAATAAGTTTGAAGTTATTCACTTTGGTAGAAAAAACAAGAAGAGTATTTTTTTTTTAATGGTGAGAGGTTGGGAAGTGCAGATATCCAGAGGGACCTGGCTGTCCTTGTTCATGAGCCACTAAAAGCTTGAATGCAGGTGCAGCAATTAGCAAGACAAATGGCATGTTGGCCTTCATCGCAAGGGGATTTCAGTACAGGACTAAGGCTGTCTTGCTGCAGTTATTTAAAGCCTTCGTATAACCTCATCTGGAGTATTGTGTATAGCTTTGGTCCCGTTAACTAAGGAAGGATGTACTTGCCATAGAGGGAGTGCAACCGAGGTTCACCATATTAATTCATGGGATGGCGGGATTGTCTTATGAGGAGAGATTGAGGAGACTGGATTTGTATTCCCTAGAGTTTTGAAGAATGACGGGTAACCTCATTGAAACTTACAAAATTCTTACAGGGCATGACAGGGTAGATGTAGATAAGAGTCTAAAACCAGGGGACATAATCTCAGGATAAGGGGTAGGCCATTTAAGGCGGAGGCGAGGGGGAATTTCTTCACTGAGGGTGGTGAATCTTTGGAATTCTCTACCCCAGAGGGCTGTGGAAGCTCAATCATGGAGCATGTTCAAAACAGAAATCGATAGACTTCTGGAGACCAGTGACAGCAAGGAATATGGAGGTAGTACGGGAAAAGGGCATTGAGGTAGATGATCAGCCATGATCAAATGAATGGTGGAGCAGGCTCAATGGGTCGAATGGCCTACTCCTGTTCCTATGTTCCTACAAATATGTAAAAATGAAGAGAGTAGCAAAAGTAAACATAGGTCCCTTAGAAGCTGAAACAGGAGAAACTATCATGGGAAATAAGGAAATGGCAGAGATGCTGAGCAAATATTTTGTGTTTCTTTTCATAGAAGACAAAAAAAAATACCAGAAATTGTAGGGAATAAGGGTGTAATGAAAGTGAGAAACTTAAGTAAATAATATTAGTAATGAAAAGGTACTGGAGAAATGAATGAGAAAGAAAGTGACAAGCCCCCAGAACCTAACAGCCTACACCTTAGGGGATTTGTCTGCACAGATAATGGATGCACTTGTGATCTACCAAAATTCCCTAAATTCTGGATTGAAAGGTAGTAAGTGCAATACTGTTATTCAAGAAAAGAGGGAGAGAGAAAACTGATCTATCAGCCAATTAACCTGACATCAGTCACTGGGAAAATACAAGAATCCATTATTAAAGAAAGCACTGTGACAATCATAACATGATTGAGCAAAGTTTTAATATAGGTTTATGAAAGGGAAAGCTTATTTGACATCCATGTGAGTATTTTGAGGAAGAGCAGGGTAGATAAAGAGGAACCAGTGGATTTAGTATATATGGACTTTCAAAAGACATTCAACAAGGTTGTTGCACAAGATAAGGGCTCACCAGGTTTCAGGCATTATATCAGTGTGGACAGAGGATTGGTTAAAGGTCAGAAAACGGAGTAGGAGCAAATGGATCATTTTCGGGTGAGTAGGTTGTTACTAGTGAGGTGTCACAAGGGTCAGAAATGGGGCCTCAATTATTTACAATTTACATCAATTACTCAGATGAAGGGACATCCAAGTTTACTGGAGACACAAAGTCATGAAGGTAAGTAAGCTGTGAGAAGGACACAAAGGGCTGAATTTTCCTGGTCCTGTGGAGGTGGAGGTAGAGGCTGTGGGGGGAGCACAGGAAATTAATAGGGGAGGTTGTGTCACGATGGATCCTCTATGCATTCCCGCCTCTGGGGGACTTTCCCAGGGATGTGCTGGGACTAAGGCTCAATTAGTCCAATGAAGGCCCCACTTAGGCGCCATTTTGCTCTGTGTCAGTGTTTTACTGTGTCAATGTTACCCCTCCCCAGCTCCCTGTACAGAGACTGCTGGCTCAATTGATGGCAGGCCAAGGGGCCAACTGAGCCAGAGGGTCCATGCCCCAATGACAGAGCCACGGGCTGAAAAGGCTGTAGTCGTATCTGTGAATAGGCCTGTGGAGCGTGTTTGCCTCCAAACCAAGGCCATACCAGCTTCGGGCCTTTTAATTCATAACTTGAGCCGTCAGTCTAACATTGCCACTGGTCCTCTGATTAGATCTGCAATCCTTAATAGGACAGCGCACATGGAGGCATTAATTAGGAGGCCACCTCCCCAGAAGGAAAAAACAATAAAAACTGGGAAATAAGAGCAATGGCCCGAACTGTTCTTTCCTTCTGGTTTTTGAAAGGGTGTGCCAGACAATGTGCAGACAACATGGGAGTTTGCACATGTGTGCAGGTGCATGCGGGAAAAATTCTGAGGCACAGAGCTGCCTCAGGGAGATGAAGATTTTTGAAAATAAAAAAGAAAGATTTTAAAAATGTTTAATACATGTCCTCGCTCATGGGCATCTTAGAAATTAGTTTGAAATTTTTTTTATTTTAATGACTGATTGAAAACTCACTTCTGCCCGTGGATGCGGTTTCGCAAAAAATCCATAGGCCGCTTGGCCTTTTCACCTGCCTGCCAACCGTAAGGTTGGATGCCAGCGAAAAATTTCATTTAATTAGATCTTTAATGGCCTTAATAGGCCTGTCAATTGACGGCTGGCGCACTGCCAACTCTCGAGCGAGCCTGCCAACTGAAATATCGCGCAAGTGCGCAGTGACGTCAAGATGTCGTCTGATGTCATCGCGTGTCATTTTACGCTTGTTTGGGTCGGGCATGCGCCCATCCGACGAGCGCAATATTCTGCCCTTGGTGTTTAGATACATTTGTGTCTCCTACAAGGAACACAGAAAGTTAACATGCAGGTACAGCAAGTAACTAGGGAGGCGAATGGCACGATTGCCTTTATTGCATGGAAGTTTGAGCAGAAGAGGAAGCCTTGCTGCAATTGTATGGAGATTTGGTGAGACCACACTTGGCATGCTGTGCACAATTTTGGCCTCTGTTCCGAGAGAAGGATATACTTGTCTTAGAAGGGGTGCAGTGAAGGTTCACTATATTGATTCCTGGGATGAGAGGGTTTTCCTATGGGGTAAGATTGAGTAGATGAGCCAATATTCTGTGGAGTTCATAACAATGAGAGGTAATCTCATTGAAAGATGTAAGATTTTGAGAGGGCTTGATAGAGGAGAGGCTGTTTTGCCTGGCTGGAGGCATAATCTCGGAATAAGGAGACGGCTTTTTAGGATTGAGATACGGAGAAATTTCTTCAGCCAGAGGGCTCTGTATCTTTGGAATGCTGTACTCAAGGCTGTGGATGCTAAATACATTCAAGGCTGAGATCAGTAGATTTTTGGACTGTAAAGGAATCAAAGGTTATGGGATTGGGCAGAAAAATGGAGTTGAGGTTAAGGATCAGCCATGATCTTATTGAATGGTTGAGCAGACTCAGTGCGTCAAATGGCTTATTCCTGCTCCTGTTTCTTTTTACTGTCTGTTTATGCACTGCTAGCCAAGATAAATTTCTGCTCCCATATTGCTCTTCATATTCTGCTATGTAAAGTAGCCTAGTCTAGTGGAGCTGCTGGTTTGCCTCTAACACAGTAGTGTCACCAGTGCAGATTCTGGCTGAGGAGTAATGAGTCACACTCCAATCCATGCACATATCATTATCCTGCACAGCACTACATAATCCTGTCAGCCAAATTTCTACCTGGACAATTTGTTTGGTATATAAGATAATTTATACTTAACTGAACAGTTTACCATTTCACCAGCTTTTTTTGATCTTTATATATCATTATTTAAAGTCTACATTTTTGCAATGAGGCAACCTTGATACTCTAAGGAAAGTGAATTGTGAAAAGGACATAAGGAGGCTACAGAGGGACATTGATAGGTTAAGTGAGTGGACAAAGATCTGGCAAATGGAGAATAATGTGGACAAATGTGAAATTGTCCATTTTGGCAGGAAGAATGAAAAAGAAGTTTAGTATCTAAATGGTGAGAGATTGCAGAGCTCTGAGATTCAGAGGGATCTGAGTGTCCGAGTACATGAATCACAAAAGGTTAGTATGCAGGTACAGCAAGTAATTAGGAAAGCTAATAGAATGTTATCGTTTATAGTGAGGAGAATTGATTTCAAAAGTAGGGAGGTTATGCTACAGTCGCACAGGGCACTGGTCAAACCACATCTGGAGTACTATGTACAGTATTGGTCTCCTTATTTAAGGAAAGATGTAAATGTGTTAGAAGCAGTTCAGAGAAGGTTTACTAGACTAATACCTGGAATGGGAAGGTTGTCTTATGAGGAAAGGTTGGACAGGTTAGCCTTGTATCCACTGGAGTTTAGAAGAGTAGGAGGCAACTTGATTGAAACCTTTAAGATCCTGAGGGGCCTTGACAGGGTGGATGTAGAGAGGATGTTTCCTCTTGTGGGAGAATCTAGAACTAGGGGTCACTGATTTAAGACAGAGATGAGGAGAAATGTTTTCTCTGAGAGTAGTGAGTCTTGGAACGCTCTTCCTCAAAAGACAGTGGAAGCAGAGCCTTTGAATATTTTTAAGGCAAAGCTAGATAAATTCTTGATTAACAAGGGGG
Source organism: Cetorhinus maximus (assembly GCF_964194155.1). NCBI lineage: Eukaryota > Metazoa > Chordata > Chondrichthyes > Lamniformes > Cetorhinidae > Cetorhinus > Cetorhinus maximus. The sequence continues at coordinate 56,471,625 of NC_135893.1, forward strand.
TGAAAGGTTATCGGGAGTAGACAGGAATATGGGGTTGAGGTTACAATCAGATCAGCCATGATCTTATTGAATGGTGGAGCAGGCACGAGGAACCAAGTCCTACTCCTGCTCTTAATTTGTATGCATGTAAGAAACTCTGGTCTTTAGCTACAAGCTAGGGAGTTGAGCACCTGTGAGGGAGGATTGTTGAAAGAGGAGAGGAAACCGGACACTGATAGAAACAGAGTGTTGAAATAAAAGAGTGAATGTGAACAGATGCACAGAGAGATTTGAGCAAGGGGGGGCAGAGGGTGAGTTTCGCTGCAATTGAGCGATACAGTGAAAACAGAATCTTATCATTTAAACTCTGAATCATTCCAGTACAGCCACAGACTAGACTGAATTGTTCCCTTTTGCCTGTTGTGTACTGTACATGTGCAGGAGCTGAGACAAACTTGGATGTACAGTGCCAGATAGGAGTGAACCTTTCACTTTTATCCAGCAGTACATGCACAGGATACACTGAGACACGCATGAGCCTTACAGTACCAGATGGTAGTATTTACCAGCTGTTGTGGTAGTTTGTTGGAAACAGTTAACATGTGGAATTTTCCAGGCCTGCATTGGATAAATATTAATCTAATTTAGGAATTTTCATAATTGGTTTGATTGTTAAATCCATAATAAGGTTAAATTCTCTGGTGAGTCATTTCAAAAGTGGAATAAAACTTACATCAGCAAAAAATGACACCTGCACGCATATACACACTGTCTTTGTTCATTTTTGGAAGAGTTAACCTAGATATTTGGCACTGAATAATTGAAGGTGATCCTGCACCAAGCTACCACAATTAATTATTAGTGTAACAGGAAGAATGTTTATATTAGGAGTCATTGTGTAAATGCACTTCCTGATGTGGTGCCGAGCCAGTGACACCAGAAAGCTCCTAGGTTTCATTCCTGGCCCATGCTGAGTTTTCTGGCCTGAGGAAAGATGGTGAACTGGGTGGGTGATGTTGTTCTTAGCAGCCAGAGTTGGACAGGGTAACATCAACCAAGATTCTTGCTCCTTATCATTACCAAGGGACTCTTTCTGAAAGTTGCATGTATGTGGATGTGGGTGGACTGGGTCAGGTTCATTGTGATGCCTCTGGCAATTGGTAGTCTATCAACATTTGCCATTCAGCATTGCAGTGATCACTTGAATGAGGTGCTGGATAACAGCGAAAACCTGTGGCATCGATGCCTGCTGGGGTTAGAAGGGCATGGAAAATAGAACAAAATAAGGTCCAATGTTGACCCCACTGAAGAGGGTGAGATGAAAGGTCCCCTTTTGTTAAAACTCACTCACGTTTCCCAAATGGGTGGAAGAAAACTTTCCTGAAAGTGAGATAATTGAGTTTTTACAGGTTGCATTAATCAAAAAGCATACACCTGACAGGCACACAAGTTAACACTTGTAGTCACAAACTCTGTACCATTTCCATTTTCACAGTCTTGTCTCAGGCTGAACCAGACGGTTGGCAATCTTGGCATCCAATTTGACCCTGAATGGATCCTATATTCCCTTCATCAACTCAGACTGCTTACATCCAACCTTGTAATTTTGCCACCTTCCATTCCTGCTTCTGAAAACCTCATCCAGGCCTTTGTCACTTTCAGACTTGAATATTTTAATGCTCACCTGGCCAGCTCCCATTCTCCAACCTCCATAAACTACAGATCATCCAAAACTCTGCTGTCCATATCCTATCCAACACCAAATCCCATTCACCTAACTGACCTACTTTGACTCCGATATCCCAATACTCCAATTTAAAATTCTAATTTTTCTGTTTATTTCCCTGATTGGCCACACTCCCCCTATCTTTGTTGTTGTTTCTGACTGTACTACCTGCCACCGCACTGCCCCCCTGCCCCCCCCCACCCCAACCACCTGTCGCTACAAACCCTGTTTCTCTGACTGATCTAATATGGTTCCTCCATTCCTTTGTCCTAACATTCGTGAACCTATCTAGGCCCCAAGCTCTGGATTCCAACAAATCCTAGCAATGCTCTTGCATCCAACTGACTGGGGGTTGGACGGCCCACTTCATCATAAGATCTTATTGCAGATGGAAAGAGGCAGTAGGCCCTCTTTTAAAAACAGCAGCAGCCAGAATGTTAACTGAGCAGCAAGCCAATTGCCCCACAATGAACTGGTTACTGCATCCTTAACCGTGATTTGTAGAGTTAAAATCATCTCTACTGTAAGAGAATGGCCTCCATGTGTGAATAGCCTGCTGATATCTACTGTTGATGAGGTCTTGTGGTGCAGTGGGTAGTGTACCTAACTCTGAGCCAGAGCTCCAGCTTCAACTCCCACCCCAGGACTTGATAGCCATGGAAGGTGCATTTGTGGTGTGCCTAAGCAGGTTGATTGTCAGCCTGTAAATCCTTCCAATACACCTATGGCAGGCAGTAAGAGTGGGAGAGTTTCCCGGTCAACCAGAACTGTGTGGCAGCTGCAGCGCAACAGCCTGTCCAAGAAGGACATTAAAAGACTTCACACACAAGCTCTTACCAGGGGCTCCATGCCAAGCTTCCTCTGAGGGACTGCTGGAGAGACATCCACTGTTTGGGATCAGTTGGATAAGGTACTGAGGACAGCTGTCATACTGAACCTCAGAGAAAGTGTGATTTCAGGAGTTGAAGAGAGAAAATTGGGATAACATAATTAAAGTCTCAGGGTGAATTTTCTGATGTGTGCTGCTGGAGCCTCACCTGGCAAGGGCACACCTGCAATATAATATTTTAATAGTGAGAGATCAAAATTTTTCTGATTAGGATTCCTGTTGGTGGCATTTCCATGTTGGAAGCAGAAACTTGTATCGTTCACCCTTCCCTGTCTGCAAGAGAATGGCTCAGACTTACAAAGACCATTTGATAACTCATCGATCAAGGTTGGAAACAAACCAATTTTTGACTGCAATAAATTGATGGAGGCAGTCACTGAGCCACAGCATGATGGTAAATGATCGTCTTGTTCCAGGATCAATTGCTTGCTCACGTACATACAGTAAAAGCTCAGTTGCCCCTCTTCAATTAATGTACAGACTTCAATCGATGCTGAAGGTGGACAAATTGACAGTTCATACAGGACAATGAAAGCAATTACTGGCAGGAAATTAGAACTACATCTAGAATTATTCTCAATTACCTCGAGCTTGTCTTGTGTGGGTCACACATGCCATTGGGACTCTGAGTAAAAGACGACAGACCCCATAGACATAAAGGTTGAACTCAAGTGCACAACTCTGGGACAGAAATTTAATTGTGCATTTCTTATACACTTTTCTCTCCTTTCCTGAAGGTGCTGCTTCATCACTAGGGTACAATTTCATAAGTTTACAGAAGAATGTAGTTCTATTCTCTATGTGAGAGCCTCAGGGGTGAGCATCAGGAGCCTGTTTTATTATGGAAGGCAACACAGCTGAGACTGTTCCTATCCTGATTTGGGGAAGGGTTCTACTCAGTGTTGTTGCAAATTCCTACTCCTCCTGCTACTTCACCACTGGGGCTTGTGCTTTAATGGTTCACTCTTGGTTGTCTCAGTGCATTTTCAGAAATGGTTTCTCTTTCCACTCCACTGCATGTCATGACCAGTGTCCCCCAGTGCACCATCCATGGCCTCCTCCTTTTCCCCATATAGATTGTGCCCTTTGGTGACATCATCTATAAGCAAAAATAAAAATACCTGGAAAAACTCAGCAGGTCTGACAGCATCTGCGGAGAGGAATACAGTTAACGTTTCGAGTCTGTATGACTCTTCAACAGAACTAAGGAAAAATAGAAGAGAGATAAAATATAAGCTGGTTTAAGGGGGGGTGGTGGGTGGGACAGGTAGAGCTGGATAGAGGGCCAGCGATAGGTGGAGATTGCCAAAAGATGTCATAGACAAAAGGACAAAGAGGTGTTGACGGTGGTGATATTAGCTAAGAAATGTGCTAATAGGTGACATTAAGGGTAGAAAGCAGGACGAGCAAGGTACAGATAACCCTAGCAGGGGTGAGGTGGGGTGGGGGGAAGGGATCGAAATAGGCTAAAAGGTAGAGATAAAACAATGGATGGAAATACATTTAAAAATAATAGAAATAGGCGGGAAAAGAAAAATATATATAAATTATTGGAAAAAGGGGGATCGGAAAGGGGGTGGGGATGGAGGAGAGAGTTCATGATCTAAAGTTGTTGAACTCAATATTCAGTCCGGAAGGCTGTAAAGTGCCTAGTCGGAAGATGAGGTGCTGTTCCTCCAGTTTGCGTTGAGCTTCACTGGAACATTGCAGCAGGCCAAGGACGGACATGTGGGCATGAGAGCAGGGCGGTGTGTTGAAATGGCAAGCGACAGGGAGGTCTGGGTCATGCTTGCAGACAGACCAAAGGTGTTCCGCAAAGCGGTCACCCAGTCTGCGTTTGGTCTCTCCAATGTAGAGGAAACCGCATTGGGAGCAGCAAATGCAGTAGACTAAATTGAGGGAAGTACAAGTAAAATGCTGCTTCACTTGAAAGGAGTGTTTGGGCCCTTGGACGGTGAGGAAGGGGGAAGTAATGGGGCAGGTGTTGCACCTTCTGTGGTTGCATGGGAAGGTGCCATGGGAGGGGGTTGAGGTGTAGGGGGTGATGGAGGAGTGGACCAGGGTGTCCCAGAGGTAATGATCCCTGCGGAATGCCACCAGTGGGGATGAAGGGAAGATGTGTTTGGTGGTGGCGTCACGCTGGAGTTGGCGGAAATGGCGGAGGATTATCCTTTGAATGCGGAGGCTGGTGGGGTGATAAGTGAGAACAAGGGGGACCCTATCATGGTTCCGGGAGGGAGAGGAAGGTGTGAGGGCGGATGTGCAGGAGATGGGCCAGACACGGTTGAGGGCCCTGTCAACCACCGTGGGTGGAAAACCTTGGTTAAGGAAGAAGGAAGACATGTCAGAGGAACTGTTTTTGAAAGTGGCATCATCAGAACAGATGTGACGGAGGCGAAGGAACTGAGAGAATGGGATGGAGTCCTTACATTCAGGGGAGGGGAAGCAGGGTGTGAGGAGCTGTAGTCAAGGTAGCTGTGGGAGTCGGTAGGCTTGTAATGAATATTGGTGGACAGTCTATCACCAGAACTTGAGACAGAGGTCGAGGAAGGGAAGGGAAGTGTCAGTAATGGACCACGTGAAAATGACGGAGGGGTGGAAATTGGAAGCAAAATTAATAAATTTTTCCAGGTCCAGACGAGAGCATGAAGCTCTTCTATAAGCAGGTCTGGTCATGAGACCCAACATCCACCTTGACTCCTCAAACACTTAAGTGCAGTCAGACTGCCTGCCCAACACAAAGTCATTGATGTCCCTCTCTTTAGACTAAAATTTGGGAGGATCAAAACCACATGGCGAAACCTGCCCCCTACTCCATTCCCCTCCCCTGAATGTTGATGCACGATGATGCAGACACTGTGCAAGCTCCAAGTCCTGTTGGACACAGCTGACCTCTTGGTTCTACTTCTTTATGTCTGCATGCTCCTCCCCCCACCTCACAATCGCTGCTACTGAAATATTTATCCATACTCCCATTATCTCCAGACTCAACTTTTCAAACACCCTCCTCAACTTTAACTCCCAAAGCTCCAATTCACCCTCACTAAGGCACATCCTGATCACCCATTACTCCCTTCCTCACCAAGCTCCACTGGCACTTTGTCTTCCAATGCATTTTAAAAAAAAATCATTAATGTGACGTGGGCATTCCTGGCCAGAGGGACATTTATTGCCTTCCATAGTTGCCTTGAGAAACTGGTGGTAGACTGTCTTCTTGAACTGACACAGATTTAATAGAACTGAGTGGCTTTTTAGTTCACTTCAGAGGATAGTTAAGGGTCACCCATGTTGACTGGAGTCATATGTAGGTTAGACCTTGTTTTCCTTTCCTAAAGGACAATAGTGAACCAGTTGGGGTTTTATGACAATATGACAGCTTCACTGAATTTTACTAGTAGCAGCTTTTTATGTGCAGTATTTTAAGACTGCCAGTGCTGTGTTTTGAACTCATTCTTTGGATCACTTAGTCCAGTAACATTTAGCATACCCAACATCAGATTCAAAATCCTTGTGCTCATCAACGTGTTCCTCCATGGGCGTACCTCATGCATCTCTCCGAGCTCCTCTTCCACCCTCATGTTCAAACTCATGCCCTCCAGTCTACTAACTCCCACCATGTTTGCCTCCACAGCCCCCACCCCTCACTTCCTGCACCACACCATTGGTGGCTGAACATTCAGCCATCTTGGAACAATTTCTGGAACTCCCTTCCAGAACCACTCAACCATTTTTTGTCTGTGCTTTTCACCATCTCCATCAATTCTCCCTGTGAATTGTCATTTGCCACTTCTCCAGAAAATCATCTTTGGGTGGTTTCTATGTTAAAATAAGCTCTCCACCTGCAAATTATTGTTTTTGTAAATATCCTTTAATCCGTTAGAGTGAACTTGAAAAATGTTCTTTCTGTGTTTAAGGTGTTGCTCTCACAGGGACCAAGTTGAATCTTATCCGATGATGTCCAGATCCACAGGCTGAGTGGAGTTTTAAAAATTCTTTCCTGGGATGTGGGCATAGCTGGCTAGGCCAGCATTTATTGCCCATCCCTGATTGCCCTTGAGATGGTGATGGTGAGCTGCCCTCTTGAACCGTTGCAGTCCACGTGGTGTAGGTCCACCCATAGTGTTGTTAGGGAGTTCCAGTATTTTGACCCAGCAACAATGAAGGAATGGCGATATAGTTCCAACTCAGGATGGTGTGTGGCTTAGAGGGAAACATGCAGAGGTGGTGGTGTTCCCATGCAACTGCTGACCTTGGCCTACCAGATGGTTGAGGTCACAGGTTTGGAAAATACTGTCAAAGGAGCCTTGGTGAGTTGCTGCAGTGCATTCTGTAGATGGTACCCACTGCTGCAACTGTGCATCAGTGATAGATGGGATGCCAATCAAGTGGGCTGCTTTGTCCTGGATACCTTCAAGCTTCTTGAATGTTGGAGCTGCACTCATCCAGCTCCATCAACATGGTTTCATTCCTGGTTGTCCCAGTACATCTTCAGAAATGACTGCTCTTTCCACCCACTGCATGTCATGACCAGTGTCCCCCAGTGTTCCATCCTTGGCCTCTTCTTTTTCCCCATATATGTTATGCTCTTCGGTGGCATCATTTATAGGCAGGTCTGGTCATGAGACTCAACATCCACCAGTATTTCATCTCACTCCTGACGTGTGCCTTGTAGATAGTGGACAAGCTTTGGGGAGTCAGGAGGTGAGTTGCTTGCTGCAGAACTCCCAGCCTTTGACTGATTTTGTAGCTGCAGTATTCATATGGTTGGTCTAGTTCAGTTTCTGGTCAATGATAACCCTAAGGATGTTGTTAGTGGAGGATTCAGCAATGATAATGCTATTGAATGTCAAGGGATGATGGTTAGATTCTCTCTTGTTGGAGATGGTCATTGTCTGGCACTTAAGTGGCGCAAATGTTACTTGCCACTTATCAGCCCAAGCCTGAATGTTGTCCAGGCCTTGCTGCATACAGGCACGGACTGCTTCAGTATCTGAGGAGTCGCAATTAGTGCTGAACATTGTGCAATCATCAGCGAACATCCCCACTCTGACTTTATGATGAAGGGAAGGTCATTGATGAAGCAGCTGAAAATGGTTGGGTTTAGGACACTACCCTAAGGGAAATCCTGCAGTGATGTCCTGAGACTGAGATGGTTGATCTCCAACAACCACAATTATTTTCCTTTATACTAGATAAGACTCCAACCAGCGGAGAGTTTTCACCCTTATTCCCATTGACTTCAGCTTTGCTAGGGCTCCTTGATGCCAAACTTGGTCAAATGTTACCTTGATGTCAAGGCAGTCACTTGCACCTCACCTCTGGCATTCAGTTTTTTGCCAAGTTTGGACCAAGACTGTAATGAGGTTAGGAGTTGAGTGAACCTGGCGGAACCCAAACTGAGCGTCATTGAGCAGGTTATTGCTGAGTAGGTGTTGCTTGATAGTACTGTCAATGAATCTTTCATCATTTTGCCAATGATCAAGAGTAGACCGATGGAGCAGTAATTGGCCGGGTTGGATTTGTCCTGCTTTTTGTGGACAGGACATAGTTGAGCATTTTTCTACATTGCTGGGTGGATGCCAATGTTGTAGCTGTACTGGAACAGCTTGGCTAAGGGCGCGGTTAGTTCTGGAGCACAAGTCTTCAACAATATTACCAAAATGTTGTCAGGGCCCATAGCCTTTGCAATATCCAGTGCCATCAGCTGTTTCTTGATATCAAATGGAGTGAATAGAATTGGCTGAAGATTGACATCTGTGATGTTGGGGACCTCCAGAGGAGGCAGAGATGGATCATCCACTCGGCACTTCTAGCTGAATATGGTTGCAAATGCTTCAGTCTTCAGAAGTGATGAGGTGCAGGTTCACTTCCGGTTTTTCCTCCCTCCTCAGCCCAGAGATACTGCGGCTAACTGTAGAAATGAAAACAAAATACCGCAAGTGCTGGAAATCTGAAATAAAAACAGTAAGCAACGTAAATACACAGCAAGCCTATGAAGAGAAAGGGCAGGTTATGACATACCCTGTGTGAATACAAAAATATTAGCAGATTAGTAAGCTTGAGGGAAAAAATAAGGTATTAGGCAAAAAGTAGAGAATTAAAGATACTCCATCATGGAGATGGACACCGACTACCTCCTTCTCTGGGATTGGCACACCTATTGATTCTCCCCTCTCCCTCCCCTTTCTCTTTCTCCTTTTTCCAACCTCATTAAAATGGTGTTATATCTTTCCATCTTCAGTCCTAATAAGGGCTGTACACTTGGAAACACTAATCCATCTTTTCCCTTTGCAAATTCTGATTGATATGTGTATTTATGGCATTCTATATTTTCATTGCTGATAGCTGTTTCTCTGGCTGTGATTAGCTAACTTAGGATAGGTGAGAACCTAACTAAATGTCCGCTACCAATTTCATTTTTTATTTTTCCCTTCTGCCATCTTCACAGTTGCACGACCTCCTGGAGGAATTCAAGATTGGACATTGGTTCAATACCAGTACAGAGTTAATGAATGTCTCAATGAATTATAACGAGTAATGAATTTATATAGTTCGGTTAAGTCCCAGATTTAATTTCCAATTTCATACTGAGATTTGCGATTGTAAAGGAAACCTCTGAGTGTGGAAGGAGAAACGTGACCTCTGGTTCCTGTTTTGATTACAATTATTGATGGTGCAGAGTAGAAGAAACTTTACTCTATATCTAACCTGTGTTGTACGTGCTTTGGGGGTGTTTTATTAGAGTGTAGAGAAAGCTTTACTCTGTCTAACCTGTGCTGTATTTGCCTTGGGATGATGATGTTCAGTGGCTGGAATGGAAATTGTATCAGCATTTACATTCCTCACTCTAATGAACACAAAATCCCTACACTAACTTCATTTTCCTTTCCTGTGATCCTTATCATGAAACATTGCACCTTGCATTCTAAAAGTAAATCAATCAAAGATGCACGTCCTGAAGGAGGCACAATAAAGATAGATTGAAGCTTCTTCAGGAGACTTTATAGGCCAATCTGATATGGGTGAAAGGAACTGCAAAAAAACCCAGCAAACTTGAGCTGAACTAAACACAACTCATCTTCAAAATAATTTCAATTCATAAGCACACAACCTTTGGTAATCTGTAATATAGCTTGAAAATCATTCCCTTTTTTATTAATTACAGTCTTAATAAAACTCTTCATTTCACAGGACTAACAATATAGTCTTATTATTTTTATATATTTTTTCAACAAGAAACCAATTTCTCTTCCCTCCTCCGTTTAACTTTAGTCTGATGATGTCCTCAACTAATTTCTTGATTTTCATCCTTTTCCCAATCAAAGTCTTCTCCCGTAATCTGATGGAACATGACATTGAAAGGCCGGTAAAACTTCCGTAGTCTGTGGATTACGTCGGGATCTATTTTTGGATGAGTTCTCCCCTTAGATTTGCCAAGGCACCTCGGCATGCTGCTATCCTCTGGTTTCTTCAGGCAAGGAAACCCCTTGGTTTTGTTGAAGTAAAAGTGTTTGTCCGTGACGATCCTCTTGAGACCCAAGAAGTCCTGCACTTTGCCCATTTCTCCAGCTGGGTCAATGATGAGCCTCTCCCCGCTGACAAAATGGATTTGGGAGAGGGGAAAAAATTGGAGCCAGTTCTCCAGATGCAAGGCATAGATTCCAATGCGGATAGCACTCCAAGAGGCATCGATCAGGCCCAGGGTCCTGTTCTTGAAGGCCAGAACTTCAAAGGTTGGAATCTCAGGTTTCTTGGACAGTGTCTGGGTATAGTCTGAAATGGCTCTGGTCACTGGGTTCCTGACCACTACGATGAGTTTAGTGTCCTTTGCCATTGAGAAGATTCGCTTTGGTGCCTCTCTGGTAACAAAGTAACTGGGTGTTTTCTCCATGGTGATTTGACCATCCAAGGTCTTGGGCATCAAGTTTCTAAAGACAAAAAAAAAATGGACTCATTTAGCACTGGATCTTAGTTTTATTTTACAGTTCCTTTCCCGTAACCCCCAGTGTCCGCCCCCCCCCCCCCCCCCCCCCAAAATCCCAACAGCTACTTGTACTGGAGAATGCACAGGCTCTTCTGAACCAATGTTCTTCCCTATACGTGAGCCTCAACCAACATTACGAAAACAGTTGTAGACAGACAGCAGATTACATAATCAGATGTGCACAAGCCTATGGCTGTAATACAGTAAACAAAGGGGGACAGTTTGTGCCTGATGAAAATGGACAGAAGGTGACTTATGATTTTGTTGCAACCTTTTCAATGAAAATAATAGCATCACATGGTTTACAAACCCTACACCATTTCCATTGTTCTTCATATATTCCATTTACATGATGTATGTATTCTTGGACTGCTTCAGTATCTGAGGAGTCATGATAGTACGGAATATTGTGCAAACCTTAGTGATCTTTTCCACTTTGAACCTTATGATAGAGGGAAAGTCACTGATGAAGCAGCTGAAGATGGTTGGGCCTAGGACACTACCCTGAGGAACTCCTCCAGCAATGTTCTGGGACTGAGATGTTTGGCCTCCAAACACCACAACCATCTTCCTTTGTGCTAGGTATGACTCCAACCAGTGGAGAGTTTTCCTCCTGATTCCCATTGACTCCAGTTTTGCCAAGGCTTCTTGATGCCACACTTGGTCAAATGCTGCCTTGATGTCAAGGGCAGTTACTCTCACTTCACCTCTGGCATTCAGCTTTTTTGCCCATGCTTGGACCAAGGTTGTAATGATGCCAGGAGCTGAGTGGCCCTGACTAAACCCTAACTGAACATTAGTGAGCATGTTTTTGTTGAGTGAGTGCTGCTTGATAGCACTGTTGATGGCACCTTCCTTCATTTGCTGATGTTGGAAAGTAGACTGATGGAGCAGTAACTGGCCAGTTAAATTTGTCCTGCTTTTTGTGGACAGGCCATACCTGGGTAATTTTCCCACATTGTTGGCTAGATGCCAGTGTTGTAGCTGTACTGGAACAGCTTGGTTAAGGGCATGGTTTGTTATGGGGCACTAGTCTTCAGTACTACTGCTGGAATGTTGTCAGGGTCCATAGACTTTGCAGTGCCTTCAGTTGTCTCTAAATATCACATGGAGAGAATTGAATTGGTTGAAGACTGACATTTCTGACACTGGGGACCTTAGGAGGAGGGTGAAATGGGTCGTCCACTCAACACTTCTAGCTGAAGATGGTTACAATTCACCATATAAAAGGGAACGATTGATTTCGGTATTGTACAGGGGTAGATAAGGTGTGACCAGTGGAGTACCTTACATTTTCCAAAGACTTCCAACAAGGTGCCACAGAAGAGGAGGTTACACAAGATTAGGAATCATGGGGTTGGGGGTAATTTTGGGTGTAATTGTCCAATATGATGGGAAGATTAGAGAAGTGGAATATTTTTTAAAAGGTCAGCAACTGGTAAATATTGGTATTCAGAGGGATTTGGGGTCTTTGTACATAAATCACAGATGCAATTAGGAAAGCAAATGGTTTAATTGAAGCTTTTATTGAATGGGGGGTATATGAGTAAGGAAGTCTTGTTGCAGTTATATAGGGTTTTGTTGAGATCATACCTGGAATATGATGTACAGTTTTGGCCTCCTTAAGTAAGGAAGGATATATTTGTCTTTGACTCTTTTGAAGATTAGTAATTTTAAACTTGAAATGTTAGCTTTATTTCTCTCTCCACTGATGCTGCCAGACCTGTTAGTTATTTCCAGCATTTTCTGTATTTATTTGATTTCCAACATCTGCAGTATTTTGCTTTTATTCAACGGATTTGGGGATTGGGTGAGAAAGTGCAGTGAAGTTTAAGATCAGCCATACCTTACTGAAAGGTGGAGAAGGCTCGAGGGGTCATGTGACTTAATTCTGTTCTTTCTTCTTATGTTATGATCTGGTAAAGTAGTTGAATGGTGCTGAACATTGTGCAATCATCAGCAAAAATCCCCACTTCTGACCTTATGATGGAAGGAAGGTCATTGATGAAGCAGCTGAAGATGGTTGGGCCTAGGACACTACCCTGAGGAACTCCTGCAGTGATGTCCTGGAGCTGAGATGACTGACCTCCAACAACCACAACCATTTTCCTTTGCGGTAGGTATGACTCCAACCAGTGGAGAGTTTTCCCTTGATTCCCATTGACTCCAGTTTTGCTCGGGCTCCTTGATGCCACACTCGATCAAATGCTGCCTTGATGTCAAGGGCAGTCACTCTCACTTCACCTTGGGAGTTCAGCTCTTTTGTCCATGTTTGAACCAAGGCTGTAATGAGGTCAGGAGCTGAGTGGCCCTGGCGCAACCCAAACTGGGCATCAGTGAGCATGTTATTGCAAAGCAAGTGCTGCAAGTGGAGCACAATTCTTCAATACTATTGCTGGAATATTGTCAGGGCCCATAGCCTTTGCAGTATCCAATGCCTTCAGCTGTTTCTTGACATCACGTGGCATGAATCGAATTGGCTGAAGACTGGCATCTGTGATGCTGGGGACCTCAGGAGGATGAGATGGGTCATCCCCTTGGCATTTCTGTCTGAGGATTGTTGTAAATGCTCCAGCCTTTTTCTTTGCACTGATGTACTGGGCTCTCCCATCATTGAAGACAGGAATATTTTTGGAGCCGCCTCCTCCAGTGAGTTGTTCAATTGTCCACCACCATTTATCACTTGATGTGGCAGGACTGCAGAGCTTAGATCTGATCCGTTGGTTGTGGGTTTGCTTAGCTCTGTCTATTGCTTGCTCCTTATACTGTTTGGCATGCAAATAGTCCTGTGTTGTAGCATCAGGTTGACACCTCATTTTTAGGTATGCCTGGTGCTGCTCCTGGCATGCCTTCCTGCACTGTTCTTTAAACCAGGGTTGATCCCCTGGCTTGGCAGTAATGGTAGATTGGGGGATATGTTGGGCCATGAGGTTACAGATTGTGGCTGAGTACAATCCTGCTGCTGCTGAAGGTCTGCAGCTTCTGATGGTTGCCCAGTCTTGGAGTTGCTAGATCTGTTTGAAATCTGTCCCATTTAGCATGATGGCAGTGCCACACAACACGATGCGATAAAGCAGCTTGGAGAGCCTGTTAAAGTGTTATTATGCACTTTGTTCTCCAACAAATAATGGGATGCTATGTGGCTGGGCATAGTCACGCTAACTACACACATTTTACCTTGCCAACCTCACAAGCCTGCATAAAATAGATGAAGGGGCCAAGCTTGAGAGAGTAGGATGCTGAGATGGTTGCAAATTCTGGGAAAGAATACAATTAAAAAACCAGTCAATAAGTGAGGTCTTTACAAAACGCCTGTGCATGTTCCCAGGGCTCAGCATTTTGGGTGTCTGAGCTATGCAGATTACAGGTTCAAGCCCTAATTTGTGCTGGGTTAGCTGATCTTGCCTCAGATGTTGCAGTGTGATTTAACTGACCTTAGTGCTTCTGGGCCAGGGATGGTAAATAAAATCAGCCAGCATTCCTGTTCGTGATTGCTATCTAGTGAGTCCTGTATATTGCCATCAGGTGAACAACAGTCCTCCTTAGCTGTTATACAGTTCACAGGGAAATAGGTTGTTATCAGTCACAATCTCAGTTCATTAATGCTTTCACAGTGTTCAGTACCATTTGGAACTTCTCAGATAATAAAGCAGTCTGTGCCCACATGCAGCAAGACCAGGACAGCATTCAGGCTTGGGCTGATAAGTGGCATGTAACATGCAACACAAATGGCAGGCAATGATCATCTCCAACAAGACAGAATCCAACCATCTCTCCTTGACATTTAATGATATTGCTGAATCCCCCACCGTCAACATCCTGAGTGTCACCATTGATCAGAAACTGAACTGGACCTGCAATATAAATACTGTGACTACAAGAGCAGATCAGATGCTGGGAATTCTCCAGGGAGTAACTCACCTCCTAACTTCCCAAAATCTGTTCTCCACCTACAAGCACAAGTCAGGAGTGTGATGGAATAGTCTCCACTTGCCTGGGTGATTACAGCTCCAACAATACCGAAGAAGCATGACACCATTCAAGCAAAGCAGCTGCTCGATAAGCATCAAATTGACCATCTTAAACATTAATTTCCTCCACCACTGAAGCACAGTGGCTGCAGTGTATACTGATTCACAAGATGGACTGCAGCAATTCACCAGTACTCTTTCAATAGCATCTTCCAAATCTGCAACCTCTATCATCGAGAAGAACAAACGTGGCCAATGTATGGAAACACCAGCACCTGCAAGTTCTCCTGCAAGTCTCACACCATCCTGCCCTGTTGCTGGGTCAAAATCCTGGAATTCCTTCCCTGACAACATTGGGTGTATCTACACCACATGGACTGCAGTGGTTCAAGAAAGCACCTCACTAACACCTGCTCAAGGGCAATTAGAGATGGGCAATAAATACTGGCCTTTTATAAATCGAGACAAAGCAATAGGGTGATTTCAAGCTTGTGCTAGAGCAGGGGAGAACAAGACCTTACATTTATGTAGAGCTTTTAATGTGGAAAAATGCCCCAAAGTGCTTTTTGGTGGCATAATCCAAAACTTCATGCTGAACCAAAGAAGCTATTAGGAGGTAAGAACAAAAGCCCAGTGAAAGAGTTGGATGCTATGGAGGGGAGGGAATTGGAGACATCATGGGTATAGGGTGGGAATTCCAGAGTGTTGAGATACAGGCGGCTGAGGCTCAGCCACTAATAGTGGGGCAAAGTAGGTGGGGAAAATATAAGAGGCCAAAGGCAATGAAGTGGGGAGTTCGGGAAGTTGAAGGTTGTAGGGCTTGAGTGCATGGAGATAGGGAGGGAGGAGGTCATGAAAAGATATAAACATAAGAATGAGAATTTAAGGGAGTGGAAACTGATGTAGGTCAGCAAGTCCAGTTGTGGTAGGTGAAGAGCACTTTGTGCGGAATCGGATAGGGACACTGAAATTTATGGAATGTGAAATATGGGTGGTTGCCCAAGAGAGCTTTGGAATTGTTGAGTCTGATGTTGATGAAGGAAAGAATGAGAGTATAAGCAACAGATGTAGTTAGGTGGAGGCAGAGATAGCTGATATCACGGGGTGCAGTTTGCTGGCCTTTGTGGTATGGGGACAGATTTTCAATTCTGAGTCAGGAACCCACTCGCTGGTTCAGTTCCGGATGCTGACAATGCATCGCATCATTGTCACTGTCTCAGTGCAATTTTCAAAAGTTTTTGGCCTGGTGGCAGGTTTGTGCCCAAATGTGGCCTGAAGGCGGGACACAGTCACCAAGCACCCTTTGAAAAGGTGAGTGGCAAATATTATTGGGCCTGCCACTTGCTGTGCAGATGACTGCGTAGCGAGAAGTATGGGATCAGGTTGGCGATTGTCTGTTGCTTTCCTGGAAGTCCTCACCAACGCTGTGGCGGAGAGGTGACAGGTTTTTTTAACTGCATCTGGCCAGAATAAAACGCTGCAGGAGACTAACAGGGCATGGCTGGTGGTGGCAGAGTAGGTCAGCAGTTGTGGCATAACCAGGAGGATGAAGGACCAGTGCCCAAGTGCTTCACTGACCTCATTAGATCTGGAAGGGTGAGTGGCCTCTGACTCTGTATACAGCAACATGCATCTGAGTTCAGCTGACTGTGTCCCCATATTGCTCCCTAACTTTGTCAGAGTGAGTATCCAGTTGCAACACTGAGATGTCAGCTACGTTCACATGTCAGTAAAAATGACAAGGATACATCACAGAAGCATAACAGCTCACTTAGTGTCATGCTGTGAGAATTAAGGGAGGGCAGCATACTCATACATCATTCTGCTCTCATCCTGCAG
Organism: Cetorhinus maximus; assembly: GCF_964194155.1. Lineage (NCBI taxonomy): Eukaryota > Metazoa > Chordata > Chondrichthyes > Lamniformes > Cetorhinidae > Cetorhinus > Cetorhinus maximus. The sequence continues at coordinate 56,488,013 of NC_135893.1, forward strand.
GAGAAGTGCACTTATAAACAACAGGAAATGGTGCATACCAGAGTGCCGGAACTGCATCAACTCAAGGCCATGGAGGATGCTGGACAATAGTGCAGGTGCCATCACAGCAGTCCATTGGCAATGGTGAGGCTTGAAGCCAGGAAGAGCAGGGTCATTTGATAGCTCTTTCCTCAGGTGGAGGGCATGTAAGAGTTTCCTCCCCAATGCGTGTTGTAGCTTGTCGCCTGCTGTCATCATCGCCCAAATGGGGTACGAAATGTAGTAAACTCTTGGGACTTCTCCGTGAGATGTACTGATCAGTAAATCTGCTTGGCACCAAGTTTCAAGAAGAATTTTGCACCTGCAAATCTCGGATTTAACTCTTCTAATGTAGGTATTTTGTAAGGACAACATTTCAAAGCTGCGTTTAAATGTCATGGATTGAGACATACTCTGAATGATCCATCCTTCTTTATGACAGTGATTGAACTGCACAAACCTGTGTGCTCTTGTACTCTTCTAATGATGTTGTCTTTCTCCATTTTGTCTAGTTCAACCTTCAGTTTGTCTTATATGTGGATGCTGCACTTATGTGGTGGATCAATTGATGGACGTGCATTCTCCTGCAAGTGTCATATTGCAGCTCCCTTGAAACTGCCAATTTTGTCGAAACATTCTGGATATTTTGATGTTTGATTGTGAACTGAGATGATAGGAGTAGTTTCTGAGGTTGATCTGCCTTGTGGTTCTAACTGATTCCATGGATTGTTACTACTGTGAGGTCACAAGATGCTGTGCAATTACTGGGCCTTTAGTTTCCACGATGTAGAACATCTGTGACACCCAGGAGGATTGACTGTACTTGCACTCCAGGCCTATGGACGCTGCACATGGAACAAGCGAATCATTGTATGCTGAAAGTTTCACAGTAGTAGGTTTTGCCATGGCCTTCCACATCTGTTGATACATGTTGTTTAGAACTCTCAGAGATAGTATGTTGGCAGTTGTCCCGTGTCAATCTTGGCTATAATAAATAGTTACCAGCTTTCTTAGGGCAGATAAATTGAATCTTGGCAAACATTTCGGACAGTGTGATGGCATCTATGTATCCTGCAAAATTGCCAATGTGAAACGTGCCTACCGCTCTTGTCTCGTTGTGCATATCATTGTCATTTTCTAGTTTGTCAGTCACCTCGTGCATATGTTTCTGACAGGGTAGTGGATGGTCATCCTTATTCCTTGAAGGCACCATTGTGTATGGTCTATTTGGATCAGTGCATGGCTCTTTGTAGCTGCATCAGCCATTGCTCTATTGCACTACCGCTGCCAATGCCCTTTCTGCTACATGCCGTGCAGAGTTGAAAATCTGGGCATTCCCTTGGTGTGTGCAGAAGTCCACATCTTCCTCATGTCTTGCCAGGTTTGGGTGTTCTAGTGAGTGCATCAACAATTGAGGTGGCACTTAGGACCTGTAAGCTTTCTCGACCTGTGAGGATCGCCTTGTACTTAAGTCCATCCTTGAGTAGCTCTTCAATACTATATGTTTTGAGCTTGTCTAGCAGATCGTTCTTGAATGCTCCCTTGGGAGTGGATACGATGACCTACTCAACAATTCTGTCTGCGAATTCTGGGTTTGAAAACTAACAGTACACATACCCTTTTATCTGCATCTGCTGATGAAGTGGTCTTTGGATTTTATGGGCTGTTGTCAAAATGACATGAACTCTAGCTGATGAATATAGAAGTTTAACATGATTCTGAACCAGTCTTCTAATGTAGTCCATATCTTTTGGGGACCCTTTAGCTCCTCTTCTGTTAATCCTGATGTGTTCATCCATGTGTAGACCTTCGTTCCCAATTGCTAGGCAAATTTGTATGGTTTGCTTGTCTGGTTCAGACACAGCTGAATGAAAAAACTATAGCTCTGTACGCTGTTTAAACATTTAGAATTTGGATAGTAGGTCAACTGTATCCCAATTCAAACTGGGGAATTTTATGGACATTCTGACAATACCCCTTTGAAGTTCTGTCCTTCTGTAACACCTAGGATGAATGTTGTAGTCGCTTTCGTATGCTTTTCCGAAGCTCTGCCCACGAGAACGAGTTGAGGCAGGAACGCACCACAGAGTAATAACATTTTTGCTTTTTATTCAAATTATTGTTCAACTCCCAAAGCCACCCATTATAATTGCAACCTTCTCTGGCCTGATTTGTGTGACAATTTTTTTGTTTTTGTTTGTTCGACTCTCCCTTGCTCACTATCAATCCAGCTCACACCTTGGTCACTTGCCTTTTCCTGACTCGGCTAACCCAGTGCTGGTCCTCTCAACGAGCTGACGCACTCTCAGAACTGACAGGCTGTGCGCTGCAATCTCACTACAAGGAATCCATCTGCTTACCAGTTCTTTACGTGAGCAGCAGCTAAGCACTGTGTCTCCAAAGCTTTTCTTCGCAGTGCATGCTGCATTTTTAACACTCTCCCACACTGTGACTTTGTTGCGGTCTGACCAAAACATCGAGGGTCTTCTCATGCCATGTAGCACGCTCTAAGGATGTTCGCCATGTCATACCTGTACTTAATCTTGCTGCCACCTGTCTTACCACCGCTGAGCACCATGGTCATGTTCTTATAATGGTATAATCCTTGGGCTTAGGTACTGTACAACTAAGGCACCAATCGCTCCTAAGGGATTTGGTAAACATGGTGTGGGTGTATTTATTAAGACTAAGCACATAAGAACAGTTATACATAGGTGTAAAGCTTGAACAGCTGAGTGTTGTGCTCTGCTGAAAGCAAAAGTGAGACTAAGACTGGATCTCATGACACATTTTCCTTCTAGTGATGCCATGCTGATATCTCCTAAAGGCATATTACAACAGGAGTCATGGGTTGGCATGAATTGGCATTATTGAGGAGTGGGCGAGGGTTGAAGGGTTGTGAGGGATCAAGGCCAGAGGGCCTAGTATTGAAAAAACCAAGTGGATCAAGTCCTAGAAAACCGGGACAGGTCTTTTAACCACCCCACCTCGGCATGCTCCTGTGAATTGACTTGGGGTATTTAATTACGTTAAAATCGCTCTATAAATTTAAGTTGTTGTTGTTGTCATTTGGTGTTAGATCCTGTGTACACCCTCACTCGGTCCGTGACACACATGCCAGTGTGTATCAGCCAGCACATTCCGCACCTTCTGTAGAGTGGGCAAGTGGATCCTAGGGAAACAGCTCAGTGAAAATTGATTTTAATCACGGCTTGAGTGCTAAACTGGCAGGTGCCTCTGTTTTAGCATTTACAGGCAAGTTAAAACTATGGTAATCAGCAATTAGAACCAAAATTGTGTGCTAATATCATGTGTCTCTAGCACAGCGTCTATTGATTCACCTTTTCAACAAAATGAACAAAAATTTTGTTCAACTGATTTTATGGTTTGTACTGTCAGTGCTAGTAGCCTCTTTTATCCATTAGCTGCAGAGGTTGGGGTTAAAATGAGTTTGGACAATCCCTACTAGTGGGCTAGCAAACTTACATTTATATAAGATCTTAACATAATAAAACAGCCCAAGATATTTTATAGGTGTGTTATGAAACAAAATATGAGCAAGTCACATAGGAGTAATTAGGGCAGATGGCTGAAAACGTAGTCAAAAAGGTTTTAAGGAAAGTTTTTTTAAAGGACCAAGGTAGAGGGGTGGTGAAGCTTAAGGAGGAAATGCAGAACTTAAGGACCAAGTGGTTGAAGGCACAGTCACCAGGGGTCGAGTGATTAAAGTCAGGGAAACCCAAGCCTGAATTAGAACAGCGCAGATACCTGAGGGCTGTGGGTTTAGAGGAGATCACAGAGATAGGAATGGGCAAGGCTATGGAGAGATTTGAAAATAAGGATGATAATTTTAAAATCAAGGTTAATGGAGAACCAATGTAGGTCAATGAGCACAGGCAATGAGTGAACAGGAATTGGTATGAGTTGGGTCACGGGCAGCAGAGTTTTGGATGAAGTCAAACTTAGAGAGTAAAGCATGGTAGGACAGTCAGGAGAACATCTGAATAGCTTGCATTTATTGCCCACCTCTAATTGCCTTTGAGAAGGTGGTTGTGAACTGCTGCAGTCCATGTGTTGTGAGTACATCCATAGTTCTGTGGGAGGGAGCTCCAGGATTTTGACCCAGCGACAGTGAAGGAGCAACAGTATATTCCAAGTCAGGGTGCTGTGTGATTTTGAGGGCAAATTGCAAGTGGTGGTGTCCCCATGAGCCTGTGGACCTTGTTCTTCTAAGTCCCAGAGGTTATGGTACCAGATGGTTTGGGAGCTGCTGCTGAAGGAACCTTGGTGAGTTGCTGCAGTATATCTTATTCATGGTATGTGCACTGGTGCTGGAGGGAGTGAATGTTTAGGGGGGTGGGGTGGGGGGGGGTGGAAGGGGTGCTAATCAGGTGGGCTGCTTTGTCCTGGATGGCATCAAGCTTCTAGTGTGTTGTTCCACTGCGCTCATCCAGGCAAGTGGTGATTATTCCATCACATTCCTGACTTGATCCCTGTTGATGGACAGGTTTTGGAGAGTCTGGAGTTGAGATACTGCAGAATTCCCAGCTTCTGATCTGCTCTGATGATCACATTACTTATTGTGACTGGCTCAGTTAAGTTTCTTGTCAATGGTGACTCCCACAATGTGATGGTAGGGGATTCAGCAATGGTAATGCTGTCGAATGTCAAGAGAAGATGGTTAGATTCTCTCTTGTTGGAGATGGTAATTGACTGGCACTTGTGTGGTGCAAATGTTACTTTGCACTTATTAGCCCAAGCCTGTATGTTGTCCAGGTCTTAGTGCATGTGGGCACAGATTCCTTCATTACCTGAGGAGTTGTAAATGGAACTGAGTGCTGTGCAATCATCAGTGATCATGCTCACCCCTGACCTTATGATGGAGGGAAGGGTATTGATGAAGGAGCTGAAGATGGTTTGTCCAGAACTGCTGCAACGATGTCTTAGAATTGAGATGATTGGCCTCCAACAACCACAACCACCTTCCTTTGTGCTAGGTGTGGTTCCAGCCAGCAGAAAAGTTCACCCCCCACCCCTGATTCCCAATGAGTTTAACTTTACTCTGGTTCCTTGATGCCACACTACTGCAAATGTTGCCTTAATGTCAAGAGCACTGCCTGTGCCTCTGGAATCAAGTTTTTTTGCTCACGTTTGGACCCAGGCCTTAATGAGATCCAGAGCCCACTGATCCTGGTGGAACCCAAACTGAACATCAGTGAGTAAGTTATTGCTGAGTAAGTGCCACTTGATTGCACTATCAACAACACCTACCATCACTTTGTTGTTGATTGACAGTAGACTGATGGATCGGTAATTGGCCAGATAGGATTTGTCCTGTTTATTTGAGGAGTAAGTTAAAACTGTCCAAACTTTAACACTAAATTAATATGGTAAGCCTTGTGATTATGTACTGTTCTACAACTGGTTAACATAAAAACCCAATTGGCCTGTAAATATCCTTCAAGGAGGAGAACCATCCCTAGCCTGGTCTGGGCTACATGTGACTTCAGCTTCACACTGTGCCCTCTGAAATGACTTAATCAAGCCACTCATAAATAATTCTACAAGGACTGAAGTGGCTCAAGGAGAAAGCCTACCACACTTTTTCTCTCGTAGTAATTGCCAATATGGCCCACATCCTGGACAAAACGTGTAAATTTTAAAAAGTCATACTGGTGCAGGAAGAAAGTGCATTATTGAGACAGAACGAAGGAAGCTTTAACTTGCACCTAATGTATATTATACCTGACCTGGGAGAACTCAAAAGTTAAGACATTAATTTCCATCAATGATGTCTTTTGGCACAACAACCACAAATTTCTCCTTCCCCTATCCTGTAGCCTCTAATGATCCACTTGGCATGGACCTTTCTCTTATTGCCCCAGGTTATATTCATACATTATCTTTTACCATTCTTCCATAGCATAATTTTTAATTTATCCTTTTGTTCTATCTCTGCTCTTCTCTATGTCATTTAACTTTCCCACTTGATTGCCCCTCAGTATATAGTTTCAGTCAAGCATCATTAAATCTCCAAGCCCCGCCATTCTCCCTTCAGTATAATGACTTTTTACAGCTGTGTGACTTACACAAGCTCGAAACAAAAATTTGCTGATTCATTTTTTAACTCTGAGGGCCAGATATGTTCACGATGTAAAGCGTGAGAACTCCCTGTAATTTTCAATGCAATTAACAATTCATTAATGGAATGGTGGGAATGTGTGCATGTGAAATATGTGATTCCTGAGAAATTCATTTATTCAGTGCAATAACAAACTCACAGCCAATCACAACGCAACAGCAATAATAATCTTTTAACATTGCTCAGATGGCTAAGGTGTGACTGAGCTGTTGGAAATCTCAAATCACTTGTAGTTTGGCTGTGGATGTAACCTTCAATAAAAATGAGAATTGAGAAAATGCCCATTATTTTTTATTCATTCATAGGATGTGGGTATCGCTGGCAAAGTCAACATACATTGCCCATTCCAAATTTTCCTTAAGAAAGTGGTGGTGACCTGTCTTCTTGAACTGTGAGACTATTTGGTGAGGGTATTCCCACAGTTCTCCAAGGGAAGGTTTTTCAGCATTTTGGCTCAACAATGACAAAGCAACAACAAGATTTGTTTCCAAGTTAGGATGGTGTCTGAGTTGGAGGGGAACTTGGAGGTGCTGGTGTTCCCCTGTGCATGCTGCCCCCCTGTGCATGCTGCCCTTATCCTTCAAAGTGGTGGAGCTTGTAGGGGTTTGGCAGGTTCTATAAAAGAAGCCTTGGCGAGTTGCTGCAATGCAGCTTGTAGACAGTACAAAGGAGGGAGTGAATGTTTAAGGTGGTGGACAGGGACAGATAGAACAGGCTGCTTTGTCCTGAATGGTGTTGACCCTCTTGAGCCTGCTTTGTCTTGAATGCTTGATTGTTGGAACTGTACTCATCCAGGCAAATGAAGAGTGTTCCATCACACTCCCGATTCTTGCCTTGTAGATGGTGGACAGACTTTCGGGAATCAGGAGGTGAGTTACTCACCACAGAATTACGAGCTTCTGACCTGCTCTTGTAGTCAATGTATTTATGCGGCTGATCCAGTTAAGTTTCTGGTCAATAATGACACCCAGGATGTTAGTAGTGGGTATTTGGTGATGGTAATACCATTTAATGTCAAGAGAAGGTGGCTAGACTCTCTTGCTGGAGATGGTCATTGCCTGGGACTTGTGTGGCAAAAACATTACTTGCCGCATATCATCCCAAGCATGGATGTTGTCCAGGTATTGCCGCATGCGGCCAAGCTCTCCTTCATTTTCTGATGAATTGAATACTGTGCATCATCAGCAAACATCCCCACTTCTGGCGTTAGGATGGGGAAACTGAAGATGATTGGGCCTAGGGCACTCTCCCGAGGAACCCTCCTACAGACAGTGTCTTAAGGCTGAGATGATTGGCCTGCAACAACCACTCCAGCCAGTAGAGAAGTTTCCCCCCGCCGATTCCCATTGACTTCAGTTTTACTAGGACTCCTTGATGCCACATTGTTACTCGCCCCTTAGCTCTGGAACTGTATTATCAATTCTTGGATTGAGGTCATAATGAGGTGTAGAACCAAGTGGGCTTGGGGAAACCCAAACTGCGCATTGGCGAACATGTTATTGGTACGTGTGGCTTGACAGCAGTGTCAAGGGCACCTTCCATCACTTTGCTGATGGCTTATAGTAGGATGATGGGACTGTACTTGTCCAGATTAGATTTGTTCTGATTTTTGTGGACAGGGTACACCTGTGCAGTTTTTCAGTTTGTTGGCTAGATGCTAGTGTTGTAGCTGTACTGCAACAGCTTGGCTAAAGGCACAGCTAATTCCAAAGCACAAGTCTTCAGAACTACAGCCAAGATGTTGTCAGTGTCCATAGCCTTTGCTGTATCCAGTGTGCTAAGCAATTCCTTGATATAATATGGAATCAGTTGAATTGGCTAAGGCTGGCTGTGATTGTTGGGACCTCTGGAGGAGGCTGAGGTGGATCATATACTCAGTGTTTCTGGCTAAAGGTGGTTGCAAAACTTTCAGCTTTGTCCTTTGCACTCAAATACTGGGTCCACCATCTTGGAGGGTGAAAATATTCACAGAACCTCCTCTTCCCATTAGTTTTTTAATTGTCCACCACTATTTCGGACTGGATGTGGCATGACTGCAGAGCTTTGATCTGATCCGTGCTTAGTTTTGTCTACAGCATGTTGCTTCTGCTGTTGAGTGTGCATAGTGTGAGTTAGGACACAGTTTTGAGTGATGTCAAGTTTAAGGAAAGTAGTATATGGGTGACTGACCAGGAATGAGTTAGAATAGTCAGGTCTATAGGTAACGAAGGCATGGATATAGGTTTTATGGATGAGCTGAGGCAAGTACTGAGTAAGGTTCTTGGAGGGTATCCTCACTGAAGATGGGACTTCATCTCCGCAAGGACTGTGTGATGGTCACTCCTACCAATACTGTCATGGGCAGATGCACCTCATAGACCCAGTCTAACAGCTATGTCCTTTAGGACTCGGCCAGCTTGGTCAGTAGTGGTGCTACCGAGCCACTCTTTGGTGATGGACATTGAAGTTCCTCACCCAGAGTACATTCTGCGCCCTTGCCATCCTCAGTGCTTCTCCAGGTGATGTTCAACATGGAGAAATACCAATTCATCAACTGAGGGGCAGGAGGGGGGTGTACGTGATAATCAGCAGGAGGTTTCCTTGCCCATGTTTGATTTGCTGCCATGAGATTTCATGGGATCCGGCGTCAATGTTGAGGACTCCCAGGGCAGCTCCCTCCTGAGTGTATACCACTGTGCCACCATCCCTGCTGAGTCTGTCCTGCCGGTGCGCCAGGACATAGCCAGGGATGGTGATAGTGGTATCTGGGTCATTATCTGTAAGGTATAATTCCGAGTATGACTATGTCAAGTTGACTAGTATGTGAGACAGCTCTCCCAATTTTGGAACGAGCTCTCAAATGTTAGTTAGGAGGACTTTGCAGGGTCAACAGAGCTGAGTTTGCCATAGTCATTTCTGGTGTATGGGTGGATGCTGGGTGGCCTGTCTGGTTCCATTCCTTTGATACAACTGAGTGGCTTGCTTGGCCATTTCAGACAGTATGTAAGAATCAACCAAATTGCATTCTGTGCATCTGGAGTCACATGTAGGCCATACCAGGTAAGGATGGCAGATTTCCTTCCCTAAAGAACATTAATCGATAGTGACCTCATGGTCATCACTAGGCTTTTAATTTCAGATATTTATTGAATTCAAATTCCACCATCTGCCATGGTGGGATTCAAACCCTGGTCCCCAGTGCATTACTCTGGGTCTCTGGCTTACTAGTCCAGTGACAATACCACTACGCCACTGCCTTCCCCTAACTCTCATCACCTGCCTCACCCAATCTCTCAGCTATATCCTTCAGAACTTTTGATGCTACCCAGTCATTGTCTTTCATATGGCTGGGGACCACATCAAGGTGGTCAAGCCAGGATATTACACCAGAAGTGACGGTGTGTATTGCTGTAATACCTCCTTCATATTTATGAGTCAGGAATTGAGTAATTGTGTTCCATGGTCTGTTCTGGGTGACCACGTTTGCACACAGGAGAGTTTGTAATCTTCCATTTGTGCATCTAGAAATCTGAATCACAAGGTGCAGAAGAGGCCCTTTAGCCCATCGAGTCTTCACCAACACATGAGAAACACCTGACCTATCTACCTAATCCCATTTACCAGCATTTGGCCCGTAGCCTTGAATGTTATGACGTGCCAAGTGCTCATCCAGGTACTTTTTAAAGGATGTGAGGCAACCCGCCTCCACCACCCTCCCGGGCAGTGCATTCCAGGCCGTCACCACCCTCTGGGTAAAAAAGTTTTTCCTCACATCCCCCCGCCCCCAAACCTGCCCTTCACCTTGAACTTGTGCCCTCTCATGACTAACCATTCAAGTAAGGGGAACAGCTGCTTCCTAACTACCCTGTCCATGCCCCTCATAATCTTGTACACCTCGATCAGCTCGCCCCTCAATCTTCTCTGCTCCAACGAAAACAACCCAAGTCTATCCAACCTCTCTTCATAACTTAAATGTTTCATCCCAGGCAACGTCCTGGTGAATCTCCTCTGCACCCCCTCCAGTGCAATCACATCCTTCCTATAATGTGGCGACCAGAACAGCACACAGTACTCCAGCTGTGGCCTCACCAAGGTTCTATACAACTCCAACATGACCTCCCTACTTTTGTAATCCATGCCTTGATTGATAAAGGCAAGTGTCCCATATGCCTTTTTCACTACCCCACTAACATGCCCCTCCACCTTCAGAGATCTATGGGCACACACGCCAAGGTCCCTTTGTTCCTCAGAATTTCCTAGTGTCATGCCATTCATTGGATACTTCCTTGTCAAATTACTCCTTCCAAAGTGTATCACCTCATACTTTTCAGAGTTAAATTCCATCTGCCGCTTATCTGCCCATTTGACCATCCCATCTATATCTTCCTGTAGCCCAAGACACTCAACCTCCCTGTTAACTACCCAGCCAATCTTTGTGCCATCTGCAAACTTACTAATCCTAACCCCCACATAGTCATCAATGTCGTTTATATAAATGATGAATAATAGGGGACCCACCACAGATCCCTGTGGTATTCCACTGAACATGGGCTTCCAGTCACTAAAGCAGCCTTTTGTCATCACCCTCTATCTCGTACAACTAAGTCAATTTTGAATCCACCTTATCAAATCGCCCTGTATCCCATGTGCCTTTGCCTTCTTTATAAGTCTCCCATGTGGGACCTTGTCAAAGGCTTTGCTGAAATCCATATAAACTACATCAACTGCACTACCCTCATCTACACACCTGGTCACCTCCTCAAAAAATTCAATCAAATTTGTTAGGCATGACCTCCCTCTGACAAAGCCATGCTGATCAAACCTTGCCTCTCCAAGTGGAGATAGATTCTCTCCTTCAGAATTTTCTCCAACGGTTTCCCTACCACAGACGTGAGACTCACTGGTCTATAATCTCCTGGTTTATCTCTACAACCCTTCTTAAATAGCAGAACCACATTAGCTGTTCTCCAGTCCTCTGGCACCTCTCTCCCCCCCCACCCACCCCGTGGTCAGAGAGGAATTAAAAATTTGGGTGAGGCCCTGCGATCTCCTCCTTTGCCTCCCTCAGCAGTCTGGGACACAAATCATCCGGACCTGGAGATTCGTCCACTTTTAAGCCTGCCAACATCTCCAATATCTTGTCACTCCCTATATCAATTTGCTCAAGAACCTTGCAGTCTCTGTCCCCGAGTTCCGTACCCTCATCCTCATTCTCATTCTCTTGGGTGAAGGCGGATGTGAAGTATTTGTTCTGCATCTGCCATGTTTTGTATGGATGCGGTTTAGGGATGCCCATGAGCTTCATGGGAGGTCAAAACCAGGGACCTTCTGTGTCGGGTCTTTCACGAGGTGTTTATTGGTGAGTTCTTGTGAGGACCATTCATTTTTCCAAGCTTCAGAGTTGAAATCGCATTGCTTGAGGTTGTGCGCATGGGCTAAAGTGACTTCAGGCATAGGTGAGGGATGTTGATGAGGTCCTGGCGGATGGGGAGGCATTTGTTTTCCTCAATTCGCTTGGATTCACAGAGAGTCGTTGTGTCATGGCAGATTGGTATGTGGGGTGCTGGTGCTGGGTGGGTGGGGCTGATGTGTGCCAGCATGGTTAGCCAGGATGTTGGGGTCGACCTGAGGGCTCCAGTGATGCATCTCATTGCAATGTTCAGTTGAACATCAACCAGTTGAGTGTGGTTACTTCTGGTCCATACCGGTGCACAGTACTCAGCCACAGAGTACCCAAGGGCCATTGCTGCAGTCCATAGTGCTGTTACTGAGGCTCCCCAACTGGTATTTGCAGTTTCTGCATCACGTAGACTCTTGACTTCATTTTCATGGCTACCTTCTTCAGGTGGCCTTTGAATTGTGTGGTCCAGCTTCACTCCAAGGTAGGTTGGACTGGGGTCATATCGTACAAGGTTGTTGCAGAAGGCCATATTCAGAGTTCAATTAATATTCTTGTTTTCAAGTTGAAATGCGGTGACTGTTTTGTGGGGGTTTGGTTTGAGCCTCTATTTCTGGAAGTACTCAGACATGGTGTTGAGATCCTTGTTCAAAGTGGACTCGATGTTGTCGAAGGTGGCTGTTGGCTTTGCCAGGGCAAGATTGTCCACATATGCAAATTTGCATGATTTTGTTGGTGGCATGTTGCTCATGTAGACGTTGAAAAGCATCGGTGCCAATACTGATCCTTGTCGCAGTCCGTTGTTGAGGGATCGAGGTGAGCTGACTTTGTCACTAAGATGGACACATAGCCATCTATTGCTCAGCATCACCCAAAGCAGTCATAGTGTTTTGGGGCAGGGGATGATCCTTGAGTTTCAACATCAGGCCTTTAATCCAACCATGTCATAGACTGTTGACAGGTCTATGAAGGCTGCACTGATCTTGAGTTTCCTCTGGAAAACAGCCTCAGTGTGTGTGTTGTGAGGGAAAGAGCTTGGTCGCAGCAACTACATTTAGGCTGGAAGCCCACTTGTTCTTCAGGGATCATGGCCTCGACGAGAGGGCTGATTCTCTGTAGAGTGATATGTTCTAGGAGATTAAGTCGTGCACAGATGTGATATTGGTCAATAGCTTGCTGGGTCGTCGATCGGCTTGCCAGATTTTAGTATGGCACAAACCATTGTCTCCCGCCATGCTTTTGAGATGCATCCTAATCCAATGGCTTTGCTGTACAGTTTCACAAGCCACTGGAATCCCTTTGGGCCTAGTTGTCAGAGAAATTCCAGGGGATACCATCTCTGCCAGCCACCTTCCCTTTCTTCATTACTGTTAATCCTCCCTTCACCTCATCTACGCTGATGGGGTGGGGGGCTTATGGAGGGATCAAGGTCATGGTCCAGTGTAGTTGATGATGTATCTCTCTCTTGGTGTTCTTGTTGAAAGGTCCTTATGCTCTTGCCACCAATTTAGAGGCTATGGAGTTGGGCTGGACTTTTGGGGTCCAGTATTCCATAGGATGTGCGGCTCCAAGACGACATAGGAGGGCCCAGGCACAGCAACTAGAGTGTGTGAAGTCCAGGCCTTCAAAGCACACAACCCATTGCTGGCACCTGGTAGAATCTAGACACTCAAGCAGACCTTGGCAACCTGTAGGCCACCAAACTGATTGTATTTCCAGTGCATGTCCTGGGTCTCCTTTATCCAGCAGGAAGTATATTCTTCCTTGAAGTCTCGGGGATGCCCTTTTTGGCAGCGGTCAGGAGACCAACAAACCAATTATAGCATTCCAGGATCGCAGGGATTCGGGTCACCACTTTTTCGACTGCTTCCCTATAGCAGTCCCAGTTGGCTTTGGCCAAGTTCTAACATGGGATTCGTTTTGATGAGATCACAGGGATTTCAATACTGACATGAGTGATGATGAGTTGGCAGTTGGGGAAGTCAGAGTATTTTGTGGTATGCATGTAGCCTGTTCCCACTTTGGCCTTTGGACACAATGGTGAATTCCAGGTTGTAGCCTCATTGCCAATGGGCAGAGTGGAAAATTGCTCATTGTTTGGGATCGAAGACCAGCTTCAAGTCTTCTTCAGACATCCAGCCTGTGGGGTCTTGGCCATCGGTTTCATTTTTATCATAACCTCACATAGTGTGGTGGCTGTTAAAATCACCAATATATACAGCTGGGATTGTTGAACTTGGAAGTGCTGGATTCGGCCATTTAGAGTTAGGAGCTTTATACACATTAGTGATGTGCAGCTTCCATATTTGATGGAAGTGGTGTAGGTGGCTTCTTCTTCAGTTGCGGGAAGGGTATTGAACTTTGTAATGGTGTTCTTTACATATGTGACCAAGTCACATTTTGAGTAGTAGTGACTAGTCATGAGGTTATATACATGGATACAATAGCGGTAGGCCTGTTTGGCCATTGGATACATGGGTGTCTTGAAGTGCAAGAATGGCAATGATGTGCGTCTTCGAGATGTCCCCGAGATATTCGCACTTTGCCCGGGAAAGTCCTTCGATGTTATGTTGTAGAATTCTTATTCCAGGATTGACCTGCTGCATTGCTTGACCTGAGAAAGGGCCACACTGGTGACTTGAATTATCATTCTGAAGATTAGGAGATCAATGATTGATGCTTGGTCTCCAGGTTGATGGCATTTGTCGTGATTTCTCACTTAACGGTGTGGGCCATGTGAAGGGCTGCCATCTTCCACTCCTAGTTAATGATGGCCATTGAAGTCTGTCATTCAGGGTACTTTCTGCAAGGTGACTAACTCTTATGAAATAATGTAAGGGACATTTGAACTGTGGAACTGACAGGTGACCATAATATGTGTTGGGGGTCTGGTGCAGTTCTGGTGACCATAACAGCAAGGGTGCATGAGTATGATGCCGGCCACAGTACACATGCTCACAAAAATAAACAGAGCCAAGGATAATGGGAGACTCCTAGGCTCAGTATTATACAGGCTGACCTAACAATAAGGGACGAAAGACAGTCAAAATAAGGGACAATCCCTTCAAATACGGGACAGCTGGTCACCCTGACTTTCTGTGCCCTTGCTGCCCTCAGTGCTTCATTCAGGTAATGTTCAACATGGAATAGCACTGATTGAGTGACAGAGGGCAGTAGATTTCTTTGCCCATGTTTAACCTGATGCCATGAGACTTCATGGGGTCTGGAGCTGATATTGAGGACACCCAGGGCCACTACCTACTGCCTGTATACCACAGGAAATACCCAGGGATGGTGATGGAGGAGTCAGAGTTATTTCTTGAAAGGTATGATTCTGAGAGTATGACACTGTCAAGCTGTTGCTTGACTAGGTTGTGGATCAGCTCTCCCAATTTTGGTACAGGTTCCCAGACATTAGTGAGGAGAACTTTAAGGGTCTACTGAACTGAGTGTGCCTTTGTCATGTCCAATGCCCAGGTCAATGCTGGGTGGTCCATCCAGTTTTATTCACTATGGTGGTTGTAGCAGTTTGATACAACTGAGTCACTTGCTAAGCCATTTCAGAGGGTGCAGTTAAGAATTAATAACAATGTGGGTCTGGAGTCGCATATAGGCAAGACCAGGTAGAAATGCAGATTGCTTTCCCTGATGGATTTTTGTGAACACTGGGTTTTTGCAATAATATGGTAGTCCAATGGTCATCATTACTAGGATTTTATTCCAGATTTATTTAATTAATTGAATTTATGTTCTCTAGCTATTGAAGTGGGATTTGAGGTCATGACTTCAGATCATTATTACAAGCCCCTTGATCATTAATCCAATAATATAACAACTATACTACTGTACTCAATTGATTACAGATCCTGCAGTGCTCATAGCTTCTGAGATGGAGAGACACAAGTCATGGTAGCTGACCATGACTCCCAATATATGAAAATGGCACAAATGTAGCAATATATCACTGACAGAATCAGCTCCTGTCTGGTACATTGCAACTTGCACGTATCTCAGTGTCAGCTCCTGTCCACATACAGTACAGAATGGATAATGAGAAGATTCATTCCTGTCTGGTACTGTATGCCCAGTACAGGTAGAGTATCCTTGGGGCCGATTGCATTTCGGATTTCAGATAATTTTGGTTTTCGGATACCGCATATAGGCCTAGGCCTACTTACATTACAATGGCCAAAGCCTAGATTAGCTATAGTCTAAAGTAAATAAAATGGCTAGAAAAGTAAGATGTACCACTGACTAATAAATACACGGTACCTGTAATAAGTTCTCACCCGTGGCGCTATCTGCGATTCTGCTTGTAAGCAAGGGTTCGCAAGATAAACAGTGCAGTCAAACGACTAGACTTCCCACACCAAAGGTCGGATGCAGTCAGCAAGATACATGTCGGCTCACATCAGAGACTCCTTCACTAAAGGTCGATGAGGCTAAAAAAAAAGTGCGGTTTTTGGTTGTGTTCAGATTAACGGATAAAGGACACTGGACCTGTATGTCTCAGTGTCAAAACCTGTAGATGTACAGCACACAATGGCTAAAAGAGAAAAATTCACTCTTGTCTGACATTGCCTAAATCATGTTCCTATCAATATATAAATTTGTTGCACGTTGTGTTACCGAGCGCCTCAGAAAAGGCAAGTTGTCAATAATATCCCAGTCGAACTATTCCAGTACAGCTACAACCTGGCAATGTGGAAAATTGCCCATGTATGTCCTGTACACAAAAGCAGGACTCATCCAACCCAGCCAATTACTGCCCCATCAGTCTACTTTCTATTGTAAGTAAAGTGATGGAAAGGGTCATCAACAGTGCTATCAAGTGGCACTTGCTTAGCAATAACCTGCTGTCTGATGCGCAGTTTGGGTTCCGTCAAGGTCACTCAGTTGAGTTCCTGACCTCATTACAGCCTTGGTTCCAACATGGACAAAAGAGCTGAACTCCAGAGGTGAGGTGAGAGTGACTGCCCTTGACATAAAGGCAGCATTTGATAGAATGAGGCATGAAGGAGCCCCAGCAAAAATGGAGTCAGGGGAAAACTCTCCGTAAGTGATACCGAGCACAAAGGAACATGGTTGTGGGAGGTCAATCACCTCAGTTCCAGAACATCACTGCAGGAGTTATTCAGGGTAGTGTCTTAGGCCGAACCATTTTTAACTGCTTCATCAATGACCTTCCCTCCATCATAAGGTCAGAAGTGGGGATGTTTGCTGATGATTTGCACAATATTCAGCACTGTTTGCGACACCTCAGATACTGAAGCAGTCCATGCCCAAATGCAGCAAAGGTCAGACATTATCCAGGCTTAGGGCTGACAAGTGGCAAGTAACATTCACGCCACACAAGTGCCAAGCAATGACCATCTCCAACAACAGAGAATATAACAATCGCCCCATGACATTCAATGGCATTACCATCACTCAATCCCCCACTATCAACGTCCTAGGGGTTACCATTGACCAGAAACTGAACTGGACTAGCCAGTTAAATGGGGAGGTGGCGGGGCCAGAAAGTCCTGCCAAAGTTAACAGACTTTTCGCTGCTCTCCAAGTTTTCCGATACCGCCCATGGCAGAACATGCTCAGCACCGCCATCTCAAGTGTGCTTGCACACTAACAGGAGAAAGAGCACATCCTGAGAGGGGCACAGCCAGAGTGGGTATTCGGAATTTGTTGCAAAGCGGGAATTTGGTGCATAGCGGATGAGATGCTATTTGCATTTTTTCCTTGCTATCCAACTTCTTAAATCTTCAGAGCGTGCTGCAGCAGCAGAGGCTACAAGGGAAAGGAATCACTGGTAAGTAGTGGGTAAGGTATTTACTAGTTTAATCGCTTATAGTTTAAGGTGTTTTTGTGGCTTACAGTTTGTATATTTTACAGTAACGAGAATCAGGAAAGACGAGCCCAAGAGTAATTGACTTAAAAGGTTTAATTTAAAGGGATAAGTCATGGCAGGAATGCTCAAAGCCGTGGTATGCTCCATGTGGGAAGCCGGGGACATTTCCAGTGTCCGGGACCAGCATGTGTGCAGGAAGTGTGTCCAGCTGCAGCTCCTGGAAGCTCTGGTTTCAGAGCTGGAATGGCAGCTGGGGACACTGGAGCATCCGCGAGTCTGAGAGCATCGTGGAGAGCACATTTAGAGAGGTGGTCACACCACAGATGAAGGGACTTGAGGAAGGAAGGTAATGGGTGACCACCAGGCAGTCCAAGAGAAACAGGCAGATGGTTTAGGAGTCCCCTGGGGTCCCGCTCGCAAATCGGTATTCCGTTTTGGAAGCTGATGAGGGTCTGGTTCCTCCAGGGAGTGCGGACAGAGCCAAGCTTCTGGCACCACAAGCAGCCTGTCTGTACAGGAGGGGAGAAAGGGAGGAAGAGCAATAGTAATAGGGGATTCTATAGTCAGGGGAACATATAGGCGCTACTAGGATGGTATGTTGCCTCCCTGGTCCCAGGGCCCGTGATGTCACTGTTCAGGGCATCCTGAAGGGGGAGGGTGATAAGGCAGAGGTCATGGTACATGTTGGTACCAATGACAGAGGTAGAAAGAGGGATGAGGTCTTGTATCAAGAATTCAGAGAGTTAGGCAGTAGACTAAAAAGCAAGACCTCTCCGGTTGTAATCTCTGGACTACTCCCAGTGTCACGTGCTAGCGAGCTCAGAAATAGGAGAACAGCGCAGATGAATACATGGCTTAAGAGTTGGTGCAGGAGGGAGGGTTTTAGGTTCCTGGATCACTGGGACCGTTTCTGGGGAAGGTGGGACCTGTACAAGCGGGACGGTCTACATCTGAACCAGAGCGGGACTAACATCCTTGCGGGCGGGTTTGCTAGTGCTGCTGGGAGGAGTTTAAACTAATTCGGCAGGGGGAGGGGACACCGAATGTTAGCAGGATAGGGACACATCATAATACAGTAAAACAATCAAGTCAGAGGGAGTACAGCTGCAATAAGCTTCAAGGGAGTAAGGCAAGGCTGGATGGCCTCTACTTTAATGCCAGGAGTATTACAGGTAAAACGGATGAGTTAAGGATGAGGATTCACATGTGGAATTGTGATATAGTAGCCATCACGGAGACGTGGTTGAGGGAAGGGCAGGATTGGCAGCTCAACATTCAGGGATATAGAATCTTCAGGCGAGACAGGGGAGGGGTTAAAGAGGAGGAGGTGTTGCATTATTAGCTAAGGAGTCAGTTACTACAGTGAGGAGAGATGATATCTTGGAGGGGGCTTTGTGGGTAGAGCTTAGGAATAAAAAAAGGGCAACCACATTATTACGTGTTTATTATAGACCCCCAGATAGTCAGCGGGAAATTGAGGAGCAAATATGTGCACAATTTGTGGAGGTGTGTAAAAGCAATAACAATAGGGTAATTATATTAGGTAATTTCAACTTTCCCAACATTAATTGGGATAGACATGGTGTTAAGGGCTTGGATGGAGTGGAATTCTTGAAATGTGTACAGGAGAACTTTTTAGGTCAATATGTAGCAGGTCCAACAAGGGATGGTGCATTGCTGGACCTAATTTTGGGGCATGAAGCCGGACAGGTGGCTGAGGCGGTGGTGGGTGAGCATTTTAGCGATAGCGACCACAACATGGCACAGTTTAAGTTTGTTCTGGACAAAGAAATAGACAAGTTGCAAAAAAATGCTTTGAATTGGGGGAGAGTGGATTTTAGTAAAATAAGGCAGGATCTGGCCAAGGTAGACTGGGAACAGTTACTTGTGGGGAAATCTACAGATAAACAGTGGGGGGTGTTCAAAAAGAAAATGGGGAGGGTACAGGCTCAACATGTTCCCTCTAGGGTGATAGGAAGGAGTAACAAGCCCAGAGAACCATCGATGACCAGAGATATTCAGGTTACGATGAGAAGGAAAAGAGAGGCTTTTAGCAGGTACACAGGAAGCAAATCAGCAGAGGCAGAGGAGTACAGACAGTGCAGGGTGGAGCTTAAGAAAGCAATTAGGAGAGCAAAGAGGGGATATAAGAAAGCTCTGGCTGGTAAAAGTAGGGAAAATCCCAAGATATTCTATAAGTATATCAATGGGAAGAGAATAACCAGGGAAAGAGTAGGGCCCATAAGGGACCAAGGGGGCAAGCTATGGGTGGAGCCAGAGGACATCGCTAGTGTTGAATGAATACTTCACGTCCGTCTTCACCCAAGAGAATGAGGATGAAGGTATCGAACTCGGGGAGAGAGACTGCGAGGTTCTTAAGCAAATTGCTATAGGGAGTGACAAGGTATTGGAGGTGTTGGCAGGCTTAAAAGTGGACAAATCTCCAGGTCCGGATGATTTGTGTCCCAGACTGCTGAGAGAGGCAAGGGAGGAGATCGCAGGGGCTCTGACCTGAATTTTTAATTCCCCTCTGGCCACGGGGGAGGTGCCAGAGGACAGGAGAACAGCTAATGTGGTTCCGCTATTTAAGAAGGGTTGTAGAGATAAGCCAGGGAACTACAGGCCAGTGAGTCTCACGTCAGTGGTAAGGAATCTATTGGAGAAAGTTCTGAAGGAGAGTATCTATCTCCACTTGGAGAGCAAGGTTTGATCAGGGATAGTCAGCATGGCTTTGTCAGAGGGAGGTCATGCCTAACAAATTTGATTGAATTTTTTGAGGAGGTGACCAGGTGTGTAGATGAGGGTAGTGTAGTTGATGTAGTTTATATGGATTTCAGCAAAGCCTTTGACAAGGTCCCACATGGGAGACTTATAAAGAAGGCAAAGGCACATGGGATACAGGGCGATTTGATAAGGTGGATTCAAAATTGGCTTAGTTGTAGGAGGCAGAGGGTGATAGCAGAAGGATGCTTAGTGACTGGAAGCCAGTGTCCAGTGGCGTACCACAGGGATTTGTGCTGGGTCCCCTATTATTTGTCATTTATATAAACAACATAGATGACTATGGGGTGTTAGGTTTAGTAAATTTGCGGATGACACAAAGATTGGCCAGGTGGTTAACAGTGAGGTTGAGTGTCTTGGGCTACAGGAAGATATAGATGGGATGGTCAAATGGGCAGATAAGTGGCAGATGGAATTTAACCCTGAAAAGTGTGACATGATACACTCTGCAAGGAGTAATTTGACAAGGAAGTATTCAATGAATGGCATGGCACTAGGAAGTTCTGAGGAACAAAGGGACCTTGGCGTTTGTGTCCATAGATCTCTGAAGGCAGGGGGGCATGTTAGTAGGGTAGTGAAAAAGGCATATGGGACACTTGCCTTTATCAATCGAGGCATGGATTACAAAAGTAGGGAGGTCATGTTGGAGTTGTATAGAACCTTGGTGAGGCCACAGCTTGGAGTACTGTGTGCAGTCCTGGTTGCCATATTATAGGAAGGATGTGATTGCACTGGAGGGGTTGCAGAAGAGATTCACCAGGATGTTGCCTGGGATGAAACATGTAAGTTATGAAGAGAGGTTGGATAGACTTGGGTTGTTTTCGTTTGAACAGAAACGACTGAGGGGCGAGCTGATCGAGGTGTACAAGATTGAGGGGCATGGACAAGGCAGATAGGGAGCAGCTGTTCACCTTAGTTGAAGGGTCAATCACAAGGGGGCATAAGTTCAAGGTGAGAGGCAGCTGGTTTAGGGGGGATGTGAGGAAAAACATTTTTACCCAGAGGGTGGTGACCGTCTGGAATGCACTGCCTGGGAGGGTGGTAGAGGTGGGTTGTCTCACATCCTTTAAAAAGTATCTGGATGAGCACTTGGCACATCATAACATTCAAGGGTATGGGCCAAGTGCTGGTAAATGGGATTAGGTAGTTAGGTCAGGAGTTTCTCACGTGTCAGTGCAGGCTTGATGGCCGAAGGGCCTCTTCTGCATTGTGATTCTGTGAAGGGCAATTGGGGATGGGCAATAAATGCTAGCCAACTAGCGATGCCCACGTCCCATGAATGAATAAAACAACCTAAAAAGAAAATATAGCACCCTTCAAATGTCTAAAGCGCTTTACAGTCAATTAGGTACTTTTTAAAGTGTAATCACAGTTGTAATTTTGGAAATCCAGCAGTCAGTTTGCACACAGCAAGCTCTGACAAACAACAATCACCCTGAAAATCTGCTTCTGTGATGTTCATTCAGGGATAAATGCTGCCCAAGGTACAAGGGATAGCTGTCTTTATTGTAGAATCATAGGGCTGATTCTTCGGCTCGGTGAATGGGGGCGGGGCCCGTTAACCGAGGCGTACAATGATGCGTGGTGACGTCGGGCGTGCATCCCGACGTCACGGCGGGTCACTCAGACTTTCAGTTCCGCCGAACTGTCAAAGGCCTATTAAGGCCATTTAACTGTCAATTAAGGTTGGCGGGCAGGCAAAGAACCCAGGTGGCCTTCACATTTTTCATTGAACCTCATCCACGGGCGGGGTGAGGTTTCATGAATAATTTTAAATTTTGCGAAAAATTTTTATTGAAATTAATGCACATGTCCCAGCTCATAACAGTTTCACATGAGGGGTGTCTGAATAATTTTTAAAAATCTTTTTTTCAGTTTTTCGCACTCAAATTAATCTCTCTTAGGCAGCTCCGTGCCTCAGGGAGATTTCTGTGCTCTTTCGCGCGCATGCACAAAAGAGTGCACTCCTGACTCAGGCAGCTCCCCCACTGCCCGCATGTGCGCTCCCTTAACTGGCCTTGGCCATAATTGGCCTGCCCACATAAAATGATGGCGCAGAAGCCCGCACCACCCGCCCAACAGGCAGAAAATTCTGCCCATAGAGTCATAGAATGGTTACAGCACAGGATGAGGCCATTCAGCCCATTTTGTCAATACTGGCTCTCTGCAAAAACAACTCTGCTGGTCCCATTCATCCCCTTTTTCCCCGTAGCCCTGTAAATCTTTTCTCTTCAGATAACTATTCAGTTTCCTTTCGAAAGGCACAATTAAATCTGCCTCCACCACGCTCTCAGACAGTGCATTCCAGATGCTGATCACTCACTGCATAGCAGGTTCCTCATGTTACCTTTGGTTCTTTGGCCATTCACCTTAAATTGGTGTCCTCTGGTTCTTGCCATTTCCATCAAGGGGAACAGTTTTTCCCTATCTACTCTCCAGATCCCTCATGATTTTGAACACCTGTATCAGATCTCCTCTCAACCTTTTATTTACTGAGAAAAACAGCCCTAACTTCTCCAATCCATTCATGGCTGGGATTTTCCAGTTCTGCCGTGAGTGGCACCGGAAAATTGAGAGCAACCAAAAGTCTGTTGACTTTGGGCGGGACTTTCTGATCCCGCCACGTCCCCATGTAAGCGAAGCCCCTCACCCTTGGAACCATTCTGGTAAATCTTTCCTCCAACCTCTTCAATGCCATTAAAGTGTCGTACCCCCAGAATTGGACACGCTACTCCAGTTGAGGCTGAACCAGTATTTTGTAATGGTTCACCATAACTTCCTTGCTTTTATACTCTGCCTCTATTTATAAAGCCCAGGATCCCATATGCCTTACTAACTGTTTTCTCAACCGGACCTGCCACAATTTATGTACATGTACCCCTAGGTCCCTCTGCTTCTGCAGCCCCTTTAAAATTGTATCCTTTATTTTATATTGCCTTTCCTCATTCTTCCTACCAAAACGAATCACTTCAAACTTCTCTGAATTAAATTTCGTCTGCCTTGTGACCGCCGCCCGCCCCCATTCCACCAGCCTGTCTGTTGTCTTCAAGTCTATTACTATCCTCCTCACAGTTCACAAAACTTCCCAGTTTTAGGCCATCTGCAAACTTTGAAATCATGCCCTGCACACCAAAGTCCAGGTCATTAATATAGATTAAGAAAAGCAGTGATTCTATTATCATTCCCTGGGGAACCCCACCATATAATATCCTCCAGCCCAACAATAATGGTTCACTGCTACTCTGTTTCCTGTCATTTGGCCAACTTCACATCTATGCTGCCACTTTGTTTTATTCCTGTCAAATCACGTTTTATCAAACACTTGTTACCCTTATCAACCTTCTCTGTTACCTCACAGAAAAACTCAATCATATTAGCTAAATATGACTTGCCTTTAACAAATACATGTTGGCTTTCCTTAATCCACATTTGTCCAAATGATTGTTAGTTTTGTCCTGGATTATCAATTCTAAAAGCTTTCCCTACACCACGTTTAAACTCACTGACATGTAGTTGCTGGTGTTATCCTTGCACCATTTTTGAACAAGTGTAACACCTGCAATTCTCCAGTCCTCTGGAACCACCCCTGTATCTAAGGAGGATTAGAAAATTATGGCCAGTACCTTCGCTATTTCTATCCTTACATCCAAGGATATCGAGAGGAAGTATCTGATCCGGTCTTGGTGACTAATCAACTTTTGAGGTAGCCAGCAATTGTAATACCTCTTCTTTTTTAGCCCATCCAGCGTCTCAACTATCTCCACTTTCATTTTGACTTTTGCACCATCTTCTTCCTTGGTAAAGACAGGTGCAAAATAGTGCCTCAGCACTGCCCTCAGTCTCCATCTGTAAATCCCCTTTTTGGTCCCAGATTGGACCCATTTGTTCTTCTGCCCTTTTGCTAGTTATAGTATATCTTTAGAAGACTTTTGGATTCCTTGTTATGTTAGCTGCCTGTCTCTTCTCATTTTCTCTCTTTGCTTCTCTTATTTCTTGTTTCTTTGCCCTTCTGAAGTTTCTATATTCAGCCTGGATCTCACTTGTATTATCAACTTGACATGTGTTATATGTACAATTTTTATATTCATCTTTCTATCTGTTTCATTGTCCAGGGAGCTTTGGCTTTGTTTGCCCTATCTTTCCTTTTCTTAGGAACGTACCTCAACTGTACCCAAAACTATCTGTCTTTAAAGGCAACCCATTGTTTCTTACAGTTTTGCCTCCCAATCTTTGCTGATTTACCTGGGCCAGATCCATTCACACCCACTGAAGTTGGCCTACCCCCAATTAACTATTTTTACTCTGGACCTAAACCTTTTGATACTATTATCACTGTCCCTTAAATGTTCCCCTACTGAGATTTGATCCACTTGTCTCGCCTCATTCCCCAGAACCATAAAATTCTCTTGAACACATTCCAGAAACTCTTGCCCCCTCCTTTGCCCTTTACACTATTAATATCCCAGCCTGTTTAAGATAATTAAAGTCCTCCATTATAATTACTGTATAGTTTTTGCACATCTCCATAACTTCCTTGCAAATATGTTCCTCTATATCTTTCCAACTAGTTGGTGGCCTATAGACTACACCCACTGGCGTAATGATCCACACCTCTAGTGCAGGATTAACATGGAGGTCCTTGGTTGTCAACGCCCTCTTAGGGCATGGTACCTGAAGAGAGAGAGAGTGTAATGATGCCTCAATTGTTTCTTAGCCCTAGCCAAATAGGTGCTGTCCTTGACCCTTTGAGGATATCCTCTCTGTTCAACATCATAATACCCTCCTTAATCAATAATGTCACCCCTCCTCCTCTCTTTCCTTCCCTACCTATCCTGAGCACCTTGTATCCAGGAGTATTTGGAGTCATCAAGTCGCTTGCGGCACAGGAGGAGGCCATTCAGCTCATCGAGCCCATGCCAGCTCCCTGCAGAGCAGTCCAGCCAGTCTCAATCCCCCACTCAGTCCCTGCAGCTCTCCAAGTTTAATTCCTTCAAGTATCCATCCATTTTTCTTTTGAAATCATTGATTGTTTCTACCACCACCACCCTCGTGGTCAGCAAATTCCAGGTCATTACCACTCCCCATGTTAAAAAGTTCTTCCTCACATTCCCCCTTCTTCTCTTGCCCAAAATCTTAAATCTGTGTCCTCTAGTTCTTGTACAATCAACTAATGGGGAGAGATTTTCCTTGTTTACCTTGTATAAGCCTGTCAAATCTCCCCTCGATCTCCTTTTCTCCAAGGAGAACAACCTCCACATCCCTGAAACCATTCTGGTAAATCTTCTGTGCACCCTTTCAAGGACCTTCACATCTTTACTAAAGTATGGTGACCAGAACTAGATGCAAAATTCAAAAGATGGGGCCCAATCAGAGCTTTATAAAGGTTCAGCGTAACTTCCCTGCTTTAGTACTCAATGCCTCTACTTATGATGCCCAAGATCCCACATGTTTCACTAACCACTCTCTCAATATGTCATGCCATCTTCATATGCATCCCCAGGTGGTGCCTCTGTTCCTGAACACTCTTAAAAAAAAATTGTGCCATTAAGTCTATATTACCTCTCCCCATCCCTTCTGCCCAAATGCATCACCTCACATTTCTCTGTATTAAATTGCATCTGTCACTTGTCTGCCCATTCTGTTAGCCCATCAATGTCCTGTTGCCAGAAATTCATATCAGCCTCACTGTTTGCCCCTCCTCCAAATTTGGTATCATTGGCAAATTTTGAAATCTTACTCCATATTCCAAGATCCAAGTCATTTATGTATTGCAAAAAAAGCTGTCGTCCAAGCACTGACCCTTGGGGCACACCACTGTCTGCCACCCTCCGGTCCAAAAAACACCAACCACCATGAGTCGCTGCTTTTGGTCTTTAAGCCATTTTTTAACCAATTTCACACTGACCCTCCTGTTCCATAAGCCTCAATTTTGTTAATCAGCCTTTTATGTGCACCTTGTCGAATACGTTTTGAAAATCCATATGGACAACATCCAACACATTGCCTTCATCAGCCTTTGTTACTTCATCAAAAATTCAATTAGATTAGTCAAGCATTATCTCCTTTTACAAATCCATGTTGGCTCTCATTAATTAACTTAAGCCACTCCAAGTGCCTGTTGATTTTATTCCCTGATTAAGGATTCGAAAACCTTACCCAACACTGATATTGTACTAACTGGGCTGTGGTTATTTAGGACTGTCCTTACACCCTTTCTTGAATAAGGGTGTCACATTTGCCACTTTCCAATCCTCTGGCACTTCCCCATATCAAGGGAAGATAGATTTTGGCAAGCCCTTCTGCTATTTCAACCCCTACTTCCTTTAGCAGTCTGGGACGTAAGCCATCTGGATCAGGTGACTTATCTACTATAAGCACAGCCAGCCTTTCCAGTACCACCTCCCTTTCAATTTTCACACTATCCATTGCCTCCAATATCTCTGCTTCTACCAATATTTTGTCAAATTCCTCCTCGTAAACATGAATACAAAGAATTCACTAAATATTCTAACTTTGCCTGTGCCTCTAAGCATAAACCACCCCCTTTGTTCCTAATATGATCCACTCCACCTCTTGCTACCTGCTTACTATTTACATGCTGGTAGAAGATTTTTGGGTTCCCTCTTAAATTGACATTCTATTCTCATACTTTCTCTTTGTCAGTCTTGCTTTCCTCTTCACCTGCCCTTTCAACCTGTTGTATTTGACCTGGTTTTCACTTGAAAAACTACCTGACATGCATCATATGCCTTCCTTTTTTGTTTCATTTAGAATGCGTCCTATCCTTTTTTGAGCCAGGTCTCTGTTATTGCCATGACACCATGTTCTCATGTGGTTATCTCTACTTGCAGCTTACCAACCTTGTTTTGCATGCCCCTTGTGCTCACATATATGCACTGCAAACCTAAAATAGGCCTTACTGCATTCCATCTTATTTTGACCCCACCTAATACCTTACTGTCTCTTACTCTAGTGCTATCTGTCTCTCCAAAGTCTTTGGAACCTTGTTTTTTTGTTCTCTCGAATGTTACATCCTGGTTCCCATCCCCCTGACAAGTTAGTTTAAAACCTCCCTACTAGCAAACTGTCCCGCGAGGACTTTGGTCTGGCCTATACAGGTCCTATCTCCCCAGAACCGGTCCCAATATCCCAAGAATCTAATGCCCACCCCGCCCCTGGCATCATTTCTCTAGCCACATATTCATGTCTCTATGTTCCTATTTCTATACTTGCTAGCACATGGCACCAGGAGAAACCCACAGATTACTTACCTTTGAGGTCCTGCTTACTAGTTTCTTTCCTAGTTCCCTAAAATCTGCTCCCAGGACCTCACCCCTCGTTCTGCCTATGTCATTGGCATTGATATGGATTTATCCTTCCCCATCAGAGTGCTTTGCATCTGCTTAGTGAGATCCTTGACTCTGGCACCAGGGAGGCAACATGGCCATCCTGGATTCAAGTCTGTGGCCACAGAAACACTTGTGTATTCCCCTAACTATAGGATTCCATGTCAGTATTGCTTTCCCACCTTCCTCTTGCTCCCTTTGTACAGCTGAGGCAATCATGAGTGCCTTGGAGTTGACATTTAAATCCCCTCAAGTACTTAGTCCCTTATGAAAAAAAAACAATTGTATTCATAACCCCATAATTGATAAAGATAGCTAATCATTTAATAACCTTTTGAGCCATCAATCAAACTGTGAAATTACAACCCCCCACTGTGACAATGACAGGTTGTGGAAGTAGCCAAGCAGTAATAATGTTATAATATTAGCACTTAGTTATTTTAACAAACATCTATTGAAACAGCTAGAACTTTTGTTTTACTCTCACAGACAAAGGCAGGCAGTTTTTTCTCAAATTTTTAAGGGCAGGGGATTTAAATAGCTTGACAGCTTGACAGTTCTACATACCTAATCTGCCCTTCAAGAGCATTTACATATCCACCGTAAAGTTGTGGAAAACACATTGCTGGTTGAGGCCGTTCCTGGACCAAAAATTGGATCTGCTTGTCCTGTGCACTGAGTTTAAATGGCCCAGTTGATTTGTAATTCATGCCTCTGCACTTCACGCCCCACCCCTTTCCCCTACTAGTGTAAGTGGGATCTGCCCGAAATTGGGGCAGTACTTTTGGATCAAGGCCCCTTTCACTATTTTTAAAGGTCTGCAGCCTCCAAGACTGGAAACATCCAGCCCCTACATGTTCAAAGTCACTGGTGCATCCCAATCATGCTGCACTCACCACACCTCATGTCTCAAATTACTCATATACTTTATCTCAAAATATTATTTTCTTAAAGAAATCTGTGGCACAAAAAATTCATATATGGGGAAATTGAAGTTATGCTGGAAAGGTAAAAAAAGCACTGAAGTCAAGAATATCAGTTTGGTGTAGTTCAGGCAGAAAAAGTAATTTCCCTGCAAGTAAATATTTCATCTTCATTGAATAAAGATTTGCGAGCTCCTTTCAAATACACTGCAATGTGATTCATCAAGTACCGTATTCAGATAGCAGATTACTCTCCTTCTGCATCGCTGACAATATGTTGCTCTGATAAAAAAAAGTTCAGCACTGCAATATCAGCCCTTCATAGTGTCTAATGGAGAATGAATGGTTGTGTCATTCATTGGCCACTGAGACCCAGAAATTCTGCTCACGGCTTATTCCCTGTGGTTCTATTGCACAGAAGGCATGTCGGTGAAGTTCTGTATCTTGTACCATTGCTCAAAGATGTTGGATACCATTAACATTTAGGCAAAAAGGATTGAGCACCATTAATGTTACATTAACAGTTACAACAGTGAAATGCATAAAAATTGGGTAATAAGAAAGCAATCAACTGGATCAATACGGGTATCTGCCAGAATCAACTCAATTCCAAAGGAAATCGGCTAGGAGCAACACAAT
Organism: Cetorhinus maximus; assembly: GCF_964194155.1. Taxonomy (NCBI): domain Eukaryota; kingdom Metazoa; phylum Chordata; class Chondrichthyes; order Lamniformes; family Cetorhinidae; genus Cetorhinus; species Cetorhinus maximus. The sequence continues at coordinate 56,517,084 of NC_135893.1, forward strand.
ATCAAATAAATCAGTTGGATCAATACAACTCAAGAAAATAAGAAAAGAGAAAAATGTACACAGCTTCTTAATCCTACTCCTCTCAAATCCCAAGTGCAATCAGATCTGTTGTGGACTCGACCCATACATTGGGCTGGATTTTATGGGGCTCCATATTACTTGCACCCACTGCCCTGGGCCAAAAATTTAGTTGTCAGTCCATCCACCCAAAACTCGGCTGTCCTGCAGCGATATTACACTAGGAGCAGGCTTAATTGCTTCAGAGCGGGACTACCACCCCGAACCTGGAGGAAGGCCACCCTAGAGAGCGGCCGGCCAATCTGATTTCTAGCAGCTCTGTCGTTCCAGCAGCATGTAAAATAGCAGTGGAGGCAGAATTAGGCCTTTAAGTGCCTTCATCTCGCAACTTCACAGCCTCAATAAGTCCAAGGGCGAGTGGGCTGTAAGACTCTTTTCCCCGTCACCATAATATGGGAAACAGGTTGGGGGGGAGTGGGAAGGCCAACCACTTTAATTTCCCTTTTGAGTAATGGGTTAATGGATGTGCTAATAAGGCTATGATGATAATGATGTAACTGAGAGATCAGTAGTCAGATGACCAAAAGACTCCAAGAGAGCTAGATGCAGAATAATCTGTGTCCTGAATACCGAGTGCTTACCCTGAGGTCTTTGTAAATAGTCTTAGTAAACTGTTCGATGTTAAACTATACCAACTATCTTAAGTCTGTTATAGGAGAAGCAAAGCCTCCTGAAGCAAAGTAAGGCAAGAAGATATGGTAATAGTAAAACCCCACTGAAGCTTGGTAATAGCATTGAAACATGGTGGCAGCGCTGGCGGCCACAGTCTAGCAAACTAAGGACATAGTTGGGTGCCCCACAAGTGACAACCAGTGAAAGAATTGACTTTGCAGTGACAAAGATCAGAACTGAAAAATACCCTGGTGTGGGACAGAGAGACACACAATATCGATAGCCACTGAGCTGCCACTATCCTTCCACAGCCTTTCCAACACATCAAGAGTCCACAGCAAGTACTGCAATTGGAGCTCTTGAAGAGAAGTTCAAAAGGTACCGAACGACCTGTACTCTTTTATATGCTGTGAGAGCCATAGCTGCTGATACCCTCGTGGGGCAAGGCATTGAGGAAGCCTCGACATCATACAACAAAGTTTTGGAGGCCTTTGATAAATACTTCAGCCTCAAAATGAATTTGGTTATAGAAAGAGCAAAATTCAATCGAGGAGCCCAAGGGAAGGGAAAAACAAACTGATTAGAGATCGTTTTGTAGTCAGTGTGCTCGATGGTGCACTATCCAACTTATTACAATCCAAAGAGAATCTGACCTGAGAGAAGGCCAAACATATTGCGAGGCAGGCCAAGTTGCAATGCCAAAATTGGGTGTAATTCGGGGTGATGTTGAGGCTCGGGAGGGGTCAGCCCAATACTTTGGCTCAAGGTCAGGAGCCCAGTCGACCGAAAAGCCTGAGAAAAAGCCCACCAAAACCATCGAAGGGGCAGGGAGAACTCTTCTATCTATGTTCAGCTGTTCCAGATGCAGCTCCAACAGACAACAATCCCATGAAGACTTCAGCAGGGGGAACTAAAGCTTTCTGTATGGTAGGACCGGTTATTTTAAACAGTTTTGTAAATATAAAACAGTAAGAGCACCAGAACACAAGAAATAGAAACAGGAGTAGAGCACTTGGCCCTCGAGCCTGCGCCACCATTCAAAAAGATCATGGCTGATCATCTTGTGTTTCAATTTCCACATTGCCATCTAAACCCGATAACCTCTGATTCCCTTGCCTAACAAGAATCTGTCTACCTGTGCTTTAAAAATATTCAATGGGCAGAATTTTTTAGATGGCATGGGGTGGGGGTGTGCGGAGCGGGCGCAATCGAGTCTGCGCCACCAATTAAGGCCTGCCCAGTGTACTTCATGACTCCCGTGCATAACGGGAGTGGGTGAGCGGCGGCAGGCACGCTCAGCCCGCCGGGTCCAATGGCGACCCAGTGGCCTGTGTAAAGGAGGTGAAGGGCTCTGCAGAGGGGCAATGGAGGTGACGCAAGCCCAAAGGGTAGGCCATCAGGACAGGCCAGGCCAGAGGGTAGGGCGCTTGCGACACTGGAGCCTCGTTTTTCCGATGACTGCCTTGCTGCCCTCCTCGAGGAGGTGACAGCATGGCAGGAGGTACTGTTTCCCCAGGACGGGAGGAGGAGACCCCCTCACAGGATGAAACGTGCCTGGGAGGAGGTGGTGAGCTCCAGCAACGAGGTGCGGCGCACCTGGATCCAGTGTTGCAAGCGCTTCAATGACTTGTTGCGCTCTGGAAGAGTGAGGACAACATTGGCATTCATCACTTAACCCTGCAGGTCGGCTTTCCCCCCTCCTGCCCCCACCCCACTCTCCCCTCACCACCCACCCCCCCCCCCCAAAAGTCTGAGCATAGTGACTGCATTGAATCATTGGCAGCATATGTCCTTCGCTGGGTGGACCAGCAGATATTGCCCATGCCGAGGTCAGCCTGGGAGGGTGGTGAAGAGATGAGTTCTGCGCCTGCAGCATGTGCTACACTGAGACCCACGTTACTGTTTTGGGGGCAACCTGGAGGAGCTGCACCTAGGCGCTGTGGTTGAACTCCAGGACATGTCCAAGTCAGGGTGATGACATGCTGGGAGGGGAGCTTCAAGGTGGCATGGCAACAAACCATCTGCTGCCCTCTGCACTCCACGTGCTTGCGCCTCCTTGCTATGGAAGAATAAACCATGTGGTACTTAGTGCGATGTGGCCAAGGGCAGGGTGTGGGGGGGTGCGGTGAGGAACAGGCCTAGCACCTTTGTGTGAGTGTTTGGCAGCAGTGGGGTAAGGAGGCACTGGAGCCCTGATATGTCCCACTCTGGTTGGGGTGGGCCGTGTGCAAAGAGAGTCCATGTGCAATTTTCACTCATTAATGCTCGTCTCTCATTTTCAGGAGAATGCTCATAATGCTGCAGAGCATGTGAGGACTGGTGGAGGCCAGGAGCAGTTAGCCATTCTCAGCTGGTTTCAGCAGGAGGTCCTGGATTTGGAGAGGCGCCATGCCCCAGGTCCACTGGTGTTGGCCAGCTATGTATGCCCAGCAGTGAGGTCAGCATTGTTCTCCCAACAGCCATAGCACTGCTGAATGTTAAGTGATTTAATTTTGCAACATGGCTTGACCATTGCTTATGGAAGGATGAGCGCATAATGATCCGGGGGACAGGGATGCACTTTGTCATTGTCTCCACGTTAACTGATCCACTGTCCTCCTCCTTTCTTTCAGCATCAGCGGAGGAGGGCCGGGAGAAGGAGCAGCAGAGGCCCCCTGCCACACCTGAGGGCCCTGTAGTCTCACCAGCATCACACCATCTCTGCCAGGCAGGCAGTAGCGCAGATACGAACACCTTGGTGGGAGTTAGAACATCGGCTAATGTCCCGGGGCACAGCGGTGAGGGTACTTCACAGTTGCTGGAGGAGCTGGCAGAGACAGAGTGCCCATGGCGCCAGCAGTCAGAAGACTGCAGGGGACCAGGCACATGCTCAGTCGGTGCCTGATGATGTGCCTCTGGAGTCGCCTGCAATGCAGCAGGGGCAGGAAATGCAGCCGGGTGTGCAGGAGCATCTGGGGTAGATACATGAGGCTATACCTGACTTGGTCTCCATGGTGGAGGGGTCTATGATTACGATCGCCGAAGCAATGAGCCACATGTCCAAGCACCATGCATCCTCCATGGAGATGGTGGCGACTCTCGTGGAGAGGCTCCTCCAGGGGACCCATCAGGGCTTTGTGGGGATAGACTCTGACCAGCAAGCCCTCACATCGGCATTGACCTCAGCTGGTCACTGCCGGTGTGGGAGATGGTCTGGGCACAAAGTTTCCCAGCTCGGTGTTCATCCATCCACGGTGAGTAGGGAGGTCCGAAGCGACCTCACGTTGGCGCAGCAGCTGCCAGTCCTCTCTGCGGGCACTTCAGGGCGCTCCGGATGAGGGCAGCAGCTCCTTCGCCCCTCTCCCAGTGACCATAGCATCCGGTGAGGCTGTGATGACTGGGGAGATGCCAGCTGTGGAACTGGCAGATCCCTCCCAGGCGGGGCCAGCACAGGCTCCACCGGCCAGAGGACGACCGCCAAGGTCATCGAAGCCAACAGGACAGCAGAGTCAGCAGGCTGTCTCAGGTGCCACTCCCAGCTATGGGGCAGCACCAAGATGTAGCACCCGGAATCGCAAACATAAGGCACCTTAGGCACACCATGGGTTTATCACTGGTGCTTTTTTGTTGGCCCGAGATGATGTCTTTATGATTTGCTTTGAATTGGAACACCATTATCATTTTTTTGGCTTAAGTTTCTTTGTGATATTAAATTCAGACATGTGACCATGGCTGAGGGTGCCTCTTTTCTTCTGCATGTGTATGGTTTCCAAAACTGTTAGGGGTGCTTTGTGGGACATTCAGCTTTATTAACAAGGCTCTTAGTTGCTGTTCCTAACCTGGCAGATTTGGCACTTAGATATCGATTATGGAGCCTGCAGCCCAGGCTTGTCCTGGAGGTGCAGCTGTGGTGTACTTGCTGAAGGTTCATTGGATTAAAGCCTTCCGGGTGTCCCTGCCTCCCAGCATTATGCCCAGGTCAGCGTCTACCCCCTCAGCATTTCCCTGTGCATGCTCATCCTCGGAATCACTGCTGGACTCATCGTGTGCAGCCGCTGCGTCGACGTCTTCATCGTCCACTGTGTCCCCCCTTTTCAGCGCAAGATTGTGGAGAGCGCAGCATGCAACCACTATCACTGACACACAATCTGGGGGATACTGGAGTGCGCCCCCTGAGCTGTCCAGGCATTGGAAGTGCATCTTGAGAAGACCGATGGTTCTCTCCACCACAGCCCTTGTGGAGGTGTGGCACCTATTGTACCACTGCTCAGCTTCTGTTCTTGGATGGAGGAGAGGCATCATGAGCCACCTTCTGAGGGGATAGCCCTTGTCACCCACCAACCATCCATCCAGCCGAGCTGGAGCACTGAAGAGCCCCGGCACCTGGGGGTGTCTGAGGATGTAGGCGTCATGGGAGCTGCCTGGGTACCTTGCACAGACTTGTAAAATCTGCATCCTGTGATCACACACTATCTGCACGTTCATGGAGTGGAAGCCCTTCCTGTTGAAGAAGGCACTGGGCTCACCTGCTAGCACCTTGATGGCCACGTGTGCAGTCGATTGCACCCTGGACGCGGGGGAAGCCAGCAATCGCCATGAAGTCTCTGGCTCGCTCTGCCTGGCTTTCCTGGTCCCAACGGAAGTGGATGAAGGTCAATGCACGCCTAAATAGAGTGTCTGCAACCTACTTGACACAAGTGTGGACAGCTGGTTGGGAGACACCGCAAAGATCACCCACTGACCCCTGGAAGGAACCAGAGGCATAGAAGTTGAGGGCAGCTGTGACCTTTAGAGCCACTAGCATGGGGTGCCCACCCACACAGTTAGCGGAGATCTTAGGCCCAATCATCTGACAGATGTAGTTGACTGTCTCCCTTGAGAGATGGAACCTCCTTTGGCACTGCATCTCAGACATATTGAGGAAGCTGCTTCGCCGCCTGTATACCCTGGCAGCAGGATAGTGGTGTCTTCTGCGGCCCCTTCCACCTTGGTCTACCTCTTGGCCCTGCGCCCCTTGTGCCTGTGCCTGTCCTCCCAAAAACGGCTCCCCTGGAGGCTGAATGTGTACTCCTGGCCTCCTCTCCCTTCTAGCCCTCCCTTCCTCTTCAGAGGAGGTGCCTTCAGTGGAGAGTTCGGCGTCCATTCCCAGGCTATGGGAAGGCTTCCTGAAACCTGCAGGCCCAAAAAAGATTCCTCACTGCAGTGTGCTGACCTGAAGGTTAAGAGTCCAGACAAAGCAGCTGGTTTGCGTTTTGAAGTATTGCAGATCACACAGGCAAGTTTCAATAACTTTGATAAATTAATACTTGAGAGAGCACACCCTCAACCCCAGTGAGCCCTCTTATCCCGCCCGTGGATGAGGTTCATACAAATGTGTCCTACCCGCCTGCCTGTTGCACCCGTGCGCCGACCCGAAGATTGCATGGGCGCTAAAAAATAGGCATCGACTGATGTGTCAAGGGCCTTAAGTGGCCAATTAATTAATGGCTGGTGTGCAGCGGATATCATCGCATGCCCGCCCAATGAAATATCGCGATGGCACGTGGTGACGTCGGGACACTCACCTGACGTCACCGTGCGTCATTTTAAGCATGGACGTGCGGGGCCCGTCCCCGCACACCAACGGGAAAATTCTGCCCAATGACCCTGCTTTCACCATGTGAGACAGAGTCCCAAAGTCGCACAACCCTCTGAGTGAAAAAAATTCTCCCCATCTCTGTCGTAAAAAGGCGACCCCTAATTTTAAACAGTGCCCCCTAGTTCTGGACTCACCCTCTAGAGGAAACATCATTTTGACGTCCACCATGTCAAGGCTGTTCAGGATCTTGTATACTTCAATCAAATCAACCCTCACTCTTCTAAACTCCAGTGGAAACAAGCCTAGTCTGTCCAACCTTTCCTCATAAGACAACCCATTCATTCCAGGTAGCAATCTAGTCATCCTCCTTTGAACCGTCTCCAATGCATTTACATCCTTCCTTAAATAAGGAGAACAAAACTGCACACAGTATTCAGGGTGCGGCCTCACCAATGCCCTGTATAACTTAAGCATAGCATCCTTACTTTTATGTTCAATCCCTCTCGTAATAAAGGATAGCATTCCATTAGCCTTCTTAATTACTTACTGTACCTGCATATTAACTTTTTGTGACTCGTGCCAGAACACCTAGATCCCTCTGCCCCTCAGAATTATGGAGCTGTTCTCCATTTAAGTAATACTCTGCTTTTTTGTTCTTCCTACCAAAGTGAACAACTTCACATTCTCCCACATTAAACTCCATTTGGCAGATCTTTGTCTACGCACTCAACCTATCTATATCCATCTGCAATCTCCTCATGCCCTCTTCACAACATGCTTTCCTACCTATCTTTGTGCTATCTGCAAATTTATCTGCAAAAAAAATGTCTTCACTCCCCTCATCTAAGTCATTGATGTAAATTGTAAAAAGTTGAGGTCCCAGCACAGACCCCTGTGGGACTCCACTCGTCACATTCTGCCAATCCGAAAAAGACCCGTTTATGCATACTCTGCTTTCTGCCAGCCAGCCAATCTTCTATCCATGCTAATACGTTACCCCTTACTCCATGCGCTCTTATTTTCCGTAATAACCTTTGATGTGGCACCTTATCAAATGTCTTCTGGAAATCCAAGTACAGTACGTTTACAGGCTCCCCTTTATCTACTGCGCATGTTACTCCTTCAAAAAACTCCAATAAATTGGATAAACATGTTTTCCTTTCACAAAACCATGCTGACTCTTTCAGCCTTGAGCTCTTCTAAGTGCCCAGCTATAACCTCCTTAATGATCAATTCTAATAACTTCCCCATGACAGATGTCAAGCTAACTGGCCTATAGTTTCCTGTTTTCTGCCTCCCTCCCTTCTTGAATAGGGGGGTTATATTTGCTACTTTACAGTCTAATGGAACCTTTCCAGAATCTAGCGAATTTTGGAAAATTAACACCAGAGCATCGGCTACCTCATCAGCCACCTCTTTTAAGACCCGAGGATATAATCCATCAGGACCCAGAGACTTGCCTGGCCGCAGATGCACCAATTTGCTCAGTACCGTTTTCCTAGTGATTTCAATTTCACTAAGTTCCCCTCTCCCTTTCACCTCCTGATTTGTAGTTAATCCTGGAATGTTTTTTGTATCCTCTATAGTGAACACAGAAGCAATATATTTGTTCATTTCTTCTGCCATTTCCTTATTATCTACTATTAACTTCCCACTCTTTCTAGAGGACCAACACTCGATTTGCTTACTTGTTTCCTTTTTAAGTACCTGTAGAAACTCTTGCTATCTGTTTTTACATTTCTAGCTAGCTTTCTCTCATACTCTAACTTCTTTCTCCTGACTAACCTGATTACTCGAGGGAAGAAAGCTAGAACATGTTCCCAACCATTTTGAGGTCCAAGAAGTAGGATATATACCTCTCCAAACTGATGATTTCCTAGGAGAGATCAAAGAAGTCAATAAACAGTTCTGATCTGTGGGTTTGGAAGTTCATGGCTACAGAACAGAATTTAAACTCGACACCTGGGGAAGAGTCTCTGTCTATCGGACAGATTAAACTGGCTTAAAAGCCAAAATCCAACCATCTGATTTAAAGCTACAAGGGCCAGGAGGCACAGGTCTCCAAGTGAAGGTGCAGTTCACCACCACCCTTAGGCATGAAGAAAAATAAATGAATGAAACCCTTTAAATTTGACAGAACCAGCCAATTTTTCCGGTCAGCAGATATGCATGTTTAAGACTTGGTCTTATACAGAAGCTCAGCGATGTGTCAGTAGAGGACAGTGAAGTAGCACTAGAGGTGAAATTTCCAAAGTTGGTTAGAGGACCAACAGTCTTTGATACAGCAGCAGCACTTGAGTCACTCCTTATTTAGAAGCATCATTCACTGGACCACAGGAGGAGATTGCAGATCTCTCACTTTTCACAGACAGGCTAGAAGACATGGAAATACAAGGTACTGAGAAAGATGGTGACCATCTACCAGAGGAGCTTCAATACCTTGGTTGGCTCTGTTCTGACAAAGTTCATGAGAAAGAAGTCGTTGTAGAAGCAGGTGTTCCCTTGGAATACGAGGTCCTGGATCTTGTTATACTCTTTGATTCCACTGCCAATGCCGATGAAATCTGTGTGTCTTTTTTGAGGAGTCAATGCTATTTGTTGAAGAAGCTACTCCAGAGCTGAATTTGCCGACTTGTCCCACTGAACCTACCAATGAGATGATGCATCGTAAATTACTTGCTGACCACAGTGAGCTATCCAGGGGGAAACAGATGCTTGATTCCAAGTTGGCTCAAACCGCTAGAGGAAATGCAGAGCTTATTAGTTTGAACAAAGTTAAATTGCAGCCTACACTTGAATCTCATCAGCAAGTCATGCTTATACTGGAACCATCCTTTGGTGCAGAAGCAGAGGCCAAAACTACAGAGCGTCTACAAATGAAGAGTCCTGTACAAGAATTTCACCCAGCTTAAGGTCTGAAAGATTTTTCCATTGCTGAAGATGATGTGGTCCTACTTTTTTATGCTGACACCATCATCCCTTCGTTTACAGCGGAGCAGCCTCATGCTGAAACAAGCATCAAGATGATACCATTACCTACAGAAAGTGCAAATCTTCAGGATGTTCAACATTCTGCTTCTCGTCTACCAGATTTACTCAAATCTCAGGTATTGAATACTACTTTCGTCATCCATGCAGCAGTGAATGATACAGCCGTGAAATTCTTCATGGCAGTTGAAAATGCATCATCTTTTCAGGCCCCAGTGTACAAAGTAGAAGCAAAAGATTTCAGAGAGAATGTTAGTTTGTCTTCTCCTATTCAAGATAGCATGACTGTCCATGTCCTGAAGTTTTCCCCCTTGAATCAGTCCTTCATTGAATGGGTTTCACAACCCTTACAGTCAAGTTGTTGTAATGATCACAGCCCAGATACCAGCAGTTGTCAGAAGCTGCTATCCCACTCTGCCAATGTGTTTGCCTTCCAAGAAAAAGACAAGGGAATGCATACATCCACAATGTCCTCCAAGAGAGCCAAGAACATTTGGAGGTTGAAGACTCGGGTGACAGAGACTTGGGGCTGAATTTTTCCGTCGGCGAGCAGGGGGCAGGGCCCGCTCGCCAACGCGGGATCCCCGACGTCATCCCGCCCCATTTAAATCTTCAGGAAGGCGGGGACACAGCGAGATCAGCTGCCCACCCGCCGACCTGTAGGATAATTAAAACAATTAAAGGACCTGCCCGTCCAACCTTAAGGTTGGTGGGCAGGCCAGGAGCCCCGGCGGGATGAGGTTTCATGTAGGGTTTAAAAAAGTTTATTACGGTTGTCCCATCTCATGTGACATTGTCACATGAGGGGGACATGTTAAGGATTTTTTTATTTTTCTATTTTAAAGTTTATAAAGCTTTCAGCGATCTCCCTGAGGCAGCGCTTAGCCTCAGGGAGATGTGCGCTCTTTCATGCACATGTGTGAAAGAGCGCACTCTGGCAGTTGGGGAATCCCCCCCCCGCCCCCGCCCTGCCCGCACAGGAAGCGCATAGCGCTTCCCGCCGGGCGTCATGCTGGGCGGGCCGATTAAGGCCCGCCCACTTAAAATGGCAGCAGGGCCCACTTCTCCGGCGGGGAGATTGGGTCAGGCCCACCCGCCCGACAGGCAGAAAGTTCTGCCCTTGTAGTGGGAGGGGAAGGGTAGGAGTTGGATAGAAACTGTAAGCAGTACGGGAGGTTTTCAGATATCGGAAAATGTAATGTAAATAATTTTACAAAAAAATAACAGTTTGAGATTATATTTGGGGGGAGATTTCAGAGCAGCAAAGCCTCATCAAAGTATGGTGAGACGAGAAGACGTGAGGTTGAATTTTCCGCTCAGCATGGGGGCGCGCGCCTGACAGGCTCAAGTGTGAAATAGTGGGCAACGATGCCGGGCGAGCATCCCAACTCGTTGTGCACTCGCGCGACATTCTGTTCGGTGGGCTCGTGCAAGAGACGGCAGCGTGCGCACTGACAATTAAGAGGCTCATTAAGGCCATTAAAGTAGCAATTGACGGCGATTTTTCGCTGCCCGTCCAACGTTACAGTTGGGTAGGTGAACAAGCCAGGAGGCCTTTGTCTTTTTGAGGAAACTTCATCCAAGGGTGTGATGAGGCTTCCGTGATTAATTTTAAAAAAAAGATTAAAACATTTTGAAAGAATTTTCATCATTCATATGTTGAGATGTCTCATTCTGATGCATGGACATTTTTTCCCAATGTTACATTTTGTTTTTATTGATTTTAAATTAGCTCCCTGAGGCAGCTCTCAGCTTTCACGGTGCTTTCCTTCTGCACTGCGCCCGTGCTGACTTCAGCACTCACTCTCCTCCTGCCCCCACCCAGCAGCACTGAGCCTTTAATGCTAGCTTGTCATTAATTGGCCAGCCAGCGTAAAATTGCAGCTGGGGGCCGCTCGTGGTCGGCAGTCCATTCCTCAACCACTCCTGGGCCCGGCGATCGCGGCCGCCCACCAACTTGAAAATTCTACCTATGGTAATATTAAAACCTCACTAAAGCTGGGCAACAGCATTGAAATAACCCCACCTTCAAATATGCCAGCAGGGCTTCGTAAAATCCAGCCCATGGAATCTCCCGCCATTCCCCATTTACAATCTAACCAATCATGGACTCTATCCACCCATTAAATCTCATCCACACCTCATGTTCAATCTCCCGATCTTGGATTCTACCCACCCATTGAATCTCCTTCCATTCCCCACATAAAATCTACCCTGTTTGCACTCTATCTGTCCATTGAATCTCCTTATATATCCTATACACACTCAGCCTGAATACGAGCTCTACCCATGGAAAGTTTCTGAGAAGTTTATTCCTGTTCCATACTGGCGCTTTAAAAGAGGTGGCTACAGAGATAATGAATGCATTGGTTTTGATCATCCAAAATTCCCTAGATTCTTGAACAGTCCCCATGGATTGAAAGGTTGCAAACATAAATCTGCTATTCAAGAAAGGAAAGAGATAGAAAAAGAGGGAAAACAAGGAATATAGCTTCGTTAGCCTGACAGTAGTGAGGAAAATGCTGCAATCTGTTATTAGGGATGTGACAATAGGGCACATAGAAAATCATGATATAATTAGGCAGTGTCAGCACAAACTTATTAAAGGGAAATCATTTTTGCAAATCAGATTAAGCTTTTTGAGGGTGTAATTAAGGGAAAACCAGTGGATGTAGTATATTTAGATTTTCAAAAAGCGTTCAATAAGGCGACGTGCAAGAGATTATTATGCAAAATTAGGGCACATAGGATCGTTTTCTTTTATTCATTCACGGGGTGAGAGCATCACTGACAAGGCCAGCATTTGTTGCCCATCCCTTTACGGTTAAGTGACTTGCTCAACCACTTCAGAAGGCGATTAAGAGTCAACCACTTTGCTGTGAGTCTGGTGTCACATATAGGCCATTCCAAGTAAGGATAACAGATTTCTTTCTTTAAAAGACATGAGTGAATCAGATGGCTTTTAATGACAATCCAGTAGTTTTGTGGGGTGAAATTTTACATCTTACCCGTGAATTTGAAAGCGGAGGCCTTGTAAAATGCAACACATGGCCTGCATGCTACCTAGCCGAGTGCCCCAACCTGTGTCCCATTTTACAGAGGGTGGTGGAGGCATCAGGTGGTACCTGAGAAATCACCCCTCATAGGGGACTTAATTATTTGAAGTGGTGGGCAGCTGATCCTGCTCCCAGCCCATCACTGGGAAACTTCCCCTGCAACAGAACTGCATTGAGGAGCCATCTGACACAGCTCCTTGCTATTAAACTAGCCACCTCACCTCCAATTCTGCCATCAGCCAGCTCATAGAATTCAGCCCTTAACATGCAGACACAGCAAGCAATTAGAAAAGCAAATGGTATGTTGACCTTTATTGCAAAGGAGGTTGGAGTATAAGAGTAAGAATGTCTTGCTGCAATTGTGTAGAATTTTGATGAGACCATACTTAGAGTACTGTGTACAGTTTTGGTTTCCATACCGAATGAAAAATATACTTGTTCTGGAGGGAGTGCAATGAAGATTCACTAGATTAATTCCTGGGATGTTTGGGTTGCCCATTAAGGAGCAATTGAGCAGATGGGCCTATATTTCTGGGGTTGAGAAGAATGAGAAGTGAACTCATTAAAACAAGTAAGATTCTAAGAGGGCTTGACTGGTTAGATGCTGAGAGGCTGTTTCTCCTGACTGGAGAGCGTAGGACTGCGCTATATAGTCTCAGGATAGTCAGCCATTTAGGACTGAGCTGATGAGAAATTTCTTTGAAGTGTTGTGAATTTTTGGAATTCTCTGCTCTAGTGAGTTGTGATGTTCAGTCATTGAGTTTTTCAAGACAAATATTGTTAGATTTTGGGTACTAGGGAATCCAGGGATATGAGGAATGTGCAGGAAGTTGAACTTGAGGTAGATGATCAGCCAGGATTTTCTTCAATGCCGGAGCAAGCCCGAAGCGCTGAATGGCCTGATCCTATTTCTTAACGTTCCTATGCTTTGTTATACCACTGATCCTCTCATCTTACATTTTTTCCGCCTTGATAATTGCCGCCTTTGGCATGCCATTTCCAAATTTAAAGGAAATGGCCAATCTCAATGCTGAGTCAAAGGAGTCAACTTCAAACCAGAAGTGTCTGTTGATGTCAGTGCCATGCAAAAAATAAAGCTCAGTGACACTAAGACTATGAATACCAAAATGGACAATCTACAGCATCGTTAAGTTATAACTTTTGCAAGGTTGCAATTGCATCAATGATGCTTGCAAAATTGGCCTTGTTTTGGAAGTGCTCAGTTACTGCCAGTCATTTTAAATGAAGCTACTGGGTTTAAGATGTCATCTGAAGCCCTTGACTAGATTAAAAGCAAATGTGGCAGTCAATTAACCAGCTTATATTTCACCTCTCTTCTATTTTTACTTAGTTCTGTTGAAGGGTCATTCGGACTCGAAACGTTAACTGTGTTCCTCTCCACAGATGCTGCCAGACCTGCTGAGTTTGTCCAGGTATTTTTGTTTTATTTTCCCTTGACTAGATTATTGTTTTGCAATTCTGACAGCTGTCAGTCATTCTCTGTACAGTACACAAGACATTTTTGAGGTCTGGGCTGAAATTAGGTAAATGACTATTGTGAACCAGTGTCTTGTGAGAAACTTTATGGCCTGTAACTTCTGAAGTGTGGCAATCAAGAGTCGGATTGCCACTCCACACCTACTTACTTACCTGGAAATGAGGCCGCTCCTTTCTCACCCGATCTTCTGACTCAGGCTGGGTGAGAACAGTGTAGTGCAGCAAGTTCCTGAGGCCCTATGTCAAGGGCAGCTGAATTAGAGGTAAGGAAGGCATGGCCCTTTTTTAAGGCACTAGCTGCTCTATAGCAGGTAGGTTTAAAGGTCCAGCCGCTTTGGGAAGCCAGGGAGAAGGTATGCTTGTAAAGTCAGTGGGTAGGATTGAGGGATGGGGGCTGGTTGGGATTTGGGTGGTTGGGAGGAGTGTCAGGTGGTCAGGGGGGAGGTTGGGTGTTCAAGGGGTGTGGTCAGTGGGGGGGTGGTCAGTGGGGCAGTTTAGTGGGTGGACAGTAGGGGGGGTGGTCATTGGGGGGGTGTGATCATTGAAGGTTCAGGGGGTGATCAGTGTGGGGTGTACAGTGGGAGCGGGGTCGGGCGGTCAAGTAGTGGGAGGGGCGTCAGCTGGGGCGTGGTCAATGTGGGGGGGGGATGGTTCAGGTGGCTGGGGGGGAGTCAGGTAGGGAGGGGAGTAATTGGGAGTTCCATGGGGGCCAGGGGTGGCGGTGGGGGAGTCCCATGGGCTTTCGGGTGGCTAGTCAGGTGGGGGGAGGTGGTCAGGTGAGTTGCCGTGGAGTGAGTCCTATAGGGAGCTGGGGCAGGGGTCAGTATTATAGTTACCCAGAAGTTAGAAGTGGTTTTAATTCTAATTTTTTCTGGGTAACTATTACTGTAAGACAGTTGGAACCATCTTAAATTTGAGATTTATATTGTGCTTTCGGATGGTTCCCATTGCAGGACAATTGTCCAGCAGAAATCTGAGCTTCCCAGACAATTGCTGTGCAATCCTTACCTGGGGGTTTCTAGGTTTTTGGGGGGGGGTTGATGGGGTGCTTCCCCAACACATCGTTGGGTTGCACCCCACAGTTATGACGCCCCAGAGCTCAGAAGTTACAGACCTCTGTACTGGTAGAAGGTGCATGTTGTTACATGATGACATCATGCCAATGCCAAATGCATTAGATGCTACAAGTTTCTTTATTTAATCTTAGTTCACCAACAAATGTAAAATAGGAAAAGTTCATATCTAATCTACATACTTTGATTTACTGCATTGCTCCAATATGGTAGCACACTCACCTAGGAGTAAGAAAGCTGTGGGCTTAAACCACACTGCAGAATCCCTCTGTGTATCAAGGCTGACACCTGTGTAATACTGAGGCAGTGTTCTGAATTGGTCTGAGGTGTTGTTTCTTGGAAGAACTGTTAAACCAAAGATCTGTTTGCTTGTTTATGTGGCCATTAAACATCCCATAGCACTACTAGAAAGAAAATAGGGGGTTTTCATTGTACCCCAGCCATTGTCCTTCTCTCAACCAACACAACACATCTCATCTCATAATATAAAAGCAAAATACTGCGGATGCTGGAAATCTGCAACAAAAACAGAAAATGCCGGAAAAACTCAGCAGGTTTAGCAGCATCTGTGGAGAGAGAAACAAAGTTAACATTTCGAGTCCGTATGACCCTTCTTCAGAACTCATCTCATTACTGTTTGTAGGATCTTGCTATTTGCAAATTGGCACAAAAACTGTGACCACATTTCAGAATAATTTGTTGAACTTGAGATGACTGAAAGGTCTGGCAAGATTAGCGAAGAGGCTGAATGATTGCTTTTTTATATATATGGGGGAAATGTAACCATACAGTGTGAGGTTAACTTGGGAATGATTTTGCATTTGCCTGAAACTCCTTTCCTTGCTATTTTTATGGATTTTTAATATTGATCAATTTCACCCTCCAATTCTTCCCATCCTTGGTGCTGTCCTTCATTACAGGCCTAGGCTGTCCAGCTGTCCCTTCATTTAGTGCTGTTAACTGAGAATAAATCCAGCTGGGCATTGTAAGCCCATAGGATATCCAAAGGAGTCTGCAAATGGGGATGCACCAGAACAAATGAGAGTAAGGAACAAACTTCACCAAGTCTTAAATATGATGGACAGAAAACCTATTTTAACCAAAGAATCGTTCCTAAGCTTGCTCTATACTCTGATTGATTACCACATTTATATGGCCCAAGCAGCTTTCCTGAGGAATGCTTGTAACACTCAGAAAGTAATTATACTGCTGTGAAGATTTGTTACTTCGTGTCTGAACTCTCCTCTGCAAGGTAAACACTGGCTGCTGTTGTTTCACTTCAAAATATTCAATTTTCCTAAATAACTAATACAACATATCTGTTATATATTTAAAAAGTCATATGTCCATCACACTTCAGACGTCACAATCCAGATGTCAAACTATGTTACAGATGTGAAACAACCTTCAAAATAAAGAGAAAGAAAACCAAGCTTTCCATCCTGTGTCCCTCTGACCTGGAGCCTGGAATTTTCAAGCAACTTACTGGCCTCTAATTATTTTGAATAATTTACATGCAGCTCCAGGGAATATTTAAGCAGTTGTTCTAAAGGAAGAAGTCAGGTTAGCAGCTAAACATCATAGTTGTATTCCAAACCACCAAACTAAAGGGAATACAATCAAGTTTATGCAATCTAACCTCATAATTTAACCCTTTACACCCTGGTATTCTGGTGAATCTTCACTGTACCCACTCCAGACTCCATATTGACAGACCCCAGTAATCTCCAACTCCGAGAGGCTCTGCATCCAAAGGTTCCAAACCCCCTCTGCAGTTGAGTTGAACACCAAAATTATGTTCTTCAGGATGTCACACTCACCTTAACTCCTCCTCCCAGTGTTTGTGAACCCATAAACAATATTCCCAGTGCTCCCTGTCCCAGAACAGCCTCCAAATGCTCCCCAACCAGCTACTTTCCCTGCATAATCATGTTAACTGTAGAGCCTCATATTCCTTCAATGCTGAAAAAATAGATAACACTACTTGGCACAACACCAAGGCTCCGATAAAACCTCAGGCCTAAGGGGAGATTTGCGAATATTTTGATATTTTTTCACATTCCTCTTTCTCTGGCCTGACGATAGAGCCACCTGCCATCTAGCTTTGGACCTGACTACCCTATCCTTCAATGATATATTTAGAAGTTTCTAAAATGAAGCTCATTGACCCAAATTCTACTTTGAATTATCCACTCCTAACAATAAAAATATATTCTTTTGTCATCACTTTAACAGAACATTGGGGTTTCCAACATCTCCTGCCCTGTTTTAAATGATAAACCTTAGAGTGAGATGACTGATTCACAAGTTTCAGCCAATGGCAAATTTCAAAATGTTTGGAGTAGGGATCGGTTTGGGCCAAGCTTCAGACTGCAAATGGACCTAGGGCATGATTACCATGACTGAAATGAAAGCCCGAGGATTGAGAGTTGGTCTTCGACCTCTGTGATAATTGCAGGTACAAATTGGGCACCCCAAGTAGTTGCTGGTCTGGGCCTTCTCAATTTTGGCCAACTTGGATGCCAAGGGAGAAGTGAAGGCAAAGAGAGGGAGGTGGGAGTAGTTTTTCTGTGCTCTACCTCAAAGTAAATTGAGCATTAAAAACACTACCATTCAATTAGAAACACTACCATTTAATCGCTGCTTGGGCCACTGCAGAACTGGAATCTAGTCGGACAAGGCACCACATGGTCAACATAGCTTTCACAAATTCCACTGAAACAAGTGTAGGACCCTTCAATATAAGCTGGGCCAACACTGATTTCAGGCAGCCTCCAAGAGTGCCTAAAAACAGCAAATACAAGTCTGATGGTGACCATGCCCTGCATGTAATCACCAGATCTCTACTCACAACTTACTCTCCCAGCACAAAATCCTATTGGAATTCAGTGAGGTGGAAATTCATGTGACTGAAGCCGTGGTCTACTGCACCCTAATGCATGCTGGACCATTATATTGGGGAGAAGGAAGGAATAGTCTCTTGCTTTGTCATCCACCTTCGCAAAGAGGTCTTGGCTCTAGTATGCCACATGTTCCCTTCGCTTTTACCCCATTGAGCTCCTCACCAGCCCCAATCTTCCCTTCCTCTACAATCTACTAGCTTTTGAAACTAATGTGCAATGTCACTTAATCATTCCTTCTCGATTCAACCCATATTTTACTCTTTTCAACCCTTTGGTATGTGAACTAGATTTCTCATTAGAAAAGGATCATGTATCAATAAGTGAGTTAGTCACATTGTTTTCACTAATATCCATTCAAGGACTAGTCAATTTGGTAAGCTGTTAGATGTTACATTCCTACCTGGTCACCAGAGGAGTATATTCTTAAAGATTTTCAAACAGTGGGAGCTTGGGATTTGTCTTATCTCTGCTCAGGGAGTCCACAGTGACAAGATAGCATCTCAGTAATACAGTCCTGAATCATCAAGGCTCTGTTGCATGGTTGTTTAATTAAATTGGCTCTCCTGCTGATTGTGACTTTTGTGTGTGAACATCTGACACATTATTCAAGTCTTTTGTCCTTTAGTTTAAGACAACAGATTTTCACTCCATTTGCCCGGCGTTAATAGTCGCTAAACAGCCTTACTGCAGTATTAATGCAGGCAAAGGGCTGACAGCATTTTGATCAGAATTTACCACAAAGTTTCCAAAATGTCTGCCTGTTGCAGGTGATAGCCCTTGTTTTATATGGAAATCTGGGTCCTATGATGTAGATAGGATTCTGATTGCCATTTTAGGTTGTAGCCTATGCACTGTAGGTTTCTACCAATTTCACTTGCAATGGGAGAGAAAGAGACCCTGATAAAGTGTATTACTTCTGCATTCACAAACCTCCCCACACTGCGACTTACCTCGCTGGTGGAAGCTCCAGCCCAGTTTCCTGTGCCAAATCTGGTGAGCTGCATCCCTCTCCCTGGCAACTGTCTGAAGATGAGCCAGATCATTTGTAACCTTTGTGTTGTCTTCCATCCTGAGATGAGATTTTGACCAGATTTTTTTTTTAATTCGTTCATGGGATGTTGGTATCATTGGCAAGGTCAGCATTTATTGCCTACCGTTAATTGCCCTTGTAAAGCTGGTGATGAGTCACCTTCTTAAACTACTGTAGTCCATTTGGTGTAAGTAGATCTGCAGTGCTGTTACGGAGGGAGTTCCAGGATTTTGACACTAACAGTGAAGAAATGGTAATATAGTTCCAAGTCAGGATGTTATGTGACTTGGAGGGGAACTTGGAGCTTGGAACTTAGTGTTCTCATGAACCTGCTGCCTTTGTTCTTCTAGGTGATAGAGATCACAGGTTTTGAAGATCCTGTCCAAGGAGCCTTAATGAACTGTTGCAGTGCATTTTGCAGATGGTGTACATTGCAGCAAACATACGCCAGTGGTGGAGGAAGTCAATGTTTAAGATGGTGGATGGTATACCAATCAAGTGGGCTGCTTTGTCCTGTCCAGCTTCTAGAGTGTTGTTGAAGTTGCACTCATTCAGACAAATGGGGAGTATTCCACCACACTTCAAAGTTATGCCTCACAGAAAAACTTTGGGCAACCAGGAGTTAAGTCAGTTGCTGCAGAGTACCCAACCTCTGACCTTCTCATGCAGCTACAGTATTAATATGGCTGACCCAGTGAAGTTTCTGGTCAATAGTGATTCTGAGAATGTTGATGGAGGAGGAATCAGTGATAATAATGTCATTGGACATCCAGGGGAGGTGACTAGATTCTCTCTTGTTCAAGAAGGTCATTGCCTGGAATTGTATGACATGAATGCACTTATCACTTATTAGCCCAAGCCTGAACGTTGGCTAGGTCTTACTGAATGTGGACACAGACTGCTTCAGTATCTGAGGAGTTGTGAATAGTATTGAACACTGTGACCATCAGCGAATTTTCCCATTTCTGACCTTATGATGAAAAAAAGGTCATTGATGAAGCAGCTTAAGAACTGAAGCAGCTCAGGAACTGCCCTGAGGAGCAACAGCAGTGATGTCCTGGGCTAAGATGATTGCCGTCCAACAACCACAGCCATCTTTCTTTGTTCTAGATATGAGTCCAGCCAGTGATCTGTTTTCTTCTGATTCCCATTGATTTTTTATGCCACAATCTGTCAAATGTTGCCTTGATGTCAAGGACATGTTTGGACCAAGTAATGAGGTCTGGAACTGGGTGGACCTGATCGAACCCAAAGTGAATATAGATCAGCAGGCTATTGGTGAGTAAGTACTACGAGTCAACAATACCTACCATTACTTTGCTGACAATTGAAAGTAGACTACTGGGGTGGTAATTGGCTGGATTGGATTTTTCATGCTTTTTGGTGGATAGGACATACCTTGCCATTTTTCCACATTGTCAGGTAGATGTCAGTGTTGTAGCAGTACTGGAAAAGCTTAGCTAGGTGCAGGACTAGTTCTTTGGCACTGCAACTGGAATGTTGTCAGGGCCCGTAGCATTGCTGTATCCAGTGCACTGAACCATTTCTTGATATCAAGTGGAGTGAAGCAAATTGGCAGAAGACTGGCATCTGTGATGGTGGGGGCCTCGGGTGGAGGCCGTGATGGAGCACCCAAGATGGATGGTTGCAAACATCTTGGGCAAAACCTCTTCAGGAGTATAAGTTTGGTGGGCGGGAGCAGAAGTGAGTGAGATTCCTGCTATGGAATGGGACAGCTGGCCATGCAAGATCCTGTGCTGTTCAGCTCATTACATATGTATCTGCGAGGAACAGAGAGTTGCTGTTCCCACCATTACCTCATGGGGTCAAAGGACCTGGTGCCATATTTAAAGGGCATCCAGACAGCCATTCCCTCACTGCAGGCCAGGAGCTCCGGATTCTGCATCATCAACCAAAATGTTGCAGAGCAGGCAATGTGTGGCCCCACGGTTTAGCAAAACCTCTCTGCAGCTCTCCTCCAGGTCGTCCAGGAAAGGCAGGAGGTCCTGTTTCCCAAGGATGACAGCAGGCGGCCCTCCCATCTGACCATGACAGCCTGGGTGGAGGTGGCAGTTGAGGTTAGCACCCATAGGGCCCACAGCAGGACTGCCCAGCAATGCAAGAAAGGGGTGAACAATCTGCTGCACTGTGACAGGGTAAGTGGCACCGTCTACTCACTGCAAAGTGACATTCATAGGGGCATCAGGCAGTTTAATTTTATGAGCGCACAGGGATGTCAGACAGGAGTTTGGATTGCAGGACTCAGCAGCAGATGGGACATGTGCACTGAATGTGTTGCAGCCACTTCATGCTCCCAATGTTCTATTGGTTGCAGGACATCCTGCTTGTTAATCACTTACTGGGGAGGGCTCAGGAACTGGCATTGGCTTGCATGCTCCTAAACTGCTCATGCATCCAGAATGGGATGATTATCAATCCTCCTGTCTGTCTGCAGGAAAAGAACGTGCACAACAGGAGGGAGTGGGCCAAGACTGGCGGTGGCATGCCCAATATTCAAACCCTCATCCCATTCGAGGAGGAGGCCATCGCTCTAGCCGGAGAGGAGTAGGGTTGTGCCCGCACTGAAGGCGAGGTAGGACTCTCCCAGGCAGATACCTCCAATTTACAGTTGTCAGAGTGAGACATTGGTTTAATATCGGAGCATTAAGGTATCCTCTAAATCTTTCTTTTCTCCATTCCAGGTACTAGCAAAAAAAGGGAGAAACCAAGAAGCGACACCAACCACAGAACCAGCCCCAACCCCACCTCTGAGAATGATGCCTTAGAAGCTTCAGAGGATGCACCATCACAGTGTTCACCTGCATCCTCCACTAGCACAGATGCATTTACCTTGGTGGGTGCACATTCTAGGATAGGCTCAGGGTCATAATCTGGTGAGCACGTCACAGACACAGGTCCACAGCTGATGGAAGAAGTGATAGCCGTGGTCCAGCAGAAGACATGCTGCATGCCGGATATTCGCTCGGACCCTCACTCCGTCGCTCTAGCCATGGGTGCAGTGCAGCAGTGGCTAGGCAAGATGGGGATGGGGCACCTCGACCTCCCTCCAGGTGCCCTTTCTCCTCAAGGAATCAGGGAGGTGCCATCAGGCATCCACAGGGAGGAAGACCACCAGCAAAGCAACCTGGGGGCTTTAGCTCAGATTTCAACTGTGCCCTGCAGGCCACTTCACCTCCCCTCTACCAGTGAGCCCATCACCTCCAGCAGGTCTGGTCAAGGAGGGTGCACCTGCATCTGAGACCCTTAACAGGGCTAGGCCTTGGGCTACCACAGGACGCACGCCAAAGTAATCACAGTCAGCAGGGCATAACAGTCGGCGGGCAGCTTCCACCTCAGCTGTGGATGTCGGGGCTGCACCTAGACATGGTAATAGGAAAAGAAAGAAAGATAAATTTTGAAGGCACACAGATGGCACTGGTGTACAACCATTGTATATAGTTTTGGCACTTTTAAATATATGTTCATTTACACTGTTTGGAATTCTTATTTTGCTGCTCACTGTTTCAATGGTCATGGGCATTTAAGGGTGTGGAATTTGGTCAACCATCAGAGTCCGATAAGGAACTGCTGTAGATTCACTTCACGCATTATCAGCATAGTGACTAGTCCATAGTCCCACATGTGCATGTTTAAGCATTGGCCGTCATTTGAAAGTGTGTGGCCAGGGCACACATCATGCAATCCATTACTTGCATCTCCTGCTGCTATTGCCCTGATATGAGATGTGGATGGATGCAAAAAGTACTCAAGGGGAGTTAAACAGGCTATATGAGTGGCATGGAGCACTGTAGATGCAGTTCCAAGGTTGAAAGACTGAAGCTTTATACTGTGGCCGGGATTTTCTGGTCCCGCTCTTGCTGATCGCTGCCGCAAGCAGGACTGAAAGGTTTGGAGTGCAGCCAGAAGTCCATTGACTTTTGCAGGACTGGAAAATCCCACCCTGTGTTTTTAACAATAAAAAACCAGAAGCTTCCCTACATGTTTGGAGAAAGCTGTGGTGAGCACACCGAATCGTTACCGGCCATCCTTAGTAATTAATTTAGTAATTTTGAGCTAACATGCAGGTGAAGGCTGCAAGTAAGGAGGCAACGGGCAAGTTGCAAGATGGATTGAGTGTAGGATTAAAGAGGTATCTATGCAGTTGACTGAAGCCTATGTGAGATCTGGAGAATTCTTTGGCATGCTGATGTCCTGATCAAGAGTTGTAATAGACCTGGCATAAAGGGGTTGCAACCATAAATACCGGACCTCATTGAAGGACTAGGGTATTATTCCATGAGTTGAGAGAGAGTAAAATGAGCCTGTGTTGGACCGTGCCAAGGATTGTGAGGCTATTCATGTGAAGCATCAACAGCTCTTACAGAGCTCTGCAGGGTTCATGCAGTAATGATGTTTAACGAGGCACTGTAATTGAGTGGACTCCAGAGTAACCTCAAAATTTTTCTGGATGATAAAGCTGCCAAGGGATATGTTGTTACAGTGGGCGATTGGGGAGCAAGAACACGAACTTCCCTGATCAGTCTGCATGGAGGAGCGATCTCGAGGGGCCAAATGCTGTTCTTACGCTGCTCTTCCCTGTGCACCCACATATCTGGGTCTTCCTGAAAGAGCTGCCTGCAAGAACTGCCCCCACTTGAGAGCAGGTATAGGGGTGACACGAGTGCATCCCTGCCGAGGTAAGATTTCGTGTTGCTTTCAAGATGCCGTGCATACGGACTTCGTGAAGGCATAGGAAAAATCTCATTTCTATTTACAGATGTCTGAGGTCAGGGAGAATGGAGTGCTGTGCAGGTTCTAATGCATGCATTTAGTGCCAAGGCTCTGTATATCACCACAGTTTGATGCATACGAAGGATCAAACCACCAGCAGGGCAGACGCTAAGTAGTGCAATTTAATTTAACGATCATAAATCAAGGTACATGAGAGCAAAGTATAATGTCTTTTACCAAAAAGGAGCTGTGGCCTACCAGGCAACAGAGGATAGAAAACCAAATAGTGAAAGGAATGTATCGGCAGGTTTCTCTCCCTCGAATATGTTAGTTATCATATGGTCGTGGGTCTATCTTTCCCGTCATACCCTTGCAATGGCCTCAGTATGTGACTCTGTGACATCTTGGCCCTCGTCAGCACCATCCCCTTCAGCATCCTCATCATCAAAGGAGATACCTCAGATATGTCAGCCAAGAGATCTCCCTTTGTAGTGCAAGGTTGTGCAGGGTTCAGCAGACACACACTGTGGGGAGTACCGGAGTGCCCTGTCTGAGTGGTCCAAACCTCTGAACCTCACCTTTAGGAGGTCTATCATCTGCTCAGTGGTTGCCCTTGTGGAGACAAATGTGGCATTGTAGCTCTCCTCAGCAGCACTCTGCACACAGCAAACTGGTGTAATTGACCACATCTTATGGGGGTATTCCTTGTCCCCAAGAAGCCAGCCTTGCAATTGCCAAGGTTCTTCAAAAACTTGTGTCACCTGGGAGCATTCAGAATGTAGGCATCCTGAGAGCTCCCTGGGAATCAGCACAAGCATGCAGGATTTATCTTGTGTGATCACATATCAACTGCATATTCAAAGAATGGAAACCTTTCCTGTTGATGAATGTTACTGGCTGATGCCAGGGAGCTCTCAAAGCCACATGTTTTCCTTGTGGAAAACCAGCGATTGCTGCAAAACCCAATGCCCTGGCAGCCTGGCTTTTGGGATCCAGGTAGAATTTGACAAATTGGTGCACTCCCCTCATGAAAGGTGTGCACTTGGGTGTTGCTGAATGAGAGATGCCACACAGGTCCACAGTGGAACCCTGGAAGGAGCCACTGGAAAAGAAGTTTAGGGTGGCAGTGAACTTTAATGCCCCCAGCATGTGATTGCCTCCAAGTCCTTGTAGCCACAGGTCCTCCTGGAGAAGCTAGCAGATGTGAGCAACCACATTCCGGGACATCCTAAGACACCTCTGGCATTGTCTTTTGCACATCCGTAGATAGCAACACACCTGTAATATACCTGTGGTTGGGCCAATCTTCGCCATCACACTGGCCCCTGGTTGCCAACATCCTGGCATTCTTGAGGCTGCACTGCCTCTTACTGCACAGGTCATTGCTCCTCTTGGTTTTGGGCTAACCTATGTCGGTTCCTCCTCAACCAGACAAGAGCCAGTAGAAAGGCAGGGTTGCCTGGAGCCTGTATCATCATGGCCTTAGTAGATCTGTGAATGAATTGCATTGATCCATTTGGTGAGCATATTCTTCGTAGATTAGCCTCTATCCCTGAGCCGGAAAGCCAGTGCTAAGCCCTGTGCCTGGTTTCTGTCTAGACATGGCATCCCCAACCCATCCCTTCAAGCTGAAGAACACCCTGGAGGACCACAGATGATGTTCCTCCAGTTCATACATGACTGTGCATGGAGACATTACGCATTGAATGGGGTGATGACAGTGATGTGTGAGAACCCTCCCTCAGACACTATTTAGATTGCCTCTGTTCGCTCAAGACGATTGCCTTAGCATCATAGAACACCTTACCACATGAGCCCATTGTAAGTCAGGATGGAGATTTGGAGTCGGGAGTTTACCCGACTCCAAATCCTACCTACCCTTTGGAGGCATCCACTTCCCTCCCTCACTTCATCCTGCCTCTGACAGCAGCAGATGTCAAATTGAATAGAATGAATGTCAGCTCCAGGCCTTGATGGGTTCTTGCTAGAATGTGACCCATTAGCCATGGAGCAACACTGCTTTGTTGGGCATTGGAACCTTGACTGCAGAACTCAGCTGAACCTGGTTTTTCATGGAGTGGACTAATAATTAAAAGGGTGCACCTTCACTCGGCCCATCTGGAAAGAGATCCCTCCGATATTGAAGGCTTGAGAAGTTTTATGAACTGCTCAACAACCTTTAGAGCTTCAGCATGGTGCGTGTGAGGTTTGCCAGTGCATCAAGCATCTTCTACCCTCCCACCGTTACCCATTAAGTTCTCCCCATCTTGCTCCACAATCACCACCTTGTCATTCCTCTCCCTCCTGTAACCATTCAGCCTCTCTCCCTGTTACCCTGGACTCAATTATCATTTATGTTGGCATTCCTGCTCTTGACCCCTGTTCCCTTCACTGTCAATGTGCCCATGCAACTTCTCACCCTGACCCTTCCCATTCTTGAGGCCAGCTGTACCCTGACATTCCACAACACATCCTCCGCCATGAGACCACCCACTACCCGCCCAGGAGTTTAGCACTTCCACCCTACCTGATCCAACTCTCTGCTCTGACTGTGACTGTAACCTCTGAGTTCCGGTACCCTCCTTCAAACTCTAGGACCAAATTCAAGAACTCACAGACCATGCCCTTTAAACACAACTCTCTTTGGCACTCACTGTCCAGAAAAGCAATCCACTGGCCTACAATGGGACCAAGACATGCATGACATGCTTATAATTGTAAACAAGTCCTGGACAGCTTCCTTCCCCAGACACCCTTCCAACATGGCTGGGACAATCTGGCTTCCTTTCTGAGGCACCCTTCTAACATGCCCAGGACACATTTGTGTTCCCTCCCAGGAGAGCCTCCGAACAAGCTCCAGACAGTCTCTCTTCCCTCCCATGTCCACCCACCCTCCCATGTCCACCCACCCTCCCATGTCCAGCCTCTGCTCCACTCTTCCCCTCCTTCCTCCCTCAGCATCCCTCTCATCCAGTCTCCACTCCACTCTTCCCCACTTAGCCTCTCTCCCCTGTCCAGCCTCCGCTGCGCACTTACCCACTGCTCCTGCCTCCCCATCCAGTCTTTGAGCAGCTTGGCCTACTGGCACCTGATCTCAATCAAGAGGCTGACATTTCTGAGCGGTCCCCAAGAAGGCCAAAGCAATGGCTACTCACTTCAAAATCATGGCAGAAGTTCACCTCACCAGGTGCATGCCACTTATATGCAGCCGCAAATGTAAATATTCTCATTTCTGACTGGTGGGGAAATTAATTTGGAGGGAGAACTTAATTCTGGTGGGCTGGCCTTTTAATAAGCATGCATGACATGCAAAAGGGTTTCCTGATATTGTTTGCCAGGAAGCACAGCCTACCTTTAAAGTCCCGAGAACATAATAGCAAAAGCTCCTCACGCTGTCGGGACACTGAGTTTTGGACTCAAGCCAAATTAATTAAGTTCCCCCGCCTGCCAAGCTTCCCACTGCAAGCCGGACCAGAAGATACCAGCCCTTGTTTTTTGCATTGTCATGCTGATTTTCATTATCATTGAGAATGCGAATGTTCATGAAGCTTCCTCCTCGTGTTAGTTGTTTAATTGTCCACCACCATTAATGACTGGGTATGACAGGACTGCAGAGCTTTGATCTGATCTATTGGTTGTGGTATCTCTTAGCTCTGTCTACATCATGCATATAGCATGCTAATTCAACTATTTAGTAGGCATGTCATCCTTTTTAGCTGCACCAGGTTGACCCCAGATTTTTCGGTATGCCTTGTGCTGGTCCTGGCTTCTCATTAAACTAGGGTTGATCTCCTGGCTTGAAGTAATGGTAGGGCGAGGAATCTGCTAGGCCATGAGCTTACAGATTGTGGTGGTATACAATTCTGCAGCTGCTGATGGCCCATGGTGCTGTCCAGTTTTGAGCTGCTAGATTTGTTCTGAATATATCCCATTTAACATGGTAGTAGTGCCACACTACCATGTGTGGCAAAATGATGGACAGTGTGTCTGTGAAGACGGAACTTCATCTCCACAAGGACTGTGTGGTGATTGCTCCTACCAATACTGTCAAAGACAGCTGCATTTGCGACAGATAGATGGTGAAGACAAGATCCGGTAGGTTTTTTGCCCTTGTTGGTTCCCTCACCACCTGCCAGAGGCCCGGTCCTTCAGCTATGGCAGCTATGTCCTTCAGAACTCGGCTAGCTCAGTCAGCAGTGCTGCTACCAAGCCACTCTAGGTGATGGACATTGAAGCACCCCCCATAATGCATTCTGTGCCCTTGATACCCTCAGTGCTTCTTCCAAGTGGTGTTCAACATGGAGGAGCACTGATTCCATCACATATCTGCTCCAGTGCTAAGACTGCCTACTTCCACCTTCGTAACATCATCTGACTCTGCCCCTGCTTCAGCGCATCAGTTGCTGAAACCCTCATCCTTGCTTTTGTTACCTCTAAACTTAACTATTTCAATGGTTCCCTGGCCAGCCTCTCATCTTACACCCTACAAAAAATTATGGTCATCCAAAACTACTGGTCATATCCTAACTCAGACCAAGTGCTCATTGACCTACACTGGCTCCTGGTCTAACAATGCCCCTATTTTAAAATCCTCATCTTTGTTTTCAAATCCTTCCATGGTGTCATCCCTCCCTATTTCTGTTACCTCA
The DNA here is from genome assembly GCF_964194155.1 of Cetorhinus maximus. NCBI lineage: Eukaryota > Metazoa > Chordata > Chondrichthyes > Lamniformes > Cetorhinidae > Cetorhinus > Cetorhinus maximus. The sequence continues at coordinate 56,545,258 of NC_135893.1, forward strand.
TGTTCTCCAAACATTTGAGAGTTCTGCGCTGCTCCAATTTTGGCATTTTGCATATCCCTGATTTTCATTGTCATTGGGAGCTATGCTTTCAGCTGCCTAGGCCCTAAGCTCTGGAATTCCCTCCCTAAGTCTTTCTGCCCTTGCAACTCTCTCTCCTCCTTTAAGGTGTTCCTTAAAACTTCTCAAGTTCTGTCACCTATTCTGATATCTCCTATTGCAGTTTAGTGTCAAAATACTTATTGATAATATTTTGTCCAGTGCTTAGGGCTGTTTTACTATACTTAAAGGGTCTGTATAAATGCATATTGTTGTTGATGTTGATGCGACGTCTATTCAGTGCCCTGGAGAATTTAAAAGAGGCGGTAGGCTCAAAATCATCATGGCCACTTTGCCACGGGAAAAGTCAGTCGCCCAAAAGTCAAATTACACTCCATGGTAAGTCATATTTAACAGACTTGGTCAGTCCAGAAAATGTTTGTCTCCCTGGGCTGACCAATGCTGATTCATTAAAACTTTCAGTTTACCACCACCTACAGACCTAGTTTTGAAAGTGCGAACAAATTTTGTAAAATCGTTGTTTTCGCTGGGTGAAAATTGGCACTATATGCTGATCCTGGAAGACACCCAGCAGGATTCAAGGCTGGCAGCAAGGCCTGTAATTGCTTCTCTGATTCCAGTCCCAATTACTGGCTGTGCCATTGGCGGTTGGATGGGCCTGTGCAGAGGGCTGGATGCACATTATTCTGGCTCATTGTAAACTGGACTGATGGAGCACATTCCCAGTAGGCACCGAGGATTCTGTGTACAGGCAATTGGGAAAGTGGGAGGAAGAATGTTGGGATCACGGCATCTTCAAAGTTCTGGTAGCCCTTTATGAATATCTGAGGCTGCGATTGGACTTCTTGGCTCACTGATACCAGCATTTCATTCCGACTCTGATGGCCCTCTGACTTTTTATTCGTTCATTGCTGGCCTATCCCTAATTGCCCTTAAACTGAGTGGCATGCTAAGCCATTTCAGAGGGCATTGAAGAGTCAACCACATTGCTGTGGGTCTGGAGTCACATGTAGGCCAGACAAGGTAAGGATGGCAGATTTCCTTCTCTGAATGACATTAGTGAACCAGGTGGGTTTTTTCGACAATAGATTATGGGTTTTTTTTATGGTCATCATTAGACTTTTTATTCAAATTCCGCCATGGAACCTGGGTCCCAGAGCATTGCACTGGGTCTCTGGATTACCAGTCCAGTGACAATACCACTATGCCACCGCCTCCCTGTCGATAGGCCAACTCTGAAGAGTTGCTGGGCTCTCAACAGAGCAGGGAGCCTGTGCAAAACCAGGAAATTCCATTAATGTTAGAAAATAGCTCTTGATTAAGCATTAATTATTTTGATTGCCTGCCCACCTCCATCGAGCATATTGCCAGTTCCATTTGCAGCCTGCTCCTGGGAAACATGCCCGAGGTAGGATCCCATTAGAGAACCTTCCCAGGTGGGGTTTTCCGCTACTATCCCACCACCTCCAAAGCTGCTTCCAAAGGGCCAGGAAAATTCTAGCCATTGAATAACAATCGGGAATGTTATTGATTGATTTTATTCCCCTTTCTGGTCCAGGGGCACTGAAACTGATTTTGTACTTCCACCCAGGCTGACATCTGCCAATACAGCAAAAGCCTGGTACGAATTCTGGCAGTTTCTTGCTTTGCAGAGCTCAGTACCACACCAGACTCTCCATTTGTCCACTGCACTCTCTAAAAGCCGCCAAACAAGCTCTGAAGTTGGCGAGTTTCAAATTTCCAGCTCTCTCCCTTTAAGATGTTTCTTCAAACCTGTCTGTTTGACCACGCTCTTAGTTATCCATCCAAATACCGTTTTCTTTGACTGGTTGTCAGTTGCTTTTGTCTAGCTGCGCTCTTGTGAAGTGTCTCAGGCCATTTTACTATGTTTATGTGCTGTATAAATCTAAGTTGTTGTAAACAAATCAGTAGGTGCATGGGTGATTGTTAAGATTTTTGAATCACAGAAAAAATAAGATTGCCTGGTTATTCACATGAGCAGTTTGGCTGATACAACATGCCAGTCATCTGTGCAGCGATAGCAAGCTGAACAGGCCGAGTGCAAAATAGGCTGCACATACTGCAGGGCAAATGAGATGCCAGGTTTGAAGAACAGGCCATTGGATTCTGTCTTCATAAGATGGATAACCCTTTGAAGTCTGCATCCCTCTACTTGAATCAAAAAAGAGTTGATGAATGTGTGGAGCGGAGCTGGTACAGACCCTAGGCTGGATTTTACAACCCCCTGCCAGGCAGGTTTTCAGCCGGGGTGGGTGGTGGGGGTACACACAAAATAATTGGTGGCTCGTGCATGCCTTCCCACCCACCCCAACTCAGTCCCCATAATACAGGGGGTTGGTAAGGCACCCAATAGCCTGCTCACCCTTTGGCTTATTGATTGATTAATGCCACTTAAGGTCCTCAATCTGCTTCCATTGCTGTAATATGCTAGGCAGTGGAAGGCAGGCAAGAGTTGGGAGGCTGTTTTTTAACCCAAGTTGGCGAAAAGGCAGGAAAGAAGGGGGTTATATCCTGTGCACATCGGGGGGCACCCATGATAAGATCATAAGGCTACTTTGAACCTCCTCCACCTTGCCTCCAAAACTCACCCCCCTCACCCCCTTTCCCTAGGGTGCCTGATCCCATCCAGCCCAAAAAGGCCCAACTTACCCGTCTCTGCCATCCATGACACTTCTTCCCAGGGCCTCCTTGCAATCCCAGGAATGCCCACTTGGTTGTCAGCCCTTGAGGGTCAGTCTTCCTTCCATTGAGTGGTGGCCTTTTTTACTTTCTGTATTACCACCCACCCTCCCATGTTTCAAAACTCGGTCTGCTGAATGATCTAATCTTTACTGGGGCAGTGGGACAATTGGGCTCAACACCCTGGGCTATGATGGTGGAAAGGTCAGATAAGCTTCCACCATTGGTTGCTCTCCAGTCATCTCTGCTGGAAAACGTGGGTGTGTAAACTTTGACTTTAGCTATCAGGCTTAGCAGTGATTACCCTGACAGAAGGGTACATATCTGACAACATTCAGTGTAAACTTTAAGGTGTGAATTGAAACTGCAGACCACAATATCAATTATTCTAAGCACAGAACATGGTGAAGTAGTTCATCACTGTTGTCTTGTATGCAGTGACAATGAGGAAAGAATACAGAGCTTCAAAGGACAGCCCACATCTGAAGAACAGGAAGTTCACCACATCAGCTACACAGTCCATTCCAGAGAACCCAACAATTCCATTTCATTCACATCAACTAGACATTCCAGAAAGATTATGCAAATCTCATAATAGTTTACGTTATGTTATTCACAACAGAAGCTTCAAGTGTGTAAACGTGCAACATAGCTTCAATTTATCATAGTTTTTGGGAAATAATTCCCAAATTATTTAGGTTAGGATCAAGCACCCAACCCTTAGCTGCCAAACTGCATCAGTGCTTTCTGGGTCTGCAAATATCTTTGCCAGAAGATTCCGCCACTAATCCAGAAGTTTTCAGAAGATCAAGCACCAGATTTTCAAGTGCCCAATCGTGACAAACAGAGATGGGTAAACAAAAAAAGGGTGGTAACATGGTGTGTGCCAACATCCTGCCTCTGTTTTCGACATCTGAAATTTTCATGAGGGTGAGGGAAGCGTAGGCCTGCAAACTTGCCTGCACTCCACTGAGGTGAGCTAAACTCATTAAGGGGCTTAATTAGAAGTCAGACTGTCTGCTGTTTTTGAAATTTCATGGAGACAACTGATGTCCAGGAGCTGCCTGCCTCAGACTAACTGAAGGCAGGCCTGGACCAAGCCGGGTGCAAATCAGGGAGGCAGGAAAAGTTTTTCAAGGTCAGTCTGTAAGTGTAAAGGCTGATCAGAGCTGAAAGGGCTTACTCCTTTGAATAAAGGTTGCAGTGGCCCATCACAGGTCAAGGAGGAGTCAGCATTAAGAACTATGCCAGTTCGGGGTTTTGCACCCTCCTGGAATCTCGGAGCGATGGGCAAAGCTGTTTGGATTCCACCTGAGCACCAGGAAGGCTGCAGCAGGAAATGGGTGCTGCAGCCTCAGAAATTGAGGCTGTTGAAGATGAGTATCAACTTGCATAGGAGTGCCAGCTATCAGGAGGCCAGAATAGAGGGACAAGGAGCATGAAAAAGGAGACACTACCATGAGCACAGGATTTACAGGTAAAGGTGAAGATACTTGGACATGACTGAATACCAACACTGAAGGAGACACCACTCTCTAGTCAGATAGTCATAGACATCAGTGCGGATCTCACACCTCGCACCACTGGTTGCCATGCCTGCCAGTAGCAGTCAAGGTAACTGTGGCCATGAATTTCTTCGCTACTGGATCCTTTCAAGGGTCAGCTGTGGACCTCTGACATCTTACAGGTGGGTGCACACTGGTGCATCACCCAGGTGACAGATGTCTCTTTGCCAAGTTTGGACAACACATCAGATTCACAACTGATGAGGCATCGCCGGTTCAGAGTGCACTAGGTTTCACTACCATCACTGGATTTTCCCAAGAGCAGAGCATCATTGACTGAACCCCAGTTGTCATCAAGGCACCCTGTGATTGGTCAGTGAGACCCATCAACAGGAATGGCTTCCACTTCCTCGATTTCCAAGTAGTCTGCAACCACAATAAAAGCTTCCTCCCAGCATGTAATTGCTTTTCTGGCAGCTGTCATGACTCCTTTTTCCTCTGCCAGAACAAGAGAAAAAGCAGAGTGAGAAACAGCGAATAACAAGAGAAAGAGGGAGACCAGCAATACATGAAGGAAAAAAGGCTATCTCCAATCTTTTCTCCAACCCCCAAAATGCATGGATGGATCCGAGGGGACAAGGGAAATCCCTTGAAGACATGGCCACTTACCTCTCTGTGGAAGCCCCAGATAGAAACACAGAGGCAATACAACCAATGTCACCTGCTCAGCAGGACAACCATTGAGCCAATTAAGGGCCACTTAAGGACGTTTTTCCACCTTCACTGAAATTTTCCAAGCTTCAGGCATGCCTGCTGACATGTAGCCTGCACAACTGGTTAAACTGTGCAGGCTGCATGTTAGCTGAAAGGGGGGGTGGGGGGACCCTCAATCTGCACTAATCTGAGCATTATCAAGGGCATGGACATGGGACAGGGATGCGGCCACTGACAGCCACCCCATGCCCTTGCTGCCAACCCTCATGGCCCCATCTCCCAAGGCCCCCACCCCACGAGACCCACCCCCCAGCCCCCAACACCACTTACGTTTCTCCTAAGTTGCTGTGCGATCTAGGGGGTGTTTCTGCAGCGTCACAGCCTCCTCCTTGGTTCTGTCAAGTGGCTCTAGCCACGCAGGATGTCATATCCCAGGGTCCTTAGTCAGGAGAAAGGTCCGCCGCTGTCCTCTTAAGTGCCTGATGGGCAGAAGGTACAGCGGGCCTTCATGCAAAGAGTCAGCATGGGTGTCTTTTGCACTTTTTCAGGTGGCACACAAGACACCTGCCAAAAACAAGGTTCCACCCCAAGTGTCCAGCCCAACAGCTTTCACTACATGGGCTGGGGGGGCTTGCCAACTTAATGAGCTCCCTGAACCCACCCCCCCCCCCATCTTGTAGCCTGGCCCTGGTGATACCCAGCTCCCACTTACCTTTCACGTCGGCTCCTCGGTGTTGAGAACTGCTGGGTGGTGCTGATGGGACCAGAGAATAACCAGCCATTTGATTGGCCAGCAGTTCTATGAGGCTGGACTTCCTGCCAAGATGGGGGCAGAATTCCCACCTTAAACCAATTCATACCTCTCTGTGTGTTAGATCCCTGCATATCAAGCCATGGAGGAGGTAGGCTTGATCCTGACTTTTTGCGGGGCGGACCTGGGGACCCCGTCACTTTGTTAAATCTAGCTCACTTTGTTTGAGCGTATTGGGGGGTCAGGCAAGGGCATGGGGGTGCTTTGTGTTGCAGGGTGCATTGGGTGAGACACAGACTGTTAATTTCAAACACTAGGGTTCTAATCTAACCTAGAGTGAAATGATGTCTTTGAACACTTAGGATCACATGGGAAATTATTGTGGAGGCAAAGTTCCCAGTGACTCTAATTATAAAACTGCCTCTAAACTGGCATTAAATTGGAGATATCGGATACCAGTTGGGTTGTGAGGTGGAATAGTGTTACGCTGGTGGAATGACAGGCGGCTTTCTGGAGTTGAAGTTGCCTAAAATGAAAAGCACTCCCTTCCCCAGCACTAAAATCCTTCACCTTGATGAGCACAAAATTCAATTAGGAAACAAATCAACATGGATGAATTCAGAACAGGAACAATTGAAGTTTATAGAACTTTTCAATAGCTGTAACTTCACATTTGCTGCTGGGGCTTAGGTTCATGTTCTTTATGGATGGAGAGAGCAAATCTCGCAGCCCTTGTGGCCACTGCCAGAGGTCACTGAAGAATCCTGCTTCAGACAGTAGGCTTCATAGTCTTGAGTATATTAACAGCAAGTCTTTATTAACAACTCATAACTCTACACATTTATACAGTAGAGGGTACAGGTATGGAGCTGACTCCATCCTGGGTCTTTACACATCTCTGTCCATCCCTAAACTGACCCTGGCTGTGGATCATATGCTTTCTTACATCACTGTGATGGGAGTACTATACTCAGTCCCACATTAATCCTGTATGTAATAGACCCTACTACTACAGCCACCAACACTGCCAATGTACCTCAAACAGAAGCAATGTCATCAGAGGCATCCTGCATAATATAAATAGGGTATTAAACTGCACGACATTAGGTAGCTGCCATCATGTGGATGAACTGTGTAAGAATTTGGCTGCCACATCATAGCTATTCCCCCAGAAACTGTAAGACAGAACCTACCGACACAGAAACAGTTAGAAGGTAGTTGAGAATCCACTGTAAGTTTCAACAAATATCTGTCTTACTCCAGTGTTGCCTATGCCTGTCTGTCTGTCTCTTTCTCTCAAGTACATTATATGTCTCTCTCCATCCCCTTCTGTCTTTTACCATCTCTGGTTCCATCTGTCTCTTTGCATTTTTATCTCCTTCTGTCATTCTTCCTCTATCTGTCTCTGTTCAGTCACTGTTTGTGTTGTCTCTCTGTCTCAATTATGTCTTCACAAAAATATTTATGGAGTATCTCTGTCTTTGTCCTCTCTAACCCTTTCCACCTGTCTATCTCTCTTTCTACTTTTGTCTCTCGTTTTACCTACCTGCCTCTTTCTCAATTTCTCAATGTCTACCTCTGCCTTTGCCCTTCTGCCTCACTTATCTCAACTTTATAAAAGAACCTCAGTCTTAAGTGCTGACTTCAAGAAACACACTTACCATTTGAACTCTGCAATTTACACTCCTCTATTTTCAATATCTGTGCCTATTTATTCAACAATCACATGGTTGGTTTGTATTGCCTCTTCCTAAAATCAGAGAATACCTCAACTGTTTTATTGTAGTGACTGGGTTGTACAAATTATTGAGCATACACTGATTTCATTTTTGATAAATTTTCATTTTTTAATAAACCTCCTTACAATATCGACAGGGTGAATTCACTACAGATGGCCCAACTCATACTGGGTCGAAGAGGTCCTTTGAGGTAAATGGGACATTGGCAAAGAGAAGAATATGTGCTAAATGCACAGTACACGGCTGCTTTTGCCTCCCACAGCACATTCCTACCATAGGGCATTTCAATACCTGCAAACCTTGGGCTAGTCACTTAAAACCATCAATTCTTTCTGCATGTTTTGAGGAGAAAATTCTGGAACATATACATTGCAATAAATCTATTAACTGAAGTATCCACAGCACACTAACTGAGGTGTCCTTTCTATTTGTCTGAAATATATAATCTATTTAGTCAACATAATTAGCAGTAGATAAAAACAAGAAACTACTGCGGATGATGGAAATCCAAAACAAAAACAGAATTACCTGGAAAAACTCAGCAGGTCTGGCAGCATTGGCAGAGGAGAAAAGAGTTGACGTTTCGAGTCCTCATGACCCTTCAGCAGATGTGTAATCTCTTCTAAATTCAGAACAGGGCAGCCAATTTGTACACAGCTAGGTCCCAAAGATTCCTCCTGTTTTCTCACTTCCGCTCCTGAAGGCAGACGTTTGTGTTGGTGACTTCCATAGCTACCAGCAGTTCTCAGGATTGTCACAAAGATCAGAAGCATGAGTCTTAGCTGACTTTTCTCATCACTAACCCAATGCTCCTAATTTTATTGGAATGACTAGCACCGTGTTAATTCTGGGCATCGAACCTCAGGAACGATATAAAAGCAAAATGCCGCAGATGCTGGAAATATGAAATTAGACAGAAAATGCTAGCTATACTCAGCTAGTCTGGCAGCATGTGTGGGGAGAGAAACAATTAATGGACTGCATTTTACGGGGAGCAGACGGCACACCCCAACCCACCCACCGCCCCCTCCCCCACCCACCAGAAGGAAAGTCAGCTGGAAGCCGACTTGCTCTGTGCAAGCCCGCCCTGCAGCCATCATACGCTGCAATGGGCTAAATTGGTTCACAGTGGGACTTTCGCCCCTCACTGGAGAGGAAGCCCCACCCTCAGAAGCTGCTGGCTTATCCAGCATTCCCAGCAGCACCGAGAGCTCTGTAGTGGACACTGCCAGGACTGCAATTAGAGAAACCCAAGAAAAGGCCGAATGGATCCTGGAGTGAGGTATGTCCGGGGTATTGGGCGGGGAAGGTTTAGCAGCTTAGGGAGGGGAGTGGGAGGGTGGGTTTGGAGAGCAGGTGGGTAGAAAGGAAGGGGATTACAATCTGAGGGAGGCTGCCCACTGGTACGCAAAGGGCATCCCCCAAAGATAGTACACCCTCTTCCTGCCTGCCTATGCCAACTGTATTTTGGAGTTGGCAGTGTATTATCGGGGTCAATTGGCTTGTTAACAAGCTCAATTGACCTTTAAATATTTGTTTTCATATGGCAGGCAGGCTGCTGTGTTATAAGGGATGAGCCCACGAGTGCATGGGAAAATAGGGCACCAGCCCTATTTCACATGCTTCCCTCACCAAAAACACACCTAGCAGGGGCACATAAAATCCAATCCAATGTTTCAAGTCTGTGACCTCTCATCAGATCTGGTTCTCTGGTGAAAGGACAGATCTCTGTTTCTCTCTTCACATGCCACCAGACATGCTGAGTACTTCCAGCATTTTCTGTCTTTTTTAATCTCAGGAAGGATATATTGACCTTTGATATAAGTGTTCAAAATCATGAAGGATCTGGACAGAGTAGCTAGGGAAAAACTGTTCCCATTAGTGGCAGGTTTGAGAAGAGAGCACAGATTTAAGATAATTGGCAAAAGAAGCAATGGCGACATGTGGAAAATCTTTCACACAGTAAGTTAGGATCGAGAATGCACTGCCGGTGGGTGTGGTGGAGGCAGCTTCAATCGAAACTTTCAAGAGGAAATTGAATTATTATCTGAGAAGGAAGAATGTGCAGGGCTAAGGGGAGAAGGTGAGGGAATGGCCTATAGGTGAATTGCTCCTTCAGAGACCCAGCACACATATGATGGGTCAAATGGCTTCCTCCTGTGCTGTAACCATTCTGTCATTCTCTGGAAAGGAGAAAATGCTGATTTATAAGAATGATGCCCAGGACTTCAAGAATTAACTTATGGGAACAGATTGCATAAACTAGGTTGAATTCACTTGAATTTAGAATGTTGAAGGGAGATCCAGTTAAGATATTTAAAATGATGAAGGGTTTTGGTGGGATAGATACAGAGAAACTGTCTCCTCTGATGAACAAAATCCAGAACAAGGAGGTACAATCTTAAAATTAATGCTTGGCCATTCAAGAGTGAAATCGGGATGTACTTATTCACACAAGTAGTGAAAATCTGGAACTCTCTCATCCAAAGGCTGTTGACACTAGGTAAATTAAAATTTTCAAAACTGAGATTGGTAGGTTTTTGTTGGATGAGGGTATCAAGGGATCTGAACAAAAGTAGGTAAATAGGATTAAGGCACAGATCACCAATGATGTAGTTGAATGATAGAACAGACCCAATGGAGCAGAATGGCCTACTCCTGTTCATGTATTCCTTGGCTTCAATCAGTCAATTAAATGCAGGAACCTTCTGCTCTGGCTAAATGGTTGCACTCACAGCTCTGAGCCAGATGTTGGTAAATTCATCTCAGCTAACAGCACCAAATATAGGCTAACTGGTTCTTCAGTTCATTGATGGGAAAAGAAAGAACTTGCATTTATATTGGGCTGAGTTTTCCCCACAGAGGAGGGAAACAGGAATCGGGACTGTTTGTCGGTTCCACACCCATATCCAGTGGAAAGCAGATTACCTGGCTCCCGTCGCATGGAGGTTGACTGAAAAATCTAATTTGGCCTCCTTAATCCCTGCTCAACAAAACTCTTAAACGAGCCTAATTGCCTGTCCAGCTCATGGGTTTCCCACCTCTCTTCCCAATGTCAACGGGGCCCAAAAGTTCAGCCCATTGTGTCTTTCACAACCTCAGGAAGTCACAACGTATTTTACAACCAAGGTACTTTTTGAAAGGTAGTTGCTGCTGCAGTGTACGAAACAGCAATAAAATAATGAACGAATAATCTGTTTTTTAGTGATAGTTGAGGGATTAAATACTGGCAAGGTCACTGGGGGAACTGCTATACTCTGCTTTGAATATTCATTGCCATGTAACCTTATGTTTAGCTCAGAGGACAGAGAGGAACTAGATTTAAGGTCTCATCTAAGACGATTGCTTTGATGTATCTTGCAGCATTCAAAATGGTTGCTGTATTTACCTAAATCATAAGTCACTGAATTTCAAAGTAATTTATTGTGTGAAGTACTTTGAAATATTTCTAAGAAATTTTATAAGGAACTATACGAATGTGAGTTGCACTTTCAGTGTGCCCCCACTGAAAGATGCAGTGCAAAAGAGGTCAGGTCAAGCTAAGAAAAAAGGCCCTGAGGCCTTGACTTTTCTCTTTGGGCCCATTTCAGTCAAGATGTTCTGGTTTACAAGTGGATTGGCCTCATGACTTAGGGATTGAGAGAGTCCAGTACAGAGGGAGTCCAATTGGCCAAATATGCCTCTATTGGCTCTTTGGAATGACACAATTAGTCTCACTTTCTTGCTGTTTTTTCAAAACCCTGCAATTTTTCCTTTTCATATATCCAGTTCCGTTTTGAAAGTTACTGTTGAAACTGCTTCCACCACCCTTTCCAGAAATGCATTCCAGATTGCAGCAGATGTGCAACACGCTTCCCTCCACCCCTCCCCCCACTCTGAGAACAAAAATCAGGACCTTGAAGACTCTGATATCTTTGTAGTTCATAAAAGAAAAAAATAAATGCACATTTTTGTTCACTGCATGACAAATGACTCTTCACAAAACAGGCAGTTGAAGTAATCATAAAAAGCTAACAGTTATCCCAGCTCGCCAGAACTATTTTGACATTTTTAAAACTGGCATTAAATCACTTATGCAAGGAGAGAAAACTGAAAGTGTGTCACTCAAACTGTATGACTGATTGCCGAGGGACGATATTTATACTGACTGTCTAACGAGCGTCTGGATCAAAGTCACAAATGTTGAATACCCTTGTCAATGCTGATAGGGGAGGGGAGAGCCCTGTCCTGAACACACTAAATTGATTTCAAAGCAAAGCTTTTCCCAATTTTTTACCTATCCTCTCCTGAAGGTTATTTGGTATACTTCAGAGCTACCCTTCCCCTCCAGTACCTTGGGCCATCATTGATTTCCGTGGCGTAATTTTGAGCATGGGCATTATACATCTCACAATTTTCATATCTTTCATTGTTTGGCTGAGAGGAATGTTGGCCTGTTATTGCCCATCTTACACTACTGGCCAAAGTGAACTTACATCCTAAAGTACACCCAAAGGTTAAGAGCATAAAACACCCTACTAGTGTGGTGGCACTGAGCCATAGGCGTCACCTCAAAACAGGCAATGGAGGGCTGTCTGCTCCAGCCAGGCAGGGACCTACTTTACGTTGAAAAGCCACGACCTGATGATGTCATCAGCAATGTCATTTTAACTGAAGAATTTGGACACCCACCTGGTGTTAAAGCCAACAACAAGACCTTGCATGAGTAAGCGGAGTGGCCAGTAGAGTATGTACATCCATTGAACATTTCAGGAGTTGTCTTTGTGGGGCTGGAGGGGTAGAAGTTGCACCCTACCATGGCCCTGCAAGGAATCCTTGGACCTCTCTGGCCTCGGCTTTCCCCCTCCCTTCCAGTTCTGGCATTTGCCGTCAAACCCCTCCCCCAAGACTAACCTCATACTGGAGTCTGGTTCCTTGGGTCTCAAGCATTTGCAAGCTCCCTCCCAATTTCTACCGCTGCTCACTGGTCTTCCTGAGTTTTGCACAGAACCTGACATTACATATGAGGCCTGGGAGCTTAAAATGATCTGGACCTCACACTGAACTTGCAATAGGGCTTTGCTCTTGCTTTCTTCGAGCCCTCCGCAAGTTCACATGGACCCCATACAGACCAGATAAACTGCAGGTTCCATCCTCACTCTGCTATGTTCAGTGAGTTCCAATGGGTGTGAGGAGTTGAGGGCACTACAGTTGGTTCAGCACCTTTGGAATAGGGGGGTGGAATTAAATCAATCAAGATTCCCACTGGATCCCTGCTAGAAATTGGAATTTGAGCAAGGAGAGAATTGGGCACTGCTGCAATAAATCCAATGTCAAATGATCTGTTGAATCAAAGACTCCCAGGTATTCGAGAGTTACCAGACCTCATGAGATTGCAAGAGTCAACAACAACAATTTGCATTTATGTAATTCCTCCAACATAGAAAACATTCCAAAGAGCTTAACAGGAGCGTAATTACATGGAAATTGACTTCAAGCCACAGAAGAAGACATTAAGACAGGTAGCCAAAAGCTTGGTCAAAGAGGTAGGTTTAAGGAGAGTTTTAAAGGAAGAGAGAGAGGTAGAGAGATTAAGGGAAGGTATTCCACAGGAGCTGGCATTGCAGTTTTCAGATGAATGTTCAGCTGTCAAAGATGGGATGAAGGAGTTGGGAGATGGACAGGAGGTCATAGCTGGTGGAATACAGAGATCTCGGAGAGTTGTAGAACTGGAGGAGGTTACAGAGACAGGGCTGGTGAGGCCAAGAAAGGCTTTGAACATCTTCAAGGAGGAAGCAGCTGAATCAATTATTTACTTGTGTTTATGTGCAACATCCCAGGTGACTGCTTGGGTCTGTTTGCAAAGGACTTCAGCCCAAGGGCGAACAGCTGACACAAGAGACTAAGTCAATATTACACATATCAGCACTCTGCAGGCTTTTAACCTTTCAAGTTGCTCGGCTGTGTGTGACTATCATCTCTGAGTATGCCCGCTCTTTGAGTCAGCAAAGGCAAGGAAGGGGATTGACTGCAACAACAGGGAGCAAAATAAATTGTCCATCGTGTGCACCAGAATATGTGCAGGCTTGTGACTGAATTCAACATGCAATATTTCTAATTGTAGCACCCTGGGAATCAGGCAGTGAGAGAGGGGGACGTTAACAGCAGTAAGTTATTGATGCAGCAAAAACAAATGCAGAGTTTGGAACAACCACAGGCAACCCTGAACCAGATGAGTAAAACCATAAATTACTGCACTTTACTGGAGCTTCTGGTTTATCCCTGTATCTTTGACTATCGGATGTTGTTTTTAAACCTTCCAGTTGCATTCATATTTCCCCAAGGGGCAAACTCAACAGCAAAGGTGGCATGGGTTCTGTTACCACAGAATCAGCTGATCTCAGCCATGATAGAGATACAATGGTTGGCTTCAGTGTCCCTAGCTGTAAGAGATTTTTAAAAATATAACTAGGGTTCCCATTCCTGATCACTGTCCAATGGTCCCTGCTCCAAAAAACATGGGAAAGTACAAGACTGAAAAGATATAGTCCATCTGGCCAGTCCCAAAAATCAGTTCTTCTCCCTCAAATATTGATCCAATTCTCCCATACATTTACCAATGCACTCTGCACCCCTGGACAAAACATTCCACACTTCATCATTCTCTATGTAAAGTAGGTCATTCTAAATTCTCTGTGCCCTTGAGCTGGTATTCCCTGAATGTAGTGTTTATAGCAATCTTTAAAAAAAATTAGGGTTCAATTTATTGTTTCCCATAAGTATAGTCTTTCCCCTGAATTTTCTGTCCACAGTATCCAATCCCAGGCTGTTCTTTTCAGATGCCTTAATCTGGGTACACACTGACCTTTTCTGCAATGTCCTGGATGCCTTAATGCCATGTAATGACCAGAATTCCACCCAGTTCACCAGGTGCACCAAGTCCATCTGACCTTAATCTGGGTACACACTGACCTTTTCTGCAATGTCCTGGATGCCTTAATGCCGTGTAATGACCAGAATTCCACCCAGTTTACCAGGTGCACCAAGCCCATCTGACCTGGTGCAGTGTCTTCCTTTAACTTCCCAGCATATTAGTGACTGCCTTAACAAAAATGTTAGCTTCTCTTAAACACTTTCTTAACCTCCTTAGCCTTGATTTTATATTTGTTTCAACCCACCATGTTCTCTGTGCCTTTATCTTCAAGGATTAACTTTTCTGGAGATAATGACTGCCCAGACTCACATGCGAAGATCAACCCCTGGTAGGGGTGAGTATCTGCGGGTTGTTCCTTCCCATTTTCCAGGACAAGTCAGCACCTTCTGGAGAGGAGGGAAATTAAAACAAACTTCTGAGCTCCCCGCTGCTGGGGTGAGGATATGTAGGTTGTTAGTGCCCACTGTTACTAACCCCATAGAGACTGATAACTGTTTAAAAGAAAGGAATCCTCAAGACACCAAAGAAAAGAAATCCGGTGGGCAAGATTTCACTTTTTAAACTTTTACTCCAACAGTCTAACAAAAATCCACATAATTCAAACAATAATAACAGACAAACGATACTTCAAAGGTAAATTTCAGTTTAAACAGTTGATTCAATAAAGATACACCTCACATAGTTACAAATACTTGCATCACTTCCTGCACAAATGTGGCACCATGTACAGTCTCATACTTTCCAACTTGGCATCCAGTATGTAGGATCTCTCACTTCCAGCTCAATGGATTTGGCCCTCGAGTCGCTTTCGCCAGTGACCTTACTCCATTTGAAGCTCCCAAAATAAAGTTGATATCCAATCAGAACACCCCTACAGAACCTCCCCAGCTATGCCTGAAACAGTATTGATGGCACAGAATCCCCAGAGACTCCCCTTAATCTTTTGAATGATCTGGTTGGCTCTGGCAAAACTGAAACAGCAGCAGTGGTGGTCTTGCCCAATCCACAATCCCTGTCTTCAGCTGTCTGTCCTTTCCAACTGTATAACAGTAACACACTTCCTATTCGCAGAGTCTTCTCCCTGCATGCTTCTTCAATAGGATCTGTTCTGAACTGCAGGTCTGAAACCAGCTGTAATTCGATCTCCTAATTAATTGCCTACTTGCCCGTTGCTTTTTAACTTTCATTCCCATAGCAACCTCAGTTCGCATGGCATTTCTCAGAACTAAAATGCTTGCTCAGACGTCCAATTACACTCTTAAGAATACTCCCCCGTTTCACTTTGGAATTAAAGGGACACCACACCAAAAGGAAATTCAGGCTTCCCCAAAGCTCAGGGGTAATCACATCATGTGCCAGAATGGCTTGTCACCTGGAGAAGTGACATGAAACCAAAACTCTCAGTCCTTTCCAGAAATTCAATCTCTATATAACTCCAAAATGGGGCAATTCTAAAAATCAGTGTCAAGAAAGATAGGACATGCATTTCTAAAGCACTTTCACAATCTCATGTCTCAAAGTGCTTTACAGCCAATGAAGTATTTTTGAAGTACAGTCACCATTGTAAGGGAGGAAACATGACATTTTGCATGTAGCAAGGTCCTACAAACAGCAGTGTGATAAAGACTACACCATGTTTTTAGTGATGTTGATTAATGGATAAATGTTCGCCAGGACACCATGAAAAATGTTCCTGTTCTTACAATAGTGTCACAGAACTTTACATTCATCTGAGAGGCTATTTGGGGCCTCAGTTTAACATCTCATCTGAAAGATGGCACCTCCAACAGAGCAGCACTCCTTCAGTAATGCAGTGGAATGTCAAACTGGATTATGTACTCAAGTTTTTGAAGTGGGGTTTGAAGCTATGACCTGATTCAGAGGCATGAGTGCTAAACCAATCTAACACCTAGGTGTAATTCAAGAATGTTTTGTAATTCTAGATGTTATCTATCCTACACTTTCAAATTGTAATTAGATTCTGTTCAGAAGTGCATACTTCACAAATCACTGGTTATATCTGAACTCCTTGCTCACTAACTTATCTTGCCATCTGCAATTTCTTCATTTTAAATTTGGTGCACTCCTAGTTATAGCACAGGTTTCACTATAGTTACTGGGATACCAATCATTCCTGTGGTTTTGCAGTTACTATAGATGCTTACGGCTAATGCTAGTTATGTGTGAAGTGGTATTTCAAGGAATTATGCAGCTTCAGTAGATGTTAAAGTATTGGGGTTCCTGGAGTTCGGTAGTGCAATAGTTACAGGTATAAGCATAAGATAGTACTAATTTGGTCACCATACCTGTTCTATAGTTTGTTAGCTAATAGCAGTTACTTTAATTTGACATATAGAATGCTTATCAGTTCTCTCAGAAAGGCCCCTCGGACTCAATAAATTGCTTTGAAGTACATTGACTGTTGTTTTGTATAAAATTCAGCAGCCATTTTACACAAAATAAAATCGCACATACAGCAATGAGGTGAATTCTGTTTATTGTTCGCTAATGTTCATTGGAGGAGGCTGTAAAGCACCAAGAGAATCTTTGGCCTTGCACCACCAACCCTTTTGTCATTTAATCTTTCCTGTCTTCCATCCTATCACAGACCTTACCAGAGGAAACATTATTTGATTGCCGCACCCCAAGCCAAGCTGCTCCAGTACAGCTACAACACTGGCATCTGTCCGGCTGTGTGGAAAATTGGCCAGCTATGTCCTCTACATAAAAAGCAGGACAAATGCAACCCGGCCAATTATCACCCCATCAGTCTACTCTCGATCATCAGTAAAATAATGGAAAGGGTCATCAACATGCCATCAAGCGGCACTTGCTGAGCAATAACATGCTCACTGACAACCAATTTGGGTTCCGTCAGGGCCACTCAGCTCCTGACCTCATTACAGCCTTGGTTCAAACATGGACAAAAGTGCTGAACTCCCGAGGAGAGGTGAGAGTGACTGCCCTTGACATCAAGACTCTGTTTGACTGAGTGTGGCATCAAGGACCCCTAGCAAAACTGGAGTCAATGAGAATCAGGGGAAAACTGTCCACTTGTTGGAGTCATACCTAGCACAAAGGAAGATGGTTGTGGTTGCTGGAGGTCAGTCATCTCAGCTCCAGGACATCACTGCAGGAGTTCCTCAGGGTACTGTCCTCAGCCTAACCGTCTTCAGCTGCTTCATCAATGATCTTCCTTCCATCATAAGGTCAGAAGTTGGGATGTTCGCTGATGATTGCACAATGGTCAGCACCATTTGCGACTCCTCAGATACCGAAGCAGTCCATATCTAAATGCAGCAAGACCTGGACAATATCCAGGCGTGGGCAGACAAGTGGCAAGTAACATTCACACCACACAAGTGTCAGGCAGTGACCATCACCAACAAGAGAGAATCCAACTATCGCCCCTTGATATTCAATGGCATTACCATCACTGAATCCCCCACTATCAATATCCTGGGGGTAATATTGTCCAGAAACTGAACTGGACTAGCCATATAAGTACTGTGGCTACAAGAGTGGATCATAGGCTAGGAATCGTGTGATGAGTAATACGCCTCCTGACTCCCCAAAGCCTGTCCACCATCTACAAGGCACAAGTCAGGAGTGTGATAGAATACTCCACACTGGCCTGGATGAGTGCAGCTCCCACAACACTAAATAAGCTTGACACTATACAGGACAAAGCAGCCCGCTTGATTGGCACCACATCCACAAACAATCACTCCCTCTACCACCATGCACAGTAGCAGCAGTGTGTACCATCTACAAGATGCACTGCAAGAATTTACCAAGGCTCCTTTGACAGTACCTTCCAAACCCACGACCACTACCATCTAGAAGGACAAGGGCAACAGATAGATGGGAATACCACCACCTGGAAGTTCCCCTCCAAGTCACTCATTATCCTGACTTGGAAATATATCGCCGTTCCTTCACTGTTGCTGGGTCAAAACCCTGGAACACCCTTCCTAGTAGCCCTGTGGGTGTACCTACACCACATGGACTGCAGTGGTTCAAGAAGGAAACTCACCACCACCTTCTCAAGGGCAACTAGGGATCGGCAATAAATGCTTCCCAGCCAGCGAAGCCCACATCCTGTGAATGAATTTAAAAAAAGCAGGTTCTGATCTCTGCAGTCACTTTCATAATGTTTGTTGACATAACTTAAGTGGTTTCAAGTGTTTGTGGATTGTGGTTGTTGAAACTTCAAATGGCCTGGATGATTGACACATTTATTAGCTTGCCTTCCAAACATTTTTTTCATAGGAGAAATTTATCAATGGATTACATTTTTTCAAAGCTACTATTTTTGAGAGATCCCGCTATACATTATGGTGTACATTGGTTCTAGAAAGTACAGTGGGTAAATGGACATGGAAGTGCCAGATCTTGGCATAAGGGGCAAAAGAGGCCTGAGTGTGAAAGGACAGAGCTTGGCAAAAGGTGGGTGGAAGGGCAAAACCTGGCATGAGGAGACATAGGGGGTGAGTGAAAGGGCAGGACCTGGCATAGGGGACATCCGGGGTGGGTGGAAGGGCAGAGGTGATATGGATGATGCATGCGGAGTGTTTGGAGGGTGAAGGGGGTGCAAGGGCCGGAGGGACTTTGTGTTTTTTCTTTCACTGGAACAAAGCCCCACAGCACCGAGGCAGGCCTTGTAAACAGCCCTAATCCAGCTCGCACCTGGCCCCCACCAATGAAGATCCCGCCTGGGTGGACACTTTCCCCTGAGGCAGACTGGCTAAGCCTGGATTTTCCTGTCTCCCCCTACCCACTTCAAGGATGTAAATCCAGGCCAACATTTCAGGTCATTAACTGTATGTCAAAATTGGATGCATGGGGGGCAGATTTGGAGAAGAATTATATCAGGATTTTCCATTACATCTATAACATTGTTCTGGGAGA
This sequence comes from Cetorhinus maximus, assembly GCF_964194155.1. NCBI lineage: Eukaryota > Metazoa > Chordata > Chondrichthyes > Lamniformes > Cetorhinidae > Cetorhinus > Cetorhinus maximus. The sequence continues at coordinate 56,564,548 of NC_135893.1, forward strand.
TGGGGGAAGAGTTAATTTTCCACATACGATAAGTTCTCATAGAAAGCTGTTGAGACACCACTGCATTAGACTCTGTGATAATTGAACACTCTGGGTAATTGATGTTCAAACATTGTAATGGCTGTTGTTCATTTGTTTTTTCACTGTGTAATATCATGCTGTCAGTCAAGGATCTGTGACACCATATCATCTTTATGCTTAGCTACCATTAAGTGGAAAGGATATTAGTCCATGTGATTAACTGAAAAGTCCAACGCTGGGTTCACTTAACTGACATTCTCTGTGCTGATGAATAAATAATAGCGGGACACAGCTCAAATTCTGTCCGGAGGTTGTGTCTTCTGGCGTCATATGTCATTCCTCTTGCCTGGTACTTATCACTGGTTCTCTTCCATTCTCTTGCTGTCTCTGTCTATGACTATGACTATGCTTTCTTTTTATCTACACCAGTTTCTGTATCTCTCTGTTCCTATGTTTTTAAATTTTTTTATACTTGCTTTGAGCTGTGTTACAACTATTTCTTGGTTTCTTTACTTACCTCTCTGTCTTTTCTGTGCCTGAATAAGATTCTCTGGGGGAATCTTAAAATACTTTTTTAAAATCGCGGGTCAGGACCATTTCCAGGTCCTGACCAGGCACCTGTTGACAGTGCACCCATTGGTGTGATCTCCTGGGAGGCAGTCTGCTAGTCGGTGGCCTCTGCGCTCGCATTCCAATTAAGGAAGGTGGGTTAGTTCCAGAGGCTGCAGGCCCAGTCAGAGGTGGGCGCTGCCATTGTAGGATGGGAAGACCACGAGCCTCGGCACCCTCTGAAGACATTTGTACTTTTTTGAATTAAACTGTGACCACAGCTGCCAAGGCACCCCTGTTGGGAAGAAACCCCCCTACAAGATGGCCCGCTAATCTCTGTGTCTCCTGTGGAGGGAGGAACCGAAAGAGGCCGTGTGGACTCCCCAGCCTGTGGCCAGCAAGCCAACTCCAGGCACCTGCTGGGCTTTAGCCTCAGTGAGGGACTCATCAGCCATCGGGTAGGTCCACCTGCGGCCCCAATCTGCCTTTGGGCCCCTAAATATTTAGACTGGCTACCTGTTGCTGTTGGGTTTCATCACATCTACGGCAAGATTAGCCAGAGGTAGGAATGCAATGGCCTGTAACCTGACGCCCTTATTTCACACTTGCCTCCTGGTCCCACCTTCAAGCCCATTCCCTCGGTACCAGGAAGATTATGCCCTCTGTCTCAGTCTCTATCTCTTCATCGCTGTGTTTTTCTCTTTCTCTTCATCTATTTCCTTGTTTTATCTCTGTCTCTCTTTCCATTTGTTTCTTCCTGTCTGCTTCCCTCTCTCTCTACATTACAACAGCATCAAATCTTCAGAAGTATTTCATGGATTGTCAAGCAGTGCGGAACATTATGAGGTCATGGAAAGGCGCTGTATAAATGCAAGTCTTTCTCTTTAAAATTGGTGACTTTTACAGCTAATTCAAGCAGGTAGAAAATCTTAGCCATTAGATACTTAGTGGAACATAAGGGACTCAGCCTACAGCATATGGAGGTCAGAACACTGCCTGATTCTATTACCTACAATTAGGTTACCATGGATGGATCATGTTTGACCTTTCTCCTCATTTAAATGCACCAGCTCAGTCACCAATGTTACGCCAGTAGAATATTTTAAGATCTACGTAAACATAGTGTAGTCTTCAACCTCTCTCCACCAACAACACGAGGAACCTATATTACTACAAGCAGGGTCGGGTAAATGCCAGTCTCCCAGGATGGACAGTGTTGTTTGTTATCAGCTAGTTTAGATGGAAGCAATTACAAATAAATACTATAACATGTACTGAAACATCAGGGGAAGATTTATTACTGGAATATTAACATTAATGTACTGAAACAAACATTAATATTACAGTAATAAATGCATTCAAACACCGGGGAAGATTTATTTCTGGCATATTAACACTAATATACTAAAGCAAACATTAATATTATAGTAATAATAAACACACTCAAACACCAGGTGATGATTTATCACTGGAATATTAACACTAATATACTGAAATAAACATTAATATTACAGTAATAAACACACTCAAACAATATTACTGGTGCTGCAGAATTTAAAATTGAGATTTTGAGGAGAAACAGGGTGTTGTCTCAGGCCCATAATAGAGCGAATTAACTACCACTGCTAGAGGTCCATCATGTCTGTAATCATCCCCTCTCCCTGCAGAGCTGTAAAGTTACATCCTATCACCTAGCAGTCCCACAGCACATGATCTGTAAGTGTGACGAGCTTTGTTCTTTTGTATTTTTACAACAACAATCCAAATTTATATTTAGCGCCTTTAAAGTAACAAAACACTCCAAAGCGCTTCGCAGGAGCATTGCGAAACAAACTATGACACTGAACCACAAAAGAAGATCTTATGGCAGTTGACTAAAAGCTTGATCAAAGAGGTAGGTTTGAAGGAATGTCTTAATGGCAGAAAGTGAGGTGGAGAGATTATGTGGGGGTTTTCCAGAGCTTAGGCCTCAGCAACTGAAGGCACAGCCACCAATGATGGAACGATTAAAATCAAGATGCTCAAGAGGTCACAATTAGAGAAGCACTGATAACTCAGCGGGTTATGGGTTGGAGGGGATTACAGAGATAGGGAAGGACGAGGCCATGGAGGGATTTGAAAACAAGGATGCGAATTTTAAAATCAAAATGTTGCTTGACCGGGAACCAGTGTAGATCAGCGAGCACAGGGTGAGAGGGGAATGAGACTTGGGGCAGGCGGCATGGACAATATGGCATGATCTGGTTAACAACAGCAGAAAGGCAGGTTGCGATCATCTGCTCAGCCCGCCAACGGCGGGCTGCGTTTCCACCAACGGTCGGCGGGCTCATTGTAATACATCAGCATATCATTAAAAGTCCATCCCGCCAGGTTCTGGATGCCTGCCGGATCGTCCATCCACGTCAACGGGAAAGCACGTCGACGTGTTTCACAACAGCACACAGGCGACATACACTTGGCAGCCTTCACTTTGGGGGAACTGAGGCGAGTGAACAGCATCATTTTCCACACCTTGCCAGGGTCACCAGTTGTTTTGCAGGCTTCAAGGGCGCCGAGGAGCCTGGGTGAAGTGCCGCCGTGCATCAGAGGCAACTTTTTCGGGGGGTTTGTGTCCGAGGGCAACTGCTGCCTGGCCTAGGAGGTGACTGTACTTAGGGTGGGGGAGTCTGGGGGCAACTGCTGCCCTGCCATGGAGATGACTGTTTTCGGGGAGGAGGGGGATGGTGTCTGGGGGCAACTGCTGCCTGGCCCCGGAAGTGACTGTACTCAGAGTGGGGGTGTCTGGGAGCAACTGCTGCGCTGGCATTGGATCCCGCGCACAAACAATCAAGGTGGGGGGCAGGGTAGGCGAAGGAAGTGGCCATGCAGTAGGGACACCTGTATAAACTGACCATCACTGTGCAACTGAGACAATTCAGATGCAGTTACAGTGATGTGATTGGGGTCAGGTTCCTAGCCTGCCTGCCCATGCAAGCAATGCAGAGGCACCAATGTGGCACCAAGCCCTCCAGACCTTACCACCCCGTCACAGACTGTGAGTATGCAACCACTTTACTGGACCTGCAGCAGTTGGACTGCGCAAATTGTACAATCTCCTCGCCAACACTGGCAATGTAACAGTCACTGCTGGAGGCGCTCACAGCCCCTTGCAATCTTAGCAACCCAGTTTGGAACAGTGTCCCCCATGTCACAGGTTGACAGCGCAGCCATGTAGCACACTAATCTGTGGCCATCCGAGGGGTGGCCAGCACTTCCCGGAAAACGTTAAGAGGTGATCACACAGTGCCAGGAAAGGATGCTAAATACACCCATTATAACCACATCTCTCAATCTCTTTCATGCTGTGGGAGGACCACATCAGGATCATGGATCCTGGTGACCTACCTGTATGCCTGATGGTCTACAGAGAGCGAAGAAGACAGAGGAGAGAGCGACTGAGGCTTCTGGACGTGCAAAGGTAGGAGCAGCAACCTCAGGAAGAAGGGGCAGCAGGAGCTCCTGCATATGCTGCCCAGGAGCGACCGTGAGCCGTGGCTGGTCAGCGCCTAGTGACACCCAGTGTCTATCCTGCAGATGACCGAGAATCAGCGTCACCAAAGACTGTGCATATCTCGGGACCTGGTCGCTCATATCTGCCACTTACTGCAGGACTTGGCCAAGGGGACATGGAGTCCCCTGCCAGTGGTTGTGAAAATGACCGCGGCGCTCAATTTTTATGCCAGTAGCTCCTTTCAGGGCTCCACAGGTGACCTCTGTGGGATATCACAAGCCACCACCCACAAGTGCATTCATGAGGTCATGGATTTCATCTTGTGCACTACGTCTGGGACCGTGACAGCCAGGATGCAAGGGCCATTGGATTCTCCCGGATCTCAGGATTCTTACAGGTGCAGGGTGCAATTGACTGCACCCATGTGGTGCTCAGGTCTCCGTCGCTATACATGGTGGACTACATCAGCCTCAAGGGCTTCCACTCACTGAATGTGCAGTTGGTATGCAACCAGCAGAAACGCATCCTGCAGGTGCGCACACGGTTTCCAGGGAGTTTGCACGACGACTACATCCTCAGTCGGTCACAGATCCCTAGAGTCTTCCAGGGTCCACAGAAGCTGCAGGGATGGCTCCTCGGGAACAAGGGCTACCTGCAGAGGCCGTGGCTGATTGACACCTCAGAATGCAGCAGGGCAATGTTGTAATGAGGCTCATGCTGCAGCTCGCAACTTGGTGGAGCAGACCATCAGGATGCTGAAGATAAGGTTCCGGTGCCTGGACCAGTCTGGTGGTGCCCTGCAATACAGTCCGCAGAGGGTGTCATGCATCGTCATCATCTGCTGCACCTTTTACAACCTGGCGCTGCAACGGGGAGATGAGCTGGCTGAGGAGGAGATGGAGGAGCTGCACGTCTCCTCCGATGAGGAGGACACCAACAGGGATGAGAGTGAGGAGGTCCTCGGAGGGGACGATGATGGAGATGAGGCCCTCGCACTGGCTATATAAGGCAGGCGGGCGCGGGAGGCCCTGATAGCTGCTAGATTTGTGAAGGATGATGACGACATGCAGTGAGATGATCCCATAGATCCTCACATCATATTTGTGAACGTTTGACTCCAGTCTGGCCAGTGGCAGCGCGAATACCCTGTGTGAGAATGCTCCTATCATGGAGATGCAATGGAGGACCTAATAGTCGCTTGATTGCAAGAGGATGATGACAACATGCAATGATGACGCTCCATAAATCTTCACATAACCTCTGAGAATGTCTGACTCCTGTTTGGCCAAGGGCAGTTCGCTTGTGCTCTGTGATCAGGGTCACATCATAGAGACCCCACAGCCATGAAACTCTAGAAGTTCTGATGCTTTGTCCGCCTTCAGCACCTGTGCCCTTTAGGAGCTGGAGCATCAGTGGTCAGAGATGCTGAAGAGATGGGGTCCAGCACCACCTTAAAGGTGCTGAGAGCACATTGAGAGAATGAGAGAACTCTGTGATGCCTGCCCACTACATTCTGGCAGCAATGACAAGCACTGCCAAGGTGGAGGCATCAGTAATGTTTTTAGGGAGTGTGAGGCTGGACCATCACTTTGGCCTGAAGGCTGCACAGAGCACAGGGAACAGACCCTGGACTGAAACACCTGCCTTTATCTTGTGTAGAAATGTTTCACATCAGAGTGACAAGAACACTGCTCATCAGAACAAGGAGCCATAGGGAGGGAGATATTCTTGAGAATTTATTGACAATAGTGAACAGTATGTACAAGTAATCAACACCCATGCCCAGGCTATGCGACTGATTCTCCTTAACTTTCCTAATCTTGTCGCTATGTCTTGTTGCTCCCCAGACATCCACATCAGAGGTGGAGGCAGCCTACTGACTGCGACACCCTGTCTGTGATGACTTTGGCGGGTGTCCTCTAGAACGCTGAGACTTGGAGAGCCCTGGCCTGCTTTCGGGGTCATGCTGTGTGGCAGTGGCACCCTCCTAGGTCTGTGGAGCTGGAGCTGCTGAGGTCATAGGAAGAGGGGAGTCGGATTGGCTGGACACTCTAGGAGTCACGTGGATGGATGGGCCCGAAGTTTTCGCCTGCTGATCTTCCCTATGGGTACCCGGGAGCCCCAGGCTGACTCCTTGAGGAGCAGGGTAGCTGGAGTGAGATCGAGGTGCCCGGCAGCCCTCTCGTGTACACACTGTTGGAGGCCAACTATGGCATCAGTGATGGAGTTGAGCCCACGCAGCAATGCAGGAGTGAGTCCTGGACCAAGGTCTCCATGGCAGCCGCCATCCTACCAGTGTTGACCTCGGTGCATTGGCATGCCAGCGCTATCACCTCAGCCTGAAAACAGATAGACTCCTCCATCATGCCTTGCAACCTGAGCAGTGCAACGGACATCCCTTCCTGATGTTCTCAAGCTTGCCTTTGCAGCTCCAGCAACTGTGACATGACCGAGTCCAGAGGCTTGTCATCTAACTCGGACTCAGCAAATTTCTGGCCTCCAGCAGCCCTCCGAATGCCAGGGACCTGGGAAGTCCCTGCCGCCCCATGCTGTGGATCAGTGTGATGTGCTCACCAGATTGTGATCCTGTGTCTGTTCTAAAGCTAGGTCCCACTGAGGTGTGCGTCTCTGTGCTGGTGGAGGATGTGGGTGAGCGCTGTGATGGAACTTCGAGGAGAGTGCCTTCAGATTCCCCTTCAGAGGTTTCTTCAGGGCTTGATTGAAGGCCCTGGGCCATAGACTCTGTCGGCTGATTGGCAGATGTGCCTGCGAAAGCAAGGAGAGATAATCTGTGCATGGCAGTGGCCTGTGAAAGAGGACACATCACTCACAGCATGATTGTCTGATGGATGTTGCACTGCTGGATCCTCACTTGGTAGAACAGCGCCAACCTCATTGTCAGCACAGGACCGGTCCAGATCCTCGCTGGCCAGCTGGATGGTTCTGGTTTCAAAGTCCATGAGGTCCTTGATTTCAGGCATTCTGCCACCAGTCTGCGAGCTCTCTCTCTTGTGCGCCAGCTTGTCCTGCTTGGATAGAGATGGAGAAAGTGCAAGCAGGATGCCTGCCGGGTCAGATGAAAAATGTGCGTGGCCTGTGCGGGTGGTGAGTGGTCCCATGGATGGGATGAGGACAATGACAGTGAATGTGAGAGAGTGAATGATGATGTCCCTTGAACTGGCAGTGAGTGAGGGCCCTATGGATGTGTTCTGGATTTGTGAGTGTGTGAGTTGAGAGTGATGAAAAGAGTGACTTACCCCAGTGGAACAGAGGAGATCATTCATCCTCTTGCAGAACTGGGTGGTTGTCCTCTTCTGAACAGCATTGGCACTGACCACCACTGCCACCACCTCCCAAGCCGGATTGGTCACGTTGCTGCCCATACTGCGGCCAGAGCAGGGGTACAGGATATCCTGGTGGGCCTCCACAGCATCCAGCAGTTGCTCGAGGGACCTGTCATTAAACCGGGGTGGGGGGGGGGTGGGGATGCTGTGGTCTTTTTTCCTTTGCTGGCCATGTCTCCTGGGCAGCAGTGATAAGCTGATATCGATGAGCGGTGTTCTGGCGGCTGCCTTTTAAACATGGCGGGTGGTGTGATTCAATGGTGGGGTGATCGCGGGAGGGCAAATGAGAGTGCTCCTGCCGTGGAAATAGCGTGTTTCCCGGGAATGCATAAATAATGAGGCACATTTGGGACAATACAGCGCGAAAACCCACCATCGGCGAGTACGATGCCATTTTGCCCACCTGCTACCACACTTAGTGCAAATTTGAGAAAATTCCACCCTTGATGTGATTTAAGACACAGGCAGCAAAATCTTGCATGACCTGAAGTTTACAGAGGGTAGAATATGGGAGACCATTCAGGAATGCATTGTAATAGTTGAGTCTAGAGGTAACGAAGACATGAATGAGGGTTTCAGCAGCAGATGAGCTGAGACAGGGGCAAAGTTGGGTGATGATAGAGAGGTAGAAAAAAGCAGTCTTAATGATGGTGGGAATATGAGGTTTGAAGCTCATCTCGGGTCAAGTGTACACTAAGACTGCGAACAGACTAGTTTAATCTCAGACTATTGCTAGGGAGAGGGATGGAGTAGGGAATGGAGTTTGGAGTAGGGACCAAAAACAATGGCTTCAATCTTCCCAATATTTAAGAGGAGGAAATTTCTGCTCATCCAGTACTGGATGTCGGATAAGCTGTCTGATAATTTAGCAACAGTGAAAGAATGGAGAGAGGAAACATTCTGAATTTGGACAGTATTTGGAGATAAGTGTAAGTGGCTGAAAATGATACACTTTGGTTCTCCACTGAAGATAGTCTGCCATTGCTGAGATCACAGCTGACTATATCCTTCAAAATTCAACAAGGTTTTAACCAAAGAGCATCTATACTGTTGCTTCAAGGGGATAAAGCATGGCAGAGATATACAGAGAGACAAAGTGAGAAATGGTGGGAAAGAAAGCATGGGAAGTCGACAAGATGAGTGACAAAAGCACAGATGCAGAGACAGATTAACTGAGATACGATAGAAAGCGACAGGGGAATTATGAGAGTGCAAGATAAGGAGGTATAGATAATGGCGTTGAGAAACAAACAGAAACGTAGAGATACACAGACACAAAGAGAAACAGAAAAACAGAGGCAGTGGTGACTTCATGGAAATAAAAATTGGAAAAGGTGTAATTGAAAGGATGATTTGCTATCACCTGTTTTACACCATCACACGAGTTAAAATGACCTCCAAAGATGGTAAGACAGAGACATACCTCCACCCGGCCTCTGCCAATAGATGTCTGAAACTCAAGCTCTAACTTTTCCCTATCTTACACTCTCTGTTCCTGAAAAATGTACCACCACTCTGCCCTGCACAATGACCTGTCTAAAGCATGGGAAAATTACCAATATAAATCCAATATCAGCCAGACCTCTGGCTTCACCCCAAACAGCACCATGTTAGCACACCAATCGGGCTGTCCACTGACAGCCATTTTACTTTTAATTGGAAATGTAACAATGGGTAGGCCTTGGCCTTTCTGTTGCCATAGCACCATGTGACAGAAATTATCCATCCCAAAGATTATTTAATCTTCAAAATTTTCAAAACTTTTTCTCATTTGGTCTTGAAAAGCTGCAGTATTCAAAATGTTTTAAAGGACAGTGCAGGAGGCTTGTAGAACAATGTGAGCTGCTTCACAGAGTCCAGGAGAAGGCGATTAATTCTCTGAATATGAGTATATTTACAAGACTCACATCACTAAATTTATAGTAAAGAATCAATTAAATTCAGCAGGCAAAGATGAATTATGACAAAAGAACACTGATATTTTAACCTAATTTATAGCTGTGTTAATTGTAGGAAATAAAATGCACCAAAATTTACCACGAGGCTACATATGCATTCTGACTTGCATCTATCTATTCCTTGAGATCAAATCAAAAATGATTGATCTGACTGTTAGTGGTTAATAAATATGAAATTAGATCGGAAGTGCATCTTGCGTTTGTTGTTTATTAGATAGGGATTACTCAGCAGGATCATGCTATGGATTAGTCAATAATGTAAGTAGTGACTTCTTCAGCTATATACAGATTACTTGACTGTCCCACGTACAATGCGCCCCTAATAGCACAAAGGAAAATAGAAGCCAATTAAGGTGCTATAACTCCTTACCTGCTGTAACTTAGAGATAGTTACTGCTGACATGAGGCCCCTTTGATCAAAAAAAAAATCGATGTTGCATTAAATTCTGAGGCATACACAACTTGAAAGTGCAATTTTTTTAATTTCCCATTTTCTGCAGTCCTTCCCTGAAACAATTGGCTGCTTTGTGGGGATTTTATACATGGATAAAAGCAATCATTTGGTGTGTTGCCCCAGTGCCTATTCTTCACTGCTGAGCCAGAAAAGTGCGGGATAAAATTTCACTTTCAGTGCTCCTGACCCCTTGCCTCATGGACCTGGAGAACTAGGTGCATGTACTAAAGATGAATATTTGCATCCGAAATTCAGGTCCTATCTGCACCCAACTTCCACTCGTCCAAAATGTCGTGCGAGAATCGCTAGGCAGCAACCACAGTCCTCATTAACTGTGCCCCACCCCAGCTCAGAGGCTGTTAGATCAGATGTGATTTAGATCAGTTCATTTCCTGAGAATCTGCTGCACAAAACTCTGGACTGCCAGCTCTGTTTCATCATTATAGCTATAAGCATGTTATACTGCCCACTTTAACTGGAATCTTGATGGTCAGAAGCTTATTCAAAAGGATCCTGAGGGCAGAGCTCCTTCTTTAAAATATTTCTTCAACAGGAGTTGAAATGGGACAGGATAGCTTAGTGGGTCGGATACAGCCTTTCATCTCTTGCACCTTGGTTGGAATCAGCACAAAGTAGTGCGAATAGAAGTCGGCTGTTGTAAAGGTATTACAGAGAAACAATTTGTGACAGACTAATCCAGTTCTTAATGGGTATTCTTCTAAAGCACAAAAACTGCCTCTAATGTTACATTGAAACAATAGGAGGCACACTAATCAGACGGTACAGAGCAAACTTTACTCTGTATCTAATCTGTGTTATAGCTGCCTTAGAAGTGTTTGATGGAACGGTGTAGAGGGAACTTTAATCTGTATTAAACCCATGTTGTATCTGTCTTGGGAATGTTTGACACTGATACTGGGTCTTTGAATGGGCAAGTGTTTAATTTTCCACAGCTAATTGTTGAGCTCTAATTCAGAAAAAAAGAATGGCTTGTTACCCCTTTTTAAGTGGACTCCTCTATAAATCTCTGAAAGCACCCTCTCTCCCAAATTTCCACAAACATTTCATGTATCAAGAAATGAGATTTGTTCAAAGGTATTGAGATTTTTTCCAACTCATCTTTTCAAAGAATCTGCTGCTTATCTAGCCTGAACCTCCTCAGTCAACCGTAGTACCATCTGTAAGTAACTAATAACATTTAATTTCCAGTTTTGGAACTGTCTTCTTTAACATAAGAAACCAAAACTACTTTTTCACAAAAAATAAATCTGATCATATTTTCTTTTAAAGTAAAGGTTATTTTCTTTTTTCTAAGACCCTCTTTAAAATCTATCTCTTTGCAAAGTATCCTGATCGCTCCTTCTTTCTTGTTGTGCCAATTTTTATCTGATTATAGGTTTTGTCTATGAAGTGCCTTGGAATGTTTTCTTACTTAAAGGTGCATTATAAATGCAAGTTATATAGATAATATATGTGACTTAAGGTTGCATTTATAAACTGAAGGAATTTTGTTCAGTCTCTAGTTTTCTTATCTGTCATTGTCCATTCCCTTCTGGAAATCCTTAACCATTGAGCATTCAACTCATAGAGAGAAAAAAAAACCTCTCACCATCTTTTAAAAAGATCTCAGCCTTACATGCCCATCTTGCCTCCATATCCCTCACCCCTACCAACCCTTGTTCTCTATCCCTCAACCCAACTTTTCAGTCCTATCTCCATATACTGTTATAATGGTGTTGGTTACAGAATGTGTCTGTTAAGGAAATCTTCATAGTATGTTAACAGCAAGTCTTTATCAACTACTTGTAAATATAAACATATATACAGTAAAGCGGACAAGCAAGGAGTTATCTCCATGTGTAGATCTTAGCACATCTCTGGCCAACAGTACACTGACCCTAGGTCTGGGTCGTGTGTCTTCTTACAAGACTGTTTGGGCAATGCTACACTTAGTCCCACATTAACCCTCTATATAACAGACAATTATTCTACACCTCCCCCCGAGTTATCCCATGGATATATAGTTATATTAGTTTACTTCGTCTTACATTGTTAGAGATCTTATGCATTTTCCTTATTGTTACAACCTGAATGATATTCCAACATTATTGCTATTACAGTATTAGCATTAACAAACTGCTCACTACCCATCTTTCCCCCTTTGGGTCCTTGAAGTTAGAGGTTCAGGCCATCTGGAGGCTTTATAATCCTTCCGCAACTCGTTTGTCCTTCTGTCGGAAGAGTGGCAGGTTCTGTTGGTTCTGGTTCTTGTTGTTGGCTTGGAGGTTATACTGACATTTGGGTATTCTTTCTTCTGTTCCTTCCATTGTTTTAGGTGGAACTACACTTGGCCCTTTCTGCTATTGCGTCAGTCCATGGTTGCTGTTACTTTTGAGCATTTTTGCAGGGTGGACTGAGTGAACATGGTATTCGCCTCCTTGGCACTGCTTTTTATTTTTCTTTCTCCGTGTGGGCTCTGAGGCTGAGGAAGAGTGTTCCTGTGGCGAGAAGAAGGTTTAGTGGTACACTCACCTCTGCATTTTGTTGTTGATGTTGAGAGACTGGTACCAGGTCCCAGTATTCCTTGTGGTTGTGGCATACTGGCTGAAAGTTGCAGAGTGTGCACAGTGGTTACTGTGTCGACCAACTGTACCATTGTCATAGTTGGAGGTAGAGGCTTCTCAGACTGCTTGTCATTCTGTGGTACCCCCACTTCCACCAGAGGTGGACAGTAGGTTGGCCTGATCATTGGGGGCTTTTCGGCACCTGAAATAATAATAGGCAAACCTGTTGCACAAAGAGAGGAGAGATTGAAGGTGAAATCTGAGTCTGAATTCTCTTTAGTATTTGCGAACTCAGGAAACCTGAGTCTGAATTCTGTTTAGTATTTGCGAACTGCAGAACAAACTCAATGAGGCTCTGTTAGATTTCAAGAAAACTCAAGAGGAAGTACTTGAGCTTCGTAATGAAAAGGAAAACCTGTTGAAGGACCTTCACATGCTGCAAGGATCCCTCAGGTCTGAGGCTGTCTATCCAGAAATTAAGCCACTCTGAAAGAAATGACAAATCAGTTGTCAGAGAAGACTCAGGAATGTTCAATATTGCAAGAGGAAGCTAAGAGGTACAAAAATGTGAATGCAACACTCAAGGAAATAGTTGCGCATTTGGAACGAACCTTGGTAAAACATTACATTCCAAAAGTGATATACGAAGAAATGAAAATCAAGAACAGAGAATGCTGGTTCCAGGATCCAGAATGTCTCTGATCGTGTATGGGACATTCTGAAGGGGGAGGGAGAACAGCCAGAGGTCGTGGTACACATTGGTATTAACGACATAAGCAGGAAGAGTGACAAGGTCCTGCAGCGGAAGTTCAGGGAGTTAGGCAGAAAGTTAAAAAACAGGATCTCTAGGGTCGTAATCTCAGGATTACTCCCTGTGCCACGTGCCAAATGAGGCTAGAAATAGGAAGATAGTGCAGCTGAATACATGGCTGAACAGATGGTGTAGGAGAGAGGGTTTCCGATATCTGGATCATTGGGATCTCTTCCGGGGCAGGTGGGACCTGGGTTGCATCTAAACTGGAGGGGCACCAATATCCTGGCTGCGAGGTTTGCTAGTGTCACTCAGGAGGGTTTAAACTAGTACGGCAGGGAGGTGGGAACCAGAGCAATAGGTCAGCAGGTGAAATAAAGGACTGGGAACCAGTGAATATGGCCAGTAGGACTAAGAGGAAGGGCAGACAGGGAGAAATTACTGAACACAGTGGGACTGGGGGTCTGAAATGCATTTGTTTCAATGCGAGAATGTTGCCCTATAACAGGCAAGGCAGATGAGCTTAGAGCTTGGATTAGTACTTGGGACTATGATGTTATTGCTATTACAGAGACTTAGTTGAAGGATGGACAGGATTGGCAGATAAACGTTCCAGGATTTAGATGTTTCAGGCAGGATAGAGAGGGATGTAGAAGAGGTAGGGGAGTTGCACTGCTGGTTAAGGGGAATATCACAGCTGTACGACAGGAGGACACCTCGTTGGGCTCATGCAGCGAGGCAATATGGGTAGAGCTCCGGAATAGGAAGGGTGCAGTCACAATGTTGGGGGTTTACTATAGGCCTCCCAATTGCTGGCGGGAGATTGAGGAACAGTTATGTAGGCAGATTTTGGAAAGATGTAAGAGCAATAGGGTTGTTGTGGTGGGTGATATTAACTTTCCCTATATTGACTGGGAATCACTTAGTGCTAGGGGTTTGGATGGTGCAAAATTTGTAAGGTGCATCCAGGAGGGCTTCCTGAGACAACGTGTAGATAGTTCAACTAGGGAAGGGGCAATATTGGACCTGGTATTAGGGAATAAACCCGGCCAGGTGATCGAAGTTTCAGTAGGAGAGCATTTCGGGAAAAGTGACCATAATTCAATAAGTTTCAAGGTACTGGTGGATAAGGAAAACAGGAGTCCTCGGGTTAAGGTGCTTAATTGGGGGAAGGCTAATTATAACAATATTAGGCAGGAACTGAGGAATCTAGACTGGAGGCGGATGTTTGTGGGCAAATCAACAACTGACATGTAGGGGGCTTTCAAACATCAGTTGATAAGAATTCAGGACCGGCATGTTCCTGCTAGGATGAAGGATAAGCATGGTAAGTTTCAGGAACCTTGGATAACGAAGGATATTGTGAGATTAGTCAAAAAGAAAAGGGAAGCATTCATAAGGGCTAGAAGGCTGGGAACAGATGAAGCCCGTGGAGAATATAAAGAAAGTAGGAAGAAACTTAAGCAAGGAGTCAGGAGGGCTAAAAGGAGTCATGAAAAGTCACTGGCAACCAGGATTAAGGAAAATCCCAAGGCCTTTTATATATATGTAAAGGGCAAGAGGGTAGCCAGGGTGGGCCCACTCAGGGACAGAGGTGGGAATCTGTGTGTGGAGCCAGAAGAAATGGGAGAGATACTGAATGAATATTTCTCATCAGTATTCGCCAAAGAGAAGGACTTAGCGGTCGATTTGTCTAGGGAAGAGTGTGTAGATAGCCTGGATCATGTTGAGATCAAAAAAGAGGTGTTAGGCGTCTTGAAGAATATTAAAGTGGATAAGTCCCCAGAGCCAGATGGGATCTATCCCAGAGCACTGAGGGAGGCAAGGGAGGAGATTGCTGGGGCCTTGACAGAAATCTTTATATCCTCACTGGCTACGGGTGAGGTCCCAGAGGACTGGAGAATGGCCAGTGTTGTTCCATTGTTTAAGAAGGATAGCAGGGATAATCCAGGAAATTACAGGCTGGTGAGCCTTACATCAGTGGCAGGGAAATTATTGGAGAAGATTCTTTGTGACAGGATTTACTACCATTTGGAAGCAAATGGGCATATTAGTGAGAGGCAGCATGGTTTTGTGAAGGGGATGTCGTGTCTCACTAACTTGATCGAGTTTTTCGAGGAAGTGACAAAGATGATCGACGATGGAAGGGCACTGGATGTTATATACATGGATTTCAGTAAGGCCTTTGACAAGGTCCCTCATGGCAGACTGGTACAGAAGGTAAAGTCGCACGGGATCAGAGGTGAGATGGCAGGATGGATACAGAATTAGCTTGGTCATAGAAGACAGGGTAGCAGTGGAAGGGTGCTTTTCTGAATGGGGAGCTGTGACTAGTGGAGTTCCACAGGGATCAGTGCTGGGACCTTTGCTGTTTGTGGTATACATAAATGATTTGGAAGAAAATGTAACTGGGCTAATTAGTAAGTTTGCAGACGACACCAAGGTTGGAGGAGTTGCAGATAGTGAAGAGGATTGTCAAAGGATACAACGGGATATAGATCGGTTGGAGACTTGGGCGGAGAAATGGCAGATGGAGTTTAATCCGGACAAATGCGAGGTAATGCATTTTGGAAGGTCTAATACAGGCAGAAATTATACAGTAAATGGCAGAACCCTTAAGTGCATCGACGGGCAGAGGGATCTGGGTGTACAGGTCCACAGGTCACTGAAAGTGGCAACGCAGGTGGATAAGGTAGTCAGGAAGGCATATGGCATGCTTGCCTTCATTGGCAGGAGTATTGAGTATAAAAGCTGGGAAGTCATGCTGCAGCTGTATAGAACCTTGGTTAGGCCACACTCGGAATATTGCGTGCAATTCTGGTCACCACATTACCAGAAGGATATGGAGGCGTTGGAGAGGGTGCAGAGGAGGTTTACCAAGATGCTGCCTGGTCTGGAGGTTATTAGCTATGAGGAGAGGTTGGAGAAACTCGGATTGTTCTCACTAGAGCGACGGAGATTGAGGGGCGACTTGATAGAAGTTTACAAAATTATGAGTGGCATGGACAGAGTAGATAGTCAGAGGCTTTTTCCCAGGGTGGAAGAGTCAATTACTAGGGGACATAGATTTAAGGTGAGAGGAGAAAACTATAAAGGTGATGTGCGGTGAAAGTTTTTTACACAGAGGGTAGCAAGTGTCTGGAATTCGCTGCCAGAGGAGGTGGTGGAAGCAGGTACGATAGCGGTGTTTAAGAGGCAGCTTGACAAATACATGAATAGGATGGGAATAGAGGGATACGGACCCCAGAAGTGCAAAATGTTTTAGTTGACAGGCAATATGATCGGCGCAGGCTTGGAGGGCCGAAGGGCCTATTCCTGTGCTGTACTTTTCTTTGTTCTAAGTGAAGGTGGAAGTTCTCACTAAAGAAAGTGAAACAGCCATGCTGTTCTGGCTGGCTAACAACAGTGGTAGTCTTGACATCCTCCTCCGTCTGAAGGTGATCCAAGATGACGCAGGCATCCCTGCTCAGGAGAGGGAAAGGCTGGTGATGGATGACGTACATCAGCTCAAAGATCTGTTTGCTGCCCCATACTGTAATCTCTCCACTGATCGGTTTTCCCTTGGCAGAGTGTAGTTCCTTGGTACTGCCTTTTAAGCTCACATTCTGTAATTGCACGTCCTCCAATTGGTTTTGAAAGATTTCACTTTCTTTAGTGAGAACTTCCACTTTCACTTAACACTCTCTGTTCTTGATTTTCATCTCTTCGTATACCGCTTTTGGAATGTAATGTTTTCCCAAGGTTCCTACCAAATGCGCAACTATTTCATTGAGTGTTGCATTCACATTTTTGTACCGCTCAGCTTCCTCTTGCAATATTAAACATTCCTGAGTCTTCTCTGAAAACTGATTTGTCATTTCTTTCAGAGTGGTTTAATTTCTGGACAGACAGCCTCAGACCTGAGGGATCCTTGCAGCACGTGAAGGTCCTTCAACAGGTTTTCCTTTTCATTACGAAGCTCGAGTACTTCCTCTTGAGTTTTCTTGAAATCTAATAGAGCCTCATGGAGTTTGTTCTGCAGTTCTGCCAATCTGCTCCTCAAGGTATTCTTAATTCCATTGTGCTGCTGAAGGGTAATGGACTGTTTTTGAATCTGATCCTAAGGACAATCAGATGCCTTTTCAACTGTTTATTTTCTTGTTCAGCTCTTGTCTTCTCACTCTGCATATCAGTGTGTAGCTTTGTTATTACTGATAGCTCCAATGCACTTTTTCTGAAGTAGCATTCAACATCTTTTCCAACTCATCGTGTTTTTCCAGGGGCATGTATTGGTTCGTCAAAGAGTCTTTCAAGGCAGTGACTTCTGTGAGTGCTTTCCTTGTACTCTGTCGTGCCTGGCTGTTCTTCCAGTTGAGTTCTTCTAACTGAGCTTTGAGAAGAACATTATCTGGTTGTACTTGTTATGGACCCCAGAAATAGAAAAAACAGAATAAACTTTTTAAAAGCGAAGGTCAAGCCCTCAGATATGGGAGCTCCAGTTCCCAATGGGCCTCAGCGGTTTCTGCACATGCGTGGCCCTGGAATGGCCGCACAGGCATTGATCGTTCCTTGTTACGATCTTCGGGTTCTGCACATGTGCCAGCTGGAGAATGGTTGCATATGTGCAGTTGATTGGATTTCTCGTGTTAGGCCAGTAAACGGCCCTACGGACATGTGCAGTTCATTCTTTTTAGTTTTTTTTTAGTTTAAAACTAACCCTGTGCCTGCGCAGAAGGGAAAAAAAAGACCCCACAAGTGAAACAACGGGAAAAAGGGGCCAGATGTCTCAGAAGAAAAACGCCATTACACAGAGAGGCATAGAAGAAGCTGGATACAAAAGTGGGAGCTGCAGAGAGCGGATTTCCCAGAAGAAAAGCAGAAAGCCCCAGAAACCAGGGAGAGAGACAGAAGAAAGTCCCAGGAAGACAGTTAAGTCAAGGAACAAGAGCAGGAATCAGAAACAGGTCCTGTTCAGTGAAGTTAAAGTAAGGAACAGAGAAAAAGGCTCTGGATTAAAGAGAGAAAGCTGTGGGGAGCAGAATCAAGGCAAAGTGGGCTTGCAAGAGGCCAGAAGATCCGAGGAGACAGCCAAAGGTTGGCGACTCCTTACTATGGACTTGTGAAACAATGGGGTTTTGCTGGCACAGCTGAGTCTCTGATCGACTGCGTAAAAGGCAAAGCTTGAATGCACTTTGCGATCCAGGGGAGAAGAACATAGGAAGGAGAGATCGAAGCCCTGGAGGCGGATCCTTGTTGAAGATGTCCGAGAGAGAGTGTTGTTTGATGAAGATTCCAAGGTGAGTTCGAGATTGGAGATTGGACCCCCTCGTGAAAGACAGAGTTTCCGTGAGACCAGTTGGCCCACAGTATGACGAGCGTCTGGGGGAGTTGATCTGGCACTTGATCTTGGAGTGTGGTGTGTCCAGCCACAGGTCGTCTATCGGTTTACATGGAATGTATACTTACTGTGAACGTTAGAGTATAAGATAAATTTTTGTAACTTGTGTTATTCTCATGATTCTGAATATATCTGTAAAGGTATGGTCGAGGGCAAAGGAGTAAGGTGATATAGTTCATTTTTTTTCTTGTTTAATAAACGTTTTATTCTTTTTTTAAAAGTGCATCAGTAGACTCTGTCGGTGGGATTTTCCATTTATGAGACTAGGAGTAGTGGCAGGCAGTTTCAGCGGTGCCCATCCTGCTTGCCAGAATGGCAGGAACTCATGCCCAGTTCCGCTCTTGGAGGGTCATTAATTATGCACAGGCGAGTATCAGGCCGAATCACCTGGCAGGTGGGGAGCTGATTCATCCGCCTGCCATCAGCTGGCAGGGTTGAAGCTTTGGGCACCATATTTAAAGACCAGTCCAACACATAATCTCACCCCCTCCAGCCCACCTGTCTTGCGGACACATGCTGAAATGTCTTTCAACCAGAAGAAGAAGGCGGAGAGCCTCAAGAAGAAAGCAGTGCTCCACTTCACTCACCAGGCCCTCCAGTCCTTGATCAGAGGAGTGCTGGCACACAGGCAAGCCCTTCATCCCAAGGATGGCTGCAGGAAGCGCAGCAGCCTCACCCCTCTGGCCTGGGAGGCCGCCTCAGAGCAGGTCAGCGCTGTTAGAAACCGCGCCTGAAGTACCATCCAGTGCAGGAAGAGGATGAATGATCTCACCTGCTCCACCTGGGTAAGTCACCCTTCAACTCCCTCTAATATCAAACTTCCATCATGGCATCATGCACTAAAATGGCTACTGTCTTCAGGGATCTCACACAACCATTAACAGGGGACACATATCAACACTCATTCTCTCACCGAGACTCACATCACCACCATCCCATCTATCATGTTGCTCACACTCCATCCTCTGGCCCTTCTGGGGAGGGCTCACCACACACAGGAGACATGCATCTCACCCAACATCTGCTTCATCCCTTCTCATCACATGCCTTTCTTTCTTCTTCATACAGGCCAAGCTGGCACACAACAGGCACTAGAGAGGGAGGGACGGCCAACATCATTGACCGCAGTGAGTTTGAGGAGGCTGCTGCCGATCTGAACGGGAAGAACAGGAATCGCTCCTCTGGGGAAGGGGAGATCAGCCTCTCCCAGCAACCTTGTATGGATCACAGCTCCATCACCTCATCACACCCTGGCAATCACAGTGAGTCACATGCAGTCTTATATAGCTCATGCTCATTAACTGAAACTCTATTTTCTAGGAACCAGCAGATCAAGGCCTTCAGGCCAGCCGATCACCAGTGCAAGTCCCCAGACCACATCCAAAGAGAAAGCTCTGGAAGAACCGTCACGGCGCTGTCATGAAGAGATTAATGTCTATAATGTTATTGGAAATGATTTTTAAATTGGACTTGTAGTAGGGTCTGTGTCTATGTGTGCATGTCTGTGTGTGGCTTAATTGGATTGAAGCCAGTTGGTGTGGGTGCTTTGATGTATAGTAGTTTGAGATGTTAATTAGATAAACTTAAATTGAAAGGTAAAGTGCAATTTGCATTTGTTGAATAAACCATTCAAAAGAATAGATAAAATCTTACACCTATTTGGGAGACACCAAGCAATGTGTTTATATTACTAATAAAATTGGTGGAATGAAACGATTATTGTTAGGAGAGGTAACATTTTTAAAAAAACATAGTAATACAATGGAAAATTTACATTCAAACAGAAAGCTAGGCATAAACTGAGAGGAGTTTGTGTGTGTGAGGCAGAGGCATGTAAGATCTAACCAGCCTGTAAGCCCTACAACTGTGTCTGCAAAGGAACCAAATTGAAAGGAACCTCATTTTGAATTTGTAAGATCAAATGTGCTTTGCCTGGTGTCTGTTTCAAGTCTATGGGTTATTGTTGCCTTGGTGAAGATTTACCTGGGAGTGATTAATTTGGGGACTTGTTTAAACGTTATTATGGGAGTAATTTGTAGACATGTGTATGTATTTAATTAGTTGTTAAGTTAATAAATGTTTAATTTAGCTTTATATAAAAAAACCCTTGAGGCTTGGTGGTTTTATTACTGAATTCCGAGCTGAATCTCAAACATGCCAATTGAAAATATAGGTTATGACAGTTGTTCAAGTTTCCTTCTGGGATTTAAACAACTCAGCCTTTACTAACTGCTGTGTCATAACAGTGCTCACATGCACCCTCCACCAGCTCAAAGGCACACATGTCAGTGGGTCACAGCTGTAGATTAGGCTTGGGCTCACTTTCTGGAGAACACCTCTCTGACACATTCCTGCAACAGTCAGAGGCAGGGACAGCCAGGGTCTCTGGCACTCGGAGGGCTGCTGGAGACCAGCCACCCACTCAGTCCCAGTCAGATGATGAGCCTCTGGAAGTGGCCGCCAACTCAATGTTGGAGATGCAACGACAGGCGGCAGAACATCAGGCAGAGATTCAACAGTCACTCAGCAGACTAGAGCGAACAATGGAGAAGTCCATCCGCGTTCTGTCTGATGTCGTGGCTGCGACATGCAAGCACCTCGAGGTCACCATGGAAAGGCCGGTGACCACTATGAAGACCTTGGTCCAGCAGGTCTTGCTGGATTTGCACTTGGCCCTGCGCTCCATGACCACACACCCTGGTGGGCACCATCAAGATGTAGGAGATTTGGGGACAAGGCATCTTGACTTCCTTCCAGGTGCACCATCTCCTGCAGGAGTCAGGGCGAGACAGGGAGGATGAGCATCAGCCAGACACCCCGGGGATCTCCTCTCAGGACTGGGTATACAGCTGCTCACAACCACCTCTGCCTGTGACCCCAGCTTCTCAGGCTGCCTAGGACACTTCTGCTTCTGAGCAGGTGACCCTTATCAGGCTGGGGCCCTCCAGACCCTGGGCCACCAGAGGATCTCCGCCAAGGTCATCACAGAAATCAGGACATAGCAGTCAGCAGACTGCCTCCACTTCTGCTCTGGATGTCGGGGCTGCACCTAGGCGTAGTAGTAGAATTAAGAAAGTTAAGAAAAATTGAAAGTCACAGCAGTCCCATAGGCTGCTCTCTCAGAGATATTCAACTAGTGGTGAGTTGAACCTGAGGGTGACCACTCATCAGGTGAGGGACAAGGTTGAGGAGGCAGGGCTTTCAGAGATGACCTCAGCCAGTACTGGAATTGAACCTGCACTATTGGTATCACTCTGTATTACAAACCAGCTATCCAACCAACTGAGCTATTGTTGTCACTTTTGAGTCATAGGTGTGCTATACATGTAAAGAAGTTGCACTTTTGTGAATACATTTGATGGTTATGTGAATGTTTTGGGCCATTGAAGGCTTCGTGATTTTGTTCTTTGGAACCTTCTTATTTCGAGGTTTAGCCACCCTCCCACTCAATTATAGCGTCCCACTGTGAGATTAACTGTGAAGTCAGCTTCAGTTGAATTAGTCTCCGCACCCTTGTGTGATGTCAGGGAGATGTGTTTAAATCTTTATTGGAAGTGTGTGATGTAGGCATTTCTAACCCTTCTTCCTCAAGGAACACCATTGAGTGAGGGCAGCTCATCAACATTGATATTCCAGCGGTATTTCTGTCTCCTCAGTGGTAGTGGCAAAAAAAAAGACATACACAGGAGGAGGAGCTGCCTAGGCATGTCCACATCTCAGTCGCAGCAGTGTTTGCATCATTAGATGGCGGCAAAGCCGGTGAATCTTGCAGCCTGGCTATCTTTGTCTAGAGCAAACGTGGTGTAATGATGGGCCTTCCTGTAAAGGGCATCTGTGACCTCCTTTATGCGTTGTTGTGTTGTGGACTGACAGATGTCGTAAAGGTCCCCTGTTGATCCTTGGAAAGAACCAGAGGCAAAGAAATTTAGTACTGCGGTCACCTTTAAAGTCACTGGCAGGGGATACCCTCCAACTCCACGTGGCATCAGGTCTTCATGAAGAATGTGGCATATGCGATGTACCAGAACTTGGGATAAGCACAGACATGCACGGCATTGCCTCTCACTCATTTGTAGGTCTGGTGAGTCACCCCCGTTGTATGGGTCTCACTTCCTGTTCATGCTGTGGCTCCACTTGACCAACTCCCTCCTGCTGGAGCTGCACGTGGAGTCACCTCTCCGCCCTTACCCTCCTCCATTGCATGACAAAGGCAGCATTGTGCCCTGGATCCAAATGTGATTTTGCCTTCTCTCTGAAAGGAAACATTGAAGACATTAATGATTCAAGGGGCAAGAAAGTGAAGCTCAGAAGATGATAGGTATGGAAACTGTAAGGATCCATAGTTTTTCCTGCCCTACTTACATGGTGGCTGATGCCGCCTTGTCCCTGAGACACTAGCACACACATCAAGGTGACCAAGATGGCATCGCAGATATGTAACATCTTGATCCCTGCATGGGATGCTAAAGTTTAATTGAGATAAGTGACCCAACCTAGCTATGTGCTCCAAATCTCTGATATGGTATGTTAATGACCAATCAGTTTTTCTTTAATTCATTTATGGGATGTGGGCATTGCTGGCTAGGCCAGCATTTATTGCCCATCCCTAATTGCCCTTGAGCAGATGGTGATGAGCTGCCTTCTTGAACTGCTGCAGTCCCTGTGGCGTGAGTACACCCACAGTGCTGTTAGGGAGTAAATTCCAGGATTTTGACCCAGCGACAGTGAAGGAACGGATATGTTTCCAAGTCAGGATGGTGAGTGGCTTGGAGGGGAACTTCCAGGTGGTTGTGTTCCCATGTATCTGCTGTGAGCGGATGTCCTTTGGCTTGTTAGGAGTGTCAAATCTGATGAACAGGTGTCAGGCCTTCATTGATAGAATGTCATATATGATGCAGCTGTACCTCCTTCACTATTGCCTGCATTCCCAATTTCTAAATTCCTATGTGTTACTGAGATGCAGCGACTGTGATGTGAAGCCACTGAGTTCTGAGTAGCACTTTAACAGTGCTAATGAAGCCGTTCAATGGCTTTCATCACAAGGAGGTCTTCCTTCTTTCTCTCTGAGCAGACTCTTGTTGGAGGAACGACCCCAGAAAGGCCCCCTCGTGTTCACCCTTCCCCCTCACTGCCATTCCACAGCCTTCCTTCCCCATTGCCCACCTTGTGTTCATCAACCCCACCCTCGCCTCACAGCCCACCCCTGGTTGAAGTGCTAGTTTCTGAAGGTGGAGGCCTGCATGAGTGCCACAGCACAGTGGTGTTCGTCAGGACAATGTAGGCAAAGAGCAGGAGCAGACCAACCCTACAGCCCCAGGAGTGTGGTGATTATCACAACAAGACCAGTGCAGTGCTGTGTCAGGTAGGCTATGTATGTTGCACTCACCTTAAAGTTACCATTGAACTGAGGTCTGACTTGTGCATGCCGCCTCTTTTCAACCGGGTTTGAAGCCGACGTAATTTCCTGCTGGCATGACGCAAGATTGGAAGGCATGATAAGATTCCAGCAGGAGTTTTTTTAATGAGCATTCATGAGATGTTAATGAATGCAAATGGCTTTCATACCACTAGTCAGCAGGATAACTGACCCACCATAAACCCACCATCAGGAGAATTGCAAGCTGTTTTTACGCCGGCAGATTTACGACTTTTTGCCTGCCGCTGGATTCTTCACTCCAACCTGCCACGAAATCTGCCGCGGGCGGGATGGGAAAATTCAGCCCTGTGACTTTGTTCAGTGGACGCCCTCCACGTTTCTAAACACCAAAAAAAAACTGGATCTATCAAACCAGGTTGCACCCTGTAGTAACATTCAGCTGGGATCTTAACATACTTCTGCTTTTTCTTGATCCACCTGCCACAGGGCTTTTTATTTGTCATTCATTACCAGCTGCTGGTACAGCTCTAGAAACCTTTGTGGGGAGGTGGTGGAATAGAGGTGTTGTCACTGGACTAGTAATCCAGAGACCCAGGTTAATGTTCTGGAGATGTGGGTTCAAATCAGCAGATAGTGAAATTTGAATTCAATAAAAATCTGGAATTAAAAGTCTGGTGATGGCCATGAAACCATTGTTGATTGTCATAAAAACCCACCTGGTTCACTAATGTCCTTTAGGGAAGGAAATCTGCTGTCGTTACCTGGTCTGGCCTACATGGGACTCCAGACCCACAGCAATGTGGTTGACTTTAAAATGCCCTCTGAGCAATTAGTGATGGGCAATGAATGCTGGCCTAGCCAGCAACACCCATGTCCCATGAACAAATATAAAAAACATGTCTCTCCCTTTGAAAAGAAAATCACTTGGGATTTCTGTCTCAGGCTTCCTAGATAGATATATTTCCGGGGCTTCCAGAGAGTTCGGTGTCTCTCTGGCACTCTTATGTGGTTTGTTTGGATTTTGCTATTTTGTTGGGAGTTTTTATGTCTCTTTTTCAGCTCTGCATGTTCCTCCACTTGAAGTTTAAAATATTCGTCAAAGACTGCTAATATTTTATCAAAGCTGGTTGAGGACTCAACAGTGCGCTGCATTAGGACTATGTCATCAATAACTTCACTAAACAAGGATAAAAAGTTATTAACCTGGACTTCTTGTAAGTTCTTACTGAGACTTGATGTTCTCCAGTAGTTTAAAAATTTTGTTCTCCAGGGCACTCAATTTTCCGTTAGGTTTGGCCCTGGGATGAGTCTAAACTGATCTGGTAAGTTGCATTTTTAATCCACGGTTATTTAATATTTTTTTCTTGCAGTCACAGCTTTAAATGTTGTTGGCCTTTTAAAAATGGTTGTTCTGGAACCATTTTTTTTCTCTTCAAAATGGTTCCATCGCTGCCAATTTTTTTCCTTCTGATCTTCCTGCACTTTGTCGGGTTTGGCGGGCTCCCACTGCGATTGCAGGCCTTTATTTTTAAACTTATTGACTGTTTAACTTTGCAAAAGAAAACTGTTAAACTGCTAGTGTTTGCCAGCAATTTGCTTCCCTGTGCTTTGGCGATCGATTTCAAGGCAAGTTTTGCTCTGTCTTCTGTGTTTTTTTTAACTTATTTTTTCAATGGAGCTTGTTTCAGCTCTCCAGATTTCTAGATGACATCGCCGGTCACTTCAGAAACAAAAGAGAGTTCCCATGCTTGCCAGTTTTGACAGGCTCCACAAAATTATGGTGGCACGCTTCTGGCTGAAAATATTTTAACAATGGCCACGTGGGTTGACTGTCTGCCAACTTCTTTCATTCAACGATTTACTATTGTGGAGTAGCGAGGCATTTGAAGTCAACACAGGCATGCTGTTCTACGAATTGGACCATCATGCAGTTCTCGAAAGTTGAGTAAGTTAATTTTTTGTCCACTTGGAGGCCACGTGTTGAGGCTAGGAGTTGGGATTGGGATTAGTGACAGGTTTCGTTCAAACGACGCTCCTGACTGAATCAATAAAAGGGGCTTCTCAGGGCTGGCTGCAGCCTGGAATTTAAAAAGATTCAGCTCACCCTTGCAGGCTAGGTACTCTGCGTGCTGAAGCTGGAATTCCAAGGGAGATTCTTTGCTGCAGTAAAACTTTCGCCTTTAGCATCCAGGCTCTCCTGTCTGGAGCTTTTTCTGGCAAATTTTCTCAGCGTCTGTGGCTTCAGTTGGGAGCTTCTTTCAGTTCAAAACCAATAAAGATTTCCTTTTTCTTAGCTTTTCAGCAATCTTTTGAGGTTGAGGGTTTTTTGATCCCCAGTTGCCACCATATTGTAATGGTGCTGGTTACAGAATGTGTCTGTTAAGGAAGTATTCGTAGTCTTCCGTATATTAATAACAGTCTTTATTATCTACTTGTATCTGATATATACAATAAATGGTGCAGGCAAGTAGCTATCTTCATGTCTAGATCTTAACACATCTCTGGCCAACAACACACTGAGGCCATGTGCCTTCTTTCATCACTGTGTGAGCGGTACTGTACTCAGTCCCACATTAGCCCTGTATATACCAGAACCTTATACTACAAATGCCTCAGTCCCATCACCATTTTTCTAAATCCCTTATTTCTCTGAAAGATGTCACATTCTCACTTGATCACATTTGCACTGTTCACTTCGATATCCATCCCATGTAATTCATTCCACAACTTGATTCGCTTTTAGGTGATTTCCTTACACCTAGCTTCCCTATTTTAGCTTGTGCCTCCTGGTGCTTGAAGCCTTTCCACAAAGGAACAATTTTTATTTGTCAATCCCTTTCACAATCTTGCAAATTTCAATTACACCTTCCCAACTTCATAGGACTGCTCTTATTTCTAGAGAGGAAAAAGCGGGATTTTGATTGTCAAGCTTCCCCTTTAAAAAGGATCCCAATGGTAAGATCCTGTACTTTTTTAAGTCTGGTTACTAAAATTTGTATTTTAATTTTGTTGACAGATCAAACAAA
Organism: Cetorhinus maximus; assembly: GCF_964194155.1. Lineage (NCBI taxonomy): Eukaryota > Metazoa > Chordata > Chondrichthyes > Lamniformes > Cetorhinidae > Cetorhinus > Cetorhinus maximus. The sequence continues at coordinate 56,591,459 of NC_135893.1, forward strand.
CATATTCACGTTTTCCGCCAGACATTTAAATGTTGTTGCTGATCAGGTACCCATTAACCATTTCTTGCCATCTATTAATCACTGTAAGTTGACAGTAAGTGTGGTCAGTCCCCAAAGTGTAAAATCTAATTTATGGTTCGCTGGGGGTGAGTTCAGTGTCTAATGCTGGCTTCAAACCTAATTTTTCTAATGCTTGAGGCGGGGTAACCTGTTTAAACTGTGATAAGGTAAGAAGTTCAAAGAACTCATTGAACATATTTACCTAGCAATTTGAACCTGATTACCTGAGAGTAATGACGCAGTTTAAAATAAACATTAGGGGTACAGGCGATTGAGGTGGAGGATTGCGGAACATCACAAAAGATGATCTTCTACATCATGGCCCAAAATTCAGCTGCTTGTGGTACGTGCTCCCAAGGCCTCAGCACTACTAGAGATCACACTCACACTGCTCAAAGCAGCTGCAGTGCCAGAGATCCTAGGCCATTTATGAGTTAAGAATCAGCCAACTTGATTTGGAACTGGAGAGACATATATACTCGACCAGGTAAAGACAACAGGTTTCCTTCTTTACTGGGTATTAGTGAACCCATTGAATTTTCACTAGATTATTTTATCTCCAGGTTTATTTTCTTGAAACTGATTTCAAATTCTCAAACTGCATTGTGTTATACTCCAGAAAGCCAGGCAGTGAAGGATAGCCATGGAGTCATCTTTTACACACAATTATAAGCATTTATTTACAGAAATACACATTACAGACATGCACCTCCTCATCCAACAATCACACTTTCAGTTTGTTTCTTTTTATCCTTTTGTAGCACCTCTTACCAGTTAAGTGTCCCATTTGAAAGGGGCACTACTAACCCACCCACAGTAACATAATCAAATCAAAATTTGAAAGGAAACTTAACAACTTAAATTAAAATGACATTCCCAGGGTTGCTTATCCACTTCAGTCCGTTCAGTGCCCACTGGTTGCAGAAGGCCTGAAGCATACTGGTGAGGGTTATGTCAGGATATGCGCTTACACATTGTGGTTGAATACAATTCTGCTGCTGATGGCCCACAGCATCTCATGGGTGCCCATTTTAGAGCTGCTAGATCTGTTCTTAATCTGTCCCATTTAGCATGGTGGTAGTGCCACACATGACAATGGAGGGTATGTGAAGACGGGATTTCGTCTTCACAAGGACTGTGCAGTGGTCACTTCTACCAGTACTGTCATGGACGGACATATCTACGACAGATAGCTCAGTGGTATAATAGCTTTTTCCCCCTTGTTGGTTCCTTCACCACTTGCTGCAGGCCCAGTCTTTCAGGACTCATCCAGCTCAGTCAATTGTGGTGTCATCGAGCCACTCTTGGTGATGGACATTGAAGTCCCCAATCCAGAGTGCATTCTGTGCCCTTGTCAACCTCAGTGCTTCCTCCAAGCGGTGTCAACATGGAGGAGACTGAGCTGAGAGAGAGTGGTAGGTGTTAATTGGTAGGAGGTTTCCTTGCCCATGTTTGACCTGATGTCAAGAGACTTCATGGGGTCTGAAGTCAAAGTTGAGAACTCCCAGGGCAATGTCTTCCCAACTATATACCACTTCGCTGCCACCTCTGGCTCAGTTCAAAGAAGGTTCACTTAACTAATTCCTGGGATAAGGAGGTTATCTTATGAGAAAAGTTGGACAGGTTGGGCCTGCATCCAGTGGAGTTTAGAAGAATGAGAGGTGATCTTCTTGAAACATATATGACCCTGAGGGGGCTTGACAGAGTGGATGCTGAAAGGATGTTTCCCCTTGTGGGAGAGACCAGAACTAGGGGACACAGTTTAAAAATAAGAGGTCTCCCATTTTAGACAGGGGCTTAGAGAATTTTTTTTCTCTCAGAGGGACATGAGTCTATGGAACTCTCTTCCCCAGAGAGCGGAGGAGGCAGGGTCATTGAATATTTTTAAGGCAGGGGTTGATAGGTCCTTGACTAACATGAGAGTCAAAGGGTATTGGGGATAGGCAGGATGTTGGCGTTGAAGCCACAATCAGAGTAGCCATGATCATATTGAATGTCAGAACAGGCTCAAGGGACCGAAGAGCCTACTTCTGCTCCTAATTTGTATGTTCATATGGGTATGTCCTGCAGTCGGACAGGGCATACCCAGGGATGGTGATGGTGGTGTCTGGGATATTGGCTGTAAGATATGATTCTGTGAGTATAACTATGTCAGGCTGTTGCTTGACTAGTCTGTGAGACAGCTCTCCCAGTTTTGGCCCAAGCCCCAGATGTTAGTAAGGAGGACTTTGCAGGATTGACAGGGCTGGATGCTTCCAGTCCCTAAATCGTCCATCTGGTTTTATTCATTTTTGACTTTTCCATAGTGGTTTGGTACAACCAAGTGGCTCAGAGGACAGTTAAAAGTCAGCCACATTGCTGTGGGTCTCGAGTCACATATAGGCCAGACCAGGTAAGGACAGCAGATTTCTTTCTCAGGAGGACATTGGTGAATTTGATGGGTTTTTATGACAATCAATGATAGTTTCATGGCACCATTACTGAGACTAGCTTTCAGTCAAGATTTTTATGAATCAATTGAATCAATTAGTTAATTGAATTTAAATCCCAGTGCGGTGGGATTTGAATCTGTGCCCACCAGGCATTATTCTGAGCACTGGGATCACAAGTACAGTGACATTACCACTAAGACACCGTCTCTCCAGAATGCAGTTCCAGACCAAAAATTCATCATTGCTAAGCTGGTGCTCAAATAGCACTTATCAAACACTTTCTGTCTTCCAAGTTGGCTCTACCTTGGATCTGTTTTCAATAAAGTAGCTTAATCAAGCAAATAACACAATCCCTAGGAGGCTGAAAAGCCTTCATGTAATATACTGTGTGTGGCCTAAACTGTACTTCTATTTAGTAGGGATGTCAATTTTATGTTGTACGCCGTAGAGGACCTAATCCATGAGGAGCTGAGTTTAGGCTACATCGAGCACCAACAAAAAGCAAAGACTTTCATACTTTCATTTGGGATGGATTTGCAGCCAAGTCCCAGAAGTGAAAGCATGTTTTGTCAGTGTAATAATGGTCAGTAAAATCGTTTGTTCTTTTTTCCCCTCCTTAATCCACTCATTAAAAACCAATAATTCATGGTTGGGTATGATTCCTCCACTTCCATCAGACTTCTACTCATTCTTCATTGTTCAGTCAGGACAATGTTTGTCAGAAGGCTATTTGACTCTATACAGCCGGTGGAGGAGGATGAAGAAGGAAGGATCATCACAGCTGAGTCCCATCCTGTCCTCATCTAACATCTTCAACTCCAGTGGCAGACACTGGGCACTGATAAGGAGCAGAAGCTCTGAGTATCCCCCTCCCTAACACAGAGTTATTAATGCCAGTTGTCATTATATCAGCTGACTCAGCACAGAGATAAAATATGAGGCCTTACTAGATTTTTGGGGCCAGTTCATTTATATCTGAGGTTACAAGTTGGCAGAATTGTCTTTTGGTAACAAAAACAGCACAGAATTTTCCCAGAGGAAAGTTGACAGTAGATTCTTTCACTGAAAGAATAATCTTAAAACAATAAGGAATTTTAGTGTGACTTATAATACAGGTTTTATGGTACAGTTGATTGCTGACAAACTCTGTGCTTCACCAAGCATATATTTATTATAATATAATTAGAAAAGGAAATGTGAACCATATCAGCTATTGTCTGTGAAAAGCAAGCCCTGACTGTAAAATATAGACACATCTAAAGAGGGATGTGCTGACAATCATTTTTATACACGCCCGGTAATTCAGCACCCAGTAAACACCAGTCTCTATAATCCCTGTCACACTACACAATTGAATATCACTTATGCTGCCTTTCAGAACAGCAAGAGATCATTTGGTCCGCCTCTCAAAGAAATGCACTTTCTGGCATTTATGCATTATTTTTTACTGAAGGTTACTACTTTCTTCTATGTTACTCCCCTTTTCCATCTCGGTCTGTCTCTCCCCACTCCTCACTCATCCCTCTCCATCTTCTCTTTCTGCACTCTGACCACTCAGTCCATTTTCTCTGTCTTCTTTCTGCCTTCATTCTCCTTACCTTCTCCCACCCAATCTCTCATTTCATTCTCTCCCGATTCCATACCTTTTCTTCACCTATCCCCGTCTCCCTCCCTATCTTTATACTCCCTCTCTCCTCGTCTCTTCTCACTCTCTCCCCATTCTTCATCTCTCCTTTAAACACTCTCTATCTCAGCATCACTCTTCTCTTCCTCCCCATTCCCCTCCTTTCATCCTTTATGTTCTCTCTGTCTAGCATCAAAGGGTGGATTTAAGAACATAAGAAATAGGAACCAGGGTAGGCTATTTGGCCCCTTGATCCTGCTCTGCCATTCAGTAAAACTATAAACCTCAGCTATACCTTTCCACTTTATGCACATAGTTCTTGGTTCCCTTAGTATCTAAAAATCTATCAAACTCAGTCTTGAATATACTCAATGCCTAAACATCTACAGCTCTCTGGGTAGAGAATTCCAAAGATTCGCAGCTCTTTGAAGAAATTTATCCTATTGCAGTCTTAAATTGCCGATCCCTCATTCTAAAATTTGAAATTTAGAAAAATGGTGAGAAATGTAAAACAGGCTATTTACTCTTGTCATCCATTTTACATTACCATGCAGTATCAAAATGAGCTCTTTGCTTCCTATTTCTGATTAAATATATCCATTTGTTGAGAATTTCAGGGATTCTTATTAAATATTTTTACGAAGTCCCAGGATGACGTGCCTAGTGCAGCAATGAAGGATCTCTATTTGAAGGGAACCTGACAGGACTCAATGGCAGTACTGTTTAAAGGGAAAAATCCACCATGAGGGAGGAAGGAGCTGCAGAATGGATGTCAGGTGTGGAAAGGCTGCCCCCAACTCCCTCTCACCATGTTGACAACTTGTTCCTGATGTAATGATTCAAACAGTGAAGGCATGGAGAAAGTTTCCCTGAGGACTAGAGAAGGAGGCCAGCTAAGCAGGTGTGGCTTCAAGTTGCTGAGGTTGTCAGTCGCTTAAATGTGGTGCTGATAACCTGGATCTAGTGTCGGAAGAGGTTTTGTTACTTCATGAGGTTAGGCAAGGTGAGTGTCCTGCAACTCTCAGCTGGCAGCCATCACTCTCTCACCTCTCTAGCAATCTTCTGCACAACACTCCTTTGACTGACACCTTGCTATTGCACACATTCCTTTCTCTCCAGCCTTCTCCTCAAATATCCACCTCAATTGATAATACTCACACTCACCTGCAACCTATTGCCCTCACTTGAGGAGTTACCTCCTCAGTTGTCTAGCCTGCATCCTCAGCAATTTACCCCTCTCACTCCTAACTCTTGGCTTTTCTCACAACGGAAGAGAGCCCACAACTCCAGGAAGAGGCAAGGAACCAGGGATGGAATTGCAGCCATGGCCACCCTGACATTGATGGAGGAGGAAATCCTGGAACTTAGCAGGGTGGCACCTGTATAGGTCACTGCCAATGGAGAGATGGAGTAACCCTGAGACTTGCTGGCAGCTTTAGATATCACACTGTCAATTGGCACTTAACTGTCACTCACACTGAATTGATGTTACCAATACATTAAATGTCATGACCTCCACTATGCTAACTTGGGACCCTGTTTCACCTCGGTTTAGCACTGAGTGAATGCTACTCTACACCAATGGCCTGCACACTATGGATGCAACTTTGCACAACATTGATCAAAGGATTGTCTTGGTGGCTGAACATCACATTTACATGCAGCCATGTGCTCTCCCACTCGTGGTTAGCAGGGAAGTGCAGGTGGGCACTCAGAGGGAAATTGGAGGAAAGGCTGATGGCAGTGAGAGGTCTTCTCAAGATGCCCCCGTTTCACAGCCCTTGCCCTCACTTCCTCTGACCAAGCCACACATGTGTGTCCTGCCCCGATGACCAAGTCTGCCCTTGCACAGATGGAAGTGAGGCAGTCATTGGCAGGACCCTAATGGGCTCCAACCCCAGATGACATCTCTCATGGGCATCTAACGTCTCAGAGTAAGGGAACAAGTCTTTAGCTCTGCTGAAACCACAGGGGTTACAACAAGCAGATTTAATGAAAAATAGGAGGAAAATATCTTAGTTGCATTTGGTTGCTTATTGCATTGTTAGTGTGACATTGATGTTCTTTATTTGCATTAATGAATTTTTGTGAACTAGTTATTGTCATGGCATCTGCTTTGTTGGATTCCCATTGACTGTCATCTAAATGCCAGTGACTGAAATGAGCCTCCTTGACGAGGAAGTAAAGCTGTTATTATAATTGGTGGACACATGTCTGCAAGGAGAAGGATTGGTGGTGGAATGAGTTGGGTTTGGTTTGCACAGGGGAAGACTTCAAGGCTGCAAGCACACTTCTCAAGTAGAGTGTGCCTGGATGAGGGCATCCGAGGCGTCCTGGACAGGAAGGTCTGCAGCTGCAGGCATCAATGGCACTTCAGGATGCTCTTCCTCTTCCAAGGATGCTGGGCGCTCTCACCTTCCTCTAACACCAGATTCAGTCCTCTCTGCAGTGTCACGTTGTCCAGTGCACAGCACATGACTATCCAGGAAAGCCTTGTTGGGAATCAAGGCAGCAGAACCTGATTATAAGTAAGCCAATGGCTTGCTCTATTGTGACACTGGTGGTAAACTGGCTCTGTTTGTACCTCCCCTGTGCCTCTTCAGTGGGATTCCTCACTGGGTCATCAGCCAGCTCTTGAATGGATATCCCTTTTCCCTCAGGAGTCAACCACTGAGGCTGTTTTGTGGAGGGAAGGGCTACAGAACCTGAGACTGCTGAAGAACGAATGAGTTATGCCAGTTCCCTGGATACTTGGCACACACTTGTGATATCCTCTTGTGGTGGTTACATATCAGCTGCACCTTAAAGGAGTGGAATACCTTCAAATTGACAAACATGCTTGGCAGTTCTGCTGGTGTCTTGGTTGTCAGATCGGTGTAGCCTACAACCTCTGAACCTGGAAATCCCCAAGGGAAGCAAAGTCAACAGCCCCCTAGATTTAATTGGCTTCGTCCGTCTCAAGGTTGATGTAGTTGAAAGTCCTCGCAAACAAGGCATCAGTGACCGGGCTGATGCACTTGTGGACAGCAGATAACAAGACCTTGCATATATCCACAGCTGACCTCTGAAAGGACCTGAAGACAAAGAAATTGAGGGCTGAGCTCACCTTAACAGCCACGGTCATTGGATGGGCTCCTGCTCTCCTTGGACAGAGGTCTTCTTCCAAGTGGCTGCATAGGTCTGTGACCACTTACGTGAAAGTCTGAGCCTTCAGAGACACTACTGCTCAGGGAGATTGAGGAAACTAACCCTTTGGCCTTTAGACCCTTTGTTGAGGGTATTATCTCCTTTGAGATGCAGCCTTGTGTACATCCCCCTCTGCACCATTCAGCTGCATGTGGCTATGAAGAAAGCAGCAGCAGTCCCTGCCACTGTAGCTGCTGAGCTGGAGGGCGCTGCACCTCCTCCTCAGAGATGCAATCAACTTCAGAATATGTAGACCATGTCACAAAATGAATATGTCACAAAATCTCACAGGCAATAAGGTGAGATTAGTCTCTTATTTTGCAAAAAGTATACTTTATTTATAAAATATGTAAAGTGAGATGATATACAGTTCAAATTTGACATTACACAAAGTGCAAGATCAGCTTCTTCTATCCACTACGTGGCACTCTGAGGTACCCTACTACCCTTACAGTTACAGGTTATATTTAGACCGTACTTTCATATTTCATATCAAACATTCTCTGGTGCATACAGCCTAAGGGCTTTTTCACAGTTTCCAGGCTCATGGTATAAAATGCGAGAGGACCTTAGACAGTGGCCTTTTCCCAAGCTTTGGTGCGTCCCTCAACATGTAGTCCTAGCCCTTGGAATATGCCAGTTTGCAATACTCAACCTAGTCCTTGAGCCGCAGAGGTATGTAAGACACTTGCAGTAAATTGCGCAAAATTGCTGTTCCCAACAAAATCAGTGAGTTTAGGCTGAAGGAAGTGATCCTTTCAGTGCAAGCCTTTCGCTCTGATGATCGCGGGCTCGCTTCTTTCACCCTTTATGCTGCTTGTATTAGGTCAGTTTCACTCTCTAATGACTTCCCACTGTGCACTCGCCTCCTCCAACCTGGTGAGTTCCAGACACAGTGCTTGTGAGCTGTGCACTGTTGGCAAAGAGGGATTCCATGCTTAAAAAGGCTCTTGATTGTCTTTAAATGGATTCCCCATTGGACTTCCATGCTGCCCCAGGGGAAAGTTCGAAGAGGGCAGAATCATGTCGGGATCTTGACCTTATGTCCTTTTCAGGGACTTTCCACCCCACTTCCTCCCGAACCTGCCTGGACCAAACTGGGAAAACACTGCCCTGAGACACAAAGTCCATGAGCTGTGGCTTGTCAATCAGGAAGCACACCTTCTGCCTGATCTCACTCTACTAAACAGCCAACCTGTAGCCCTCTCCATCTTCCCCTTTCTATCTCTGTCTCTCTCCGATATACTATCAATGATACTGATCTTTTCAAAGTATCCTGATAGTGAAACTCACTCAAAGGGGTCCTCATGGGAGAGCTCACTTGAAAAGGGGCCTTGATGTTGAGACTCCTTTTTTAAAAGGGATCCCTGATGATCAGGGACATTGAATGTTAAGTTGCTGAGGTAACTGAAACTGCCTCATTGGGGAAGGAGCACTGTCAAATAATTGTCTCTCCTTTGACACTCTGCGGGAATTCCCAGGACTGCAGCTTCAGTTTGCTAGACTTTTCAGGGTCAATTATAGGCTAATTGTTAAATACTGTATATTGATGTTCCCAGTATTATCTATGCATATCCACAGCTCTGGCTGTGACTCTCAGTGCTCGCTGCCAGCAGACAGTCAGGGACTTAGTCATTATGTTGTGCAAAAAAGAGCCAAACTAAAGTTGTTATAAAAAGCGGAGTGATATTTTTTCTTCCTTTCTTTGTTTTGAAAACACCAACAGGCATCCCAAGGCTTTATCTACTTACACTGACAAATTAAGGGGAATTATCTATTTATTCATTATTGCCTTAACACATCTCGGGCTGAATTTTATTGGTGGGGGGGGTGCGTACTGCTCCCCGCATCCCCTCCCCAGAGGAAAGTTGGTTGCAAACCAACCAATTTTTTAAAAGGCCGATCCACAGTGATACATTGTGGGGCGGCCTAAATAAGCTGAGGGTCGGACTTCCGTCCCTCATTGGAAGAAAGACTTGCCCACATGGGCTGCCGGCCAATCTGATTGGCCAGCAGCTCTTGCAGTCCCAGCAGTTCCATAAGAGAGTAGTGGGCACTGTGAGAAGGCCCCAGGAAGATGTGTCATGGACACTGGAGACAGGTTAAGTTGGGCCTTTTTGGGAGGGGAATGATTGGGCACCGTAGGGAGGGAGGTGGGTGGGGCAGGTTTTGGATGCCATGTAGGGAGGCAGAAAGGAGGGCATACAACCTTAGGGGAGTGTGCCCCCGATACGCACAGGGCACTCCCCCAAAGCACGCACCCACCCCTTCCTTCCCACTTCTTCATCAACTTGGATGAAAAAAATGGCCTTCACACTCACCCGCCTTCCAATGCCCAGCTTATTATGGCAGTGGAGGCAGATTGAGGGCCTTAAGTGGCCATTAATTGGGTAGGCGGGCTAGTGGTACAGTGACCAAATGTCCCAGTTTTGCTAAGACAGTCCTGATTTTTCATTAAAGATCCTGCTTTCCCGACAGTTTTCTCCAAGTTGCTCAAATGTCCAGGCTTTCACCTTTCCTGGCTTTCACACAGTATCAGTGTCTCTAGTTTCTATCCCTGAGTCCCCTCCCCTTTACCCCACCAATAAAACAACTCTGTAATCAAAACAAGGTCTCCTGTACTATGTGAACTCCTATAGTTCAAATCTCAGGATCAAGACTTAATGCTTGTCAGTTAAGCAGAGCTATTTTTTCTCTTTCTTTCTTGGGTGCCAACTTCTTTAAACTTGCAATATCAAAACGATGGGGCTGTTTTAACATGGGCAACTGGATCAAAGAAAACAAGAAATGCTTTAGCCCCTTCCACCGTCTGCAACAAACTCATGGAAGTCTCCCAGAGGTGCCTTTACTGGATGGGGAAAAAATTGAGTGAGCTCCTTCTGTAAGGAGGAAGTCACACAATTGAAGAAAGCACACTTCCATATTGTTTGAATGTTTGTTACAGAGCCATGCACCTGCCCCTGATTCTAATAATTCAGCACCAATAATTTCATTTGGAAGGGGCCCAATAATGTCTTGTAGCTTCAGGGCATCATCAGTATTCCTTCCTTTCAATGTGAAACCTTCAATGTTGCTTTTAAAAGGCACTGCACGTAGTTAGAGAAGTACTCTAACAGTGTTGAAGACTGATGGGGAAAGCTTGGATTTATTGTAAATCATAGTTTGGCTACTGGTGTTTGTTTACCCATGGGTTAAAAAAACATTTTTCTCCCACACATCCCTTCTGCAATGTGTTTACATACAGTACAGGATAGCTCAGTTCGTAACGTGCTACCTACAGACTGAAGCGTGTTTAGAATGTAGGTTTCAACATGGAGAGTGAAGAATCTTATGTACGGTGTATGGTAACATAGGAAATAATGGTCTTTTGCCAATGGAATAGCACAGTCTGCTGTGGACTACATAGAGGGATAATCTGCATTGCTTTATGTTAGGTAATATATTGTTTTCAGTTCATTTATGTATATATCTATACAATATTATAGGGGCTGATGATGTGGCCCATGAACAGGGATCACTGTTCATCATGCACCTTTGACTCACTGAGCCTTGACAATGTATGTCTTGGAGTGCACTGATATAACGCCAGATAGGTAGGGCTGGATCTTCCTGTGAGGTGGATTGCACTACCTGAGGTGGATTGGGGAATTACTGTACTTCCACCAGCTGATCAGCCCCCAAAACTATTTTCTTGGGTTGAGGCTCCTATATGTTGGCTCAGATTTCATGCAAGCAAAAGCCTTCCTCTTAATATAGAGGAAAGAACAAAGGTCAAGTCCATCCCATAGCACTCTTACATACTGTCTAATGCTCAACTGATCAGTGGTATCAGCAGAAACCCAGAGAAGTTCAACTTATTATTCTCCTGGCCAGTGAATAACACTTAAGCTGAGGGGAACCAAGAGAAGGTGAGAGGAAAAATTAAAGACAATTAAATGATTTTTAAAAAGATGGGAGATAGAAAAATAAATTTATTTACTTCATGGTGCTTTGCAACAAACATTTTCATAAAGTTCTGTGTAAGGAATCAGTAAGTGACATTGGTCAAAATTTCCTCTGCGCATCATACACCTATTCTTTGTGATTTAGTTACCTAATGCACATTGGAACTTCTTATAAAACAGAATCATTGCACCTTTCCAGGATACCACGGAGAAGGGTGAATTGTTATGAGTGTCAAGACATCTCTAGAAACCACACACTCCTCTGGGCTTGCAGAGGGAGCCAATAATTGCATGTCTTAATAGGTTTGCCAGCTCTGGCTAGACTTATTCCAGGAGACGTCATCACATGACTACCTGCCTTCAACTGCCCCTCCCCCAGGTTCCTGGCATTGGTCACCCAACACGTACTATTACGGAGCCTTGCCTCCCCAAAACTTTTCAGTGTATTCTGGTTTTGACTTTTGAAAATCTGGCCACCCTAGCCAGTGGGTGCCTTTCCCATCCCCATATTATGGGGACCAGGTTGCGGGTGGGTGAGAAGGCAGTGGGCAAACCACCCAACGTATTTTACGTGCCGAAAACATTCCCAGTGGGGTGGGGAGGGTGGGTTATAAAATCCAACCCCTAGATGCATTTTGCTAGTGTCCTAGTATTGCTGCAGCCAGCACCGCTGGGTTGAAATTTGTAAGAGTCAGTCGCCTTGAGTCCAATCATTCGTGGGATGATCAAGTGCACTGTCCCCACCATGATCAGAGTTTGTAACGAATAGATCTAAAATTTCCATTTGTCCATAATGAAAACAGAAAACGCTGGAAATACTCAGCTCTTCCATTTGTCCCATTGGACTCTGGCCTGTTAACGCTAACCTAGATGCCAGAACCCAGGTTGCCAATGCAGTCCATCATAGACTTCTTGCTCTAGGTGGAAAATTCACCCTGGGAAATTCAGTGGGATTAGGAGCAGGACAGACAAGCAGACAGAAGATCCACCCCACTTATAAGAATTTGTCACCCATCATTCCTGCACAACCCTGCCAATGGTCAGACTAGCTGTCAGTCAGATGAAAAAATTCTAATGAGCTTGGAGCTTGGATCTCCAGCTAATAGATGTAGATGTGCATGAACTCAAAGCTTAAGCTTCTCGCACAGGAAAAGACCTCGGACAGAAGACATGGGGCTTAATTTTAACTTACACTGCCTGATGAGAAACTGATTGTTTTATGCTTATCCTGATTTTGGTTTGCATTGGCATAAACAGGATGTAAAATCATGCATCTGTTTAACAGGTAGCTGATTGATTTGCATCAGTTTCTTGCTGGGGTAGGTTGAAATTACTCCCATTGTTACAGGGAGTTCAAACACAAAAAACACTACTGTATAAATTATGTTGTAAAAGGTTTTGTCTTTATTACGTTATAAGCTTTTTGTCCATTATTATGCCCCCAGCTTACTGCATTGGTGGGAGTCAAAAGGGTTATCAGAAAAAGCAAGGAGCAATTTGATATGTTCCACATATGCTTTCTTTGATTGATAGAGTTTGTTTGGTATTTTCTCATTTGAAGTTTAATTATGCACTTTCCTTCTATTTAATTACTTTGTTCTCTACTGTTTTAGTGAAATGTTGCTGATTTATGAAACAACAATATGACATTTTCACATATATTTATCGTTGTACTCAGCCTTGGGATTTGAGTATCACTGGCAAGGCCAGCATTTATTCACTGTCCATGGTTACTTTGAGAAGCATGGTGATGGGCCTTTCTCTTCACCTTCTGCAGTCCGTATTAGGTATTTGGTAAAGAGTACCAGGATTTTGACCCCAGAACGAAAGATCAGTGATATATGGTGTTGGATTTCGGGATGAAATATGTGTGTATCATGATACCATAATGGGTACAGTGAAACAGGAACTGCAACACATAAAATTAGACATAACATACAAATTATAAGGGCTTTGTTATATGTAGACATTGATGGGTTGGTTTTGGGGAGCGGACATTTCAACTCCTGCCTGTTACACATCTGCCTGATTTTCTTTTCCATTGAAAGTTCCAGTGAGTGAATCATCAAAGTTGATTTGTATTTGTATTGTTAGCTTTGGAACTTTTGGGGCCCACAAAATTCAACTATGTATATATGTTCTTGGAAGATTGCTGGCTACAAAATCACTTTCTTACTATTAATGAACAAAATTAACCTTCACTACCCGCAAATTTTAACACCATTTGCATTCAAAAGCATTCATTTGCACTCATTTGACATCAATTGCACTCAAAAGCAATCACTTAGCTATCATTTGGCTATCAATTGCACTAAAAAGCAATCATTGAGCTATCATTTGACATCAGTTGTACTCAAAGGCAATTATTAGCCATTCTTTGACATCCATTGCGTTCAAAAGCAATTATTTAGCTATCGTTTAACATTGCAAATAACATAACTAACATCAATGTTATCAGTTGCCCCAAACCGCAGCACTAAAACATTTACGATTAGCAACATCACTTAAGCATTTGGACACCAAAAACGATCAGAGTTTATTTTTCATATTTCTGAATTTTCATAGCTTCAAACACCCTAAAACTGAGCTAACTTTAGAAAAATCATGTTTTAACATAAGTTTTAATAAGGTAGTCTTGTGCTTTTCTTTGTAATTTTTTTTAAAAATTCATTCACAGGATGTGGGCTTTGCTGGCTAGGCCAGCATTTATTGCCCATCCCTAGTTGCCCTTGAGAAGGTGGTGGTGAGCTGCCTTCTTGAACCGCTGCGGTCCATGTGGTGCAGGTACACCGACAGTGCTGTCAGGAAGGGAGTTCCAGGATTTTGACCCAGTGACAGTGAAGGAACGACAATATATTTCCAAGTCAGGACGTTGAGTGGCTTGGAGGGGAACTTGCAGGTGGTGGTGTTCCCATGTGTCTGCTGCCCTTGGCCTTCTAGATGGTAGTGGTTGTGGGTTTGAAACATGCTGTCTAAGGAGCCTTGGTGAATTCCTGCAGTGCATCTTGTAGATGGTACACACTGCTGCTACTGTGTGCCAGTGAATGGAGTGAATGTTTGTGGATGTGGTGCTTACCAAGCAGGCTGCTTTGTCCTGTATAAGCCAAGCTTCTTGTGTGTTGTGGGAACTGCACTCATCCAGGCAAGTGGGGAGTATTCCGTCACACTCCTGACTTGTACCTTGTAGATGGTGGACAGGCTTTGGGGAATCAGGAGGTGAGTTACTCGTCACACTATTCCTAGCCTCTGACCTGCTCTTGTAGCTACAGCATTTATATGTTTAGTCCAGTTCAGTTTCTGGTCAATGGTAACCCCCAGGATGTTAATAGTGGGGAATTCAGTGATGGTAATGCCATTGAACATCAAGGGACGATGGTTAGATTCTCTCTTGCTGGAGATGGTCATTGCCTGGCACTTGTGTGGTGCAAATGTTACTTGCTACTTGTCAACCCAAGCCTGGATATTGTCCAAATCTTGCTGCATTTGGACATGGACTGCTTCAGTATCTGAAGAGTCGTGAATGGTTCTGAGCATTATGCAATCATCAGCGAACATCCCACCTTTGACCTTATAATGGAAGGAAGGTCATCGATGAAGCAGCTGCAGATGGTTGGGCCAAGGACACTACCCTGAGGAACTCCTGCAGTAATGTCCTGGAGCTGAGATGACTGGCCTCCGACAACCACAACCACCTTCCTTTGTGCTAGGTATGACTCCAACCAATGGAAAGTTTTCCCCCTGATTCCCGTTGATTAGTTTTGCTAGGGCTCCTTGATGCCACATTCTGTCAAATGCTGCCTTGATGCCAAGGGCAGTCACTCTCACCTCACCTCGGGAGTTCAGATCTTTTTGTCCATGTTAGAACCAAGGCTGTCATGAGGTCAGGAGCTGAGTGGCCCAGGCGGAACCCAAACTGGGCGTCAGTGAGCAGGTTAATGCTAAGCAGGAGCCACTCGATAACACTGTTGATGACTCCTTCCATCACTTTACTGATGATTGAGAGTAGACTGATGGGCCAGTAATTGGCTGGGTTAGATTTGTCCTGCTTTTTGTGTACAGGACATACCTGGGCAATTTTCCACACAACTGTGTGGATGCCAGTGTTGTAGCTGTACTAGAACAGCTTGACTAGGGGCACAGCAAGTTCTGGAACACAAGTCTTCAGTACTATAGCCAGAATATTATCAGGGCCCATAGCGTTTGCACTATCCAGTGCCTTCAGCCATTTCTTGATATCACGTGGAGTGAATTGAAGTGGCTGAAGACTGGCACCTGTGATGCTGATCACGAGATGGATCATCCACTTGACACTTCTGGCTGAGGGTTGTAGTAAATGCTTCAGCCTTATCTTTTGCACTGATGTGCTGGGCTCCCCCATCATTGAAGATGGGGTTATTTGTGCAGCCTCCTCCTCCAGTGAGTTGTATAATTATCCACCACCATTTATGGCTGGATGTGGCAGGACTGCAGAGCTTAGATCTGATCTGTTGGTTGTGGGATTGCTTAGCTCTGTCTATCACTTGCTGCTTATGCTGTTTGGCACGCAAGTAAATCTTGTGTTATAGCTTCTCCAGGTTGACACCTTATTTTTAGGTATGCTTGGTGCTGCTCCTGGCGTGCCCTCCTGTACTCTTCATTGAAGCAAGGTTGATCCCCTGGCTTGATGGCAATGGTAGAGTGGGAGATATGCAAGGCCATGAGGTTACAGATTGTGTTTGAGTACAATTCTGCTGCTGCTGATGGCCCACAGTGCCTCATAATGCCCAGTCTTGAGTTGCTAGATCTGTTCAAAATCTATCCCGTTTAGCATGGTGGTAGTGCCACACGACATGATGAAGGGTATCCTCAATGTGAAGGTGGGATTTCGTCTCCACAACAACTGTGCGGCAGTCACTCCTACCCATACTGTTATGGACAGATGCATCTGCAGCGGGCAGGTTGATGAGGGTGAGGTCAAGTATGATTTTCCCTTTTGTTTTTTCCATCACCACCTGCCGCAGACCCAGTTTAGCAGCTATGTCATTTAGGACTCGGCCAGCTCGGTCAGTAGTGGTGCTACCAAGCCACTCTTGGCGATGGACATTAAAGTTCCCCACCCAGAGTACATTCTGTGCCCTTGCCACCCTCAGTGCTTCCTCCAAGTGGTGTTCAACATGGAGGAGCAGTGATTCATCAGCTCAGGGATGGCAGTACGTGGTAACCAGCAGGAGGTTTCCTTGCCCATGTTTGACCTGATGCCATGAGACTTCATGGGGTCCAGAGTCGATGTTGAGGACTACTGGGGCAGCTCACTCCTGACTGTATACCACTGTGCCGCCATCTCTGCTGGGTCTGCCCTGCCGATTGGACAGGACACACCCAGGGATGGTGATGGTGGTGTCTGGGACATTATCTGAAAGATATGATTCCATCAGAATGACTATATCAGGCTGAACTGGACTAGCCATATAAATGCTGTTGCTACAAGAGCCGGTCAGAGGCTAGGAACCCCGTGGCGAGTAACTCACCTCCTGACTCCCCAAAGCCTGTCCACCATCTACAAGGCACAAGTCAGGAGTGTGATGGAATACTCCCCACTTGCCTGGATGAGTGAAGCTCCCACAACACTCAAGAAACTTTAACACCGTCGAGGACAAAGCAGCCCACTTGATAGGCAATCCAGCCACAAACATTCACTCCCTCCACCATCAACGCACAGTAGCAGCATTGTGTACCATCTAAAAGATGCACTGCAGGAAATCACCAAGGGTCCCTAGGCAGCACCTTCCAAACCCACAACCGCTACCATCTAGAAGGACAAGGGCAGCAGATAGATGGGGACACCACCATCTGGAAGTTCCCCTCCAAGCCACACACCATCCTGACTTGGAAATATATCGCCGTTCCTTCACTGTCGCTGGATCAAAATCCTGGAACGTCCTCCCTAACAGCACTGTGGGTGTGCCTACACCACAAGGACTGCAGCAGTTCAAGAAGGTAACTCACCACCACCTTCTCAAGGGCAACTAGAGATGGGCATAACATGTTGGCACAGCCAGCGAAGCCTACATCCGGTGAATAAATTTTAAAAAACTAGTCTGTGATACAGCTCTCCCAATTTTGGCACTAGCCCCCAGATGTTAGTAAAGAGGACTTTGCAGGGTCGACAGGGCTGAGTTGCCATTGTCGTTTCCGGTGCCTAGGTTGATGCCGGGTGGTCTGTCCAGTTACATTCCTTTTTTGAGACTTTGTAGCAGTTTGGTACAACTGAGTGGCTTGCTAGGCCATTTAAGAGTCAACCACATTGCTGTGGGTCTGGAGTCACACATAAGCCAGACTAAGTAAAGACGGCAGATTCCCTTCCCTAAAGGGCATTAGTGAACCAGATGGGTTTTTACAACAATCGACAATGGTTTCATGGCCATCATTAGACTTCTAATTCTAAATTTTTATTGGGTTCAAATTCCACCATCTGCCGTGGCGGGATTCAAACCCGGGTCCCCAGAGCATTACCTTGGGCCTCTGGATTACTAGTCCAGTGACAATACCTCAATACGCCATCACCTCCCCCTTTGCAGCAAAACCCTGCCAGCCCCCCTATGCCAACATCACCCCCACCACCCCCAAAGATTGCAGCAGTTTTCTCTCCACCACCGCACCACTAACCAGAGAAATCTTTTCCCTCACCACTGCCCCCCAGTGAAATTTTCTCTCCCACCATTCGCACCCCCAATTAATTTTCTCACCCACCACCCCACAAGCAATTTATTTCCGCCCCCAAATTCCCCATACCCCATTCAAATTGCTGCAGTTCTCTCCCCCCTCTCTCTCCCCCATCCCCTTCCCTTTCCCCACTTCCCCTCTCTTTCCCCTTCCCCCTCTCTCCAACTCTCTATCCTCCCTCTCATTTCCCCACTCTCTCCCCCTTTCTCACCCCCTCCCTCTCTCCCACTGTCTCCCTCCTCCTCCCTCCCTTCTCTCCCCCAACTCCTCTCTTCCCACTTCCCCTTCTTTCCTCATTTCTCTCTCCTCCCCCTCTCGCCCCCACCCCTCTCTCTCCCCCTCCCCTCTCTCTTCCCCCTCCCTGCTCCTTCTCCCTCTCTCTGCCCCCTCTCCCCCTTCCCTCTTTCCCCCTCCTTCCCTTTTCCCCCTTCCCCCAGCCAGAGCTCAATTTGCAGGGCCGGCCAGAACCAGAAGTGATGGTGATGCCGGCACTCATGCAGTTTTGAGCTAGCGTGGGAGCAGCGATGGTGCCAGCAAGAGTTAAGTATTTCAAAGAGCGTAGGATGGGGATAGTGGAGAGAGTTGGGGATGGCCTGGATCTCCAAGTTCGGCGGAGCCTGAGGCGTGGAGTTCGGCAGCAGCAGCGGGGCCCAAAGCCTGGAGACTGGAAGGAGAGAGGGGGTAAGTGATTGGAGGGAGAGGCGAGTTAAGAGTTTGGAGGGAGAGGGTAAGAGTTTGGAGGGGAAGTGGGGTAAGAGTTTGGAGGGAGAGGAGTGTAAGAATTTGGTGGGGGGTAAGAGTTTGGAGAGAGAGGGGAGTAAGAGTTTGGAGACCGGAGGGAGGGGGGAAGAGTTTGGAGACTGGAGGGAGGGGGGAAGAGTTTGGAGACCGTAAGGAGAGAGTGGAAGATATTGGAGACTGGAGAGAGGGGGGTGGCCCGGAAGAGTTTGGGCACTGGAGGGAGAGGATGTTGTGGTCTGACTTTAGACCATGAGACTGGGGTGGAGGGAAGGGTTTATAACCTGAAACTTGGGGGATGGGGGGTTGTTGGTGGGGGGAGGAGAGTTTAGTTCCTGAGATTGGTGTGTGGGTAGCTGGAAAGTATAGACCCTGAGACTAAAATGAATTAAGAACTGATGAGGATCTGGTGGATGCTCTCAAGCACATACTGTATAGCAGAAAGATTTTTTGGTCTAAATGAAAAGACTGAATAAATTCAGATATTATTTAAGTAATTAATTTCCTCATATTTTTCAATGCAGGTTGCTGAGCGCATTGGGTAGCTTTGTGCGCACATTTCATTACAGTATTTAAACCAGATGAATTTTGACAGCTTTTTGTGCACTGGATAGCTTTGAACACATTGAATAACTTTGAGTGTAGGATAGCTTTGAGCACATTCAATGTCTTCGAGTGTCTTTTGCCATCTGATGTCAAAGATGGGAGAACGCTGCTGATCTGCATTCAAATTCAATCCAAATTAGAACGTTTGATGTCAAATGATCGTTGATATTTTTTGAGCGCATTGAATGCAAAAATTTTGTCAAAATTTTCAAGTAGGGTTATTCTCTTTCTCATCTCCTGCTTAGGCAGTAGAGATGGAACGTTACTCTGTACCCATTCACGTTGTAACTTCTCTAGGAGCATTTGATGGGACAGCATAGAGGAAGCTTTACTTTGTATCTAACCTAATTGAATGTCAATTATGGAAAAAATGCCATTTCTCAGTATTGATTTGCCTTGTCATTGTTTGCACCAGAAAGGAGCCACTGAATGGACAAGGGAGCTATTTTGGTGAAAGGGTTAAAGCAGGCACTAAATGTTCTGTACTTAGAAAAAACACTTGTTTGAAAGTGAGGATTTAGTACAGTCAGCATACAGGAGAGGTGACAACCAAAAGCACTGTCACCAGAACACATTTTCAGTACTGCAAGAAATTTAAGCTTGACACAGATGGTTGTAACATCTCATCTCAAACTATACTGGCCTCTAATTGTGCCACTACCACCAGCATCACAACCTCAATATACTTTATTCACCATCTAACTAGACAGAGGCATTCACACACCCCACACTGTTGTATCTTTCACAGGCTTTGCTCACGCCTCAGATGTATCTCTCAACTCTTCAACCATATGAGACATCATGCACATGAGCACAAGTACACTCATTCACAATCTGGTGTTTCTCTTCCATGTCAAGTTGCCACATAACAAATGGCAGCAGGACCTGATTGAAGAGCCCTTGTGTGTCATCATTCTCCTTGAGGAGGCAGTGCTGGCTGTAATTCTGATGGAGAGCAGAGGGCATGTCACCTTGAGCTAAGTGGCCAATCCAGCTTCCTTGCAGATTCTCAACTATTCCTTATCCCCAAAACTATCCTCACTCCCAAGCTCCATATGATCTCATGACATTCATCCTCCTATAGTGGCCATACACACTGAATCCTAAACTTTATTATTGCAGGGTCCCAGGAACAAAATGCATCACATCCCCAGAGAAAGTGAAAGACAGGTATGAGCCGCCTTCCCTCCCCAGAGGAGGAGGAAGAGGAGAGTGAGGAAGAATGCAGTACATTAATGGCTACCAATGTCACAGGCACCAACTCAGAGACCACCATCAGATATAGCTTAGAGGTGAGGTTCGAGGAGGGGTCATCAAAGTGGGACGCACGAGGCATGAGTGTACAGCAGCCACGTTCAGTGGAAAAGGTGCCACCTTGCCAGAGGGCTGGGGGTGCGGGAAAGATCACATACTAGTCCTGCTGCAGAAAAAATTAAAGGGCAAGAATCTATTGGCCTATCTCTGGATGCAGAACCGTTGTTCCCTCCCCCACCACACCACCATTGCCCGGGAAAAATGTTGATAGAGCGAGGTCTTAAGACTCAGGCTGGGATTTTCCATGGCCGCTGGCGTCGGGCATCTTCGGTGGCGTGAGCCAACAATATGGCTCGATCGGTTTCACAACAGCGTGAAACTAGTTTACGTTCGTCCACTCAGTCCACCGATGGTGGGCCGTGTTTCCCGCCGCATATCGGGAACCTCATTGTAAAACATCTGCATGTCATTATTAGGCTTACCCACAGGAGTCCGGCCCCCCCCACCACTCAAGCAACGCAGAGGCACCAAAGTTCCACCAAGTGCTCCAGAGCTTTTCACCCGTTGAGCACAGACTGCAAAGTAGTGAGCATTTTAGTGGACTGCAGAGTAGTTGGACAACTGCGCATGTTGTACAATCTCCTTGTTAAAGCTGGCCATGGAGCAGCCACTGGTGGAGGCGCTCACAGCCCCTTGCAATGTCAGCATCCCGGTTTGGACCAGTCTCCCCGATGGTTCAAGCTAACAGTTCTGGCCACCACTTGCATGGGCAGAGATTAGTGTACTGCATGGCTGCAATGGACAAAGCTGCCCCCAATTGGTCAGCTGGAGTGGAGCAGAGGCAGGTGGAGTTTCGGGCAGCCATGCAGTACACTAATCTCTGCCCATGCAAGTGGTGGCCAGCACTCTCTGTGATGCGTTAAGGGGTCTTCACACTTAACCAGGACAGGTTCTTAGTACACCAATGCTAACCCAACTATCTCTCTCTTTCATCCTGCAGGAGTACAACATCAGGATCTTGGAGCCTGGTGAACTGGCTGTATGCCTCATGGCATACAGAGGGTAAAGACGACAGAGTATAGAGCGACTGAGGCGCCAGGCAGCACACTCAGGAAGAAGGGGTGGCTGGGGTTCCCACACATGCCACCGAAGAGCCACAGCGAGCCATCTCTGGTCGGCGCTTAGCAACATCCAGGGTCTATAGATGGTGCCTTTCATTTCTGCAGATGACTGAGAACCAGTGTCACCAAAGACTGCGCATGTCTAGGGAACTGATCGGTCACATCTGCCACCTGCTGCAGGATTTGGTGCCACGAGGACATGGAGAGCATCCATTGCCAGTGACCCTGAAAGTGACACCGGCGCTCAATTCATACATGAGTGGCTCCTTTCAGGGCTCCACAGGTGACCTCTGTGGGATATCACAAGCCTCCACCCACAAATGCATCTATGAGGTCACAGATGCTGTCTTCACAAGGGCATACAACTTTGTGCATTTCGCTCAGGACCAGTACAGCCAGCATGCAAGAGGGATTGGATTTGCCCAGAACTCAGCTTTCCCACAGGTGTAGGGTGCCATCAACTGCACTCAGACCTCCATCACAATACGCAGTCAATGACATCAACATTTGCTGAATGTGCATCTGGTGTGCAACCACTACAAACGCATGCTGCAGGTCTGCGCATGGTTTCCAGGGAGTGTGCACGACTCCTACATTCTCAGTCGGCCACAGATCCCTGACTTATTATTCCAGGGTCCACAGAAGTTGCAGGGTTGGCTCCTCGGGTACAAGGGTTACCGCAGAGGCCCTGGCTGATGACATCTGTGCAGCGGCCTCAGACTGCAGCAGAGTGAAGGTATAATGAGGCTCATGCTGCAACTCGCAACTTGGTTGAGCAAACCATCGGGATGCTGAAAATGAGGTTCCGGTGCCTGGACCAGTCTGGTGGAGCCCTGCAATACAGTCCACAGAAGGCGTCATGCATCGTCGTCGCCTGCTGCACCCTTTACAACCTGGCACTGCAATGGGGAGAGGAGCTGGATGAGGAGGAGATGGAGGAGCTAGAGGTCTCCTCAGATGAGGAGGAAGTCAACGGGAATGAGGGTGAGGAGGCCCTCAAAGGCAACAATAATGGGGATGAGGCCCTCTCATGGCCAGACGAGGTAGGTGTGCTTGGGAGGCCCTCATAGCTGCTAGATTTGTGGAGGATGATGACAACATGCAGTGAGGAGACCCCATAGATCCTCACATAGTATCTGTGAACTTTTGACTCCAATCTGGCTTATGGCAGCACGCATACCCTCTGTGATAATGCTCCTGTCATTAGGGCAGTGGATGCCCTAATAGTCACTCCATTGCAGGAGGATGATGACAACATGCAGTGCGAACATTCCCTAGATCTTCACATAGCCTCTGAGAATGTCTAACTCCTGTCTGGCCGAGGGCAGCTTGCTTGCGCTCTGTGATCAGGGTCATGTCATAGAGACACAGCCATGAAACTTTAGAAGCACCTGATCTTTTGTCTGCCTTCAGCACCTGACCCCTTCAGGAGCACTGGTCACAGATGCTGAAGAGATGGGGGCCAGCACCACCTTAAAGATGCTGAGAGCACACATAGAGGATGTCGGAACTCTGTGATGCCTGCCCACAACATTCTGGCAGCAGTGACCAGCACCGTCGAGGTACAGGCATCAGTAATGTGTCCAGCGAGTGTGAGGCCAGACCATCACTGAAGGCTTCACAAAACACAGGGAAGAGGCCCTGGACTGAGATACCTGCCTTTAGCTTGTGCAGAAAGGTTTCACATCTTAGTGACACAAACACTGCTCATCAGAACAAGGAGCGGCAGAGAGACATTCTTGGGAATTTATTGACAATAGTGAACAGTGTGTACGGGACTAACACCCTTGCCCAGGCTGTACAACTATATCTTCTTAACTTTCCAAATCCTGCCGCTACATCTTGGTGCTCCCTGGACATCCACAGTGGAGGTGGAGCAGCCTGCTGACTGCTACGTCCTGTGATGACCTTGGTGGGCATCCTCTGGAGGGCTGAGACCTGGAGGGTCGCAGCCTGCTCTTGGGGTCCTGCTGTGTGGCAGTGGCACCCTCCTCAGCCTGTTGAGCTGTTGCTGCTGAGCTCACAGGAAGAGGGGATTTGGAGGGCCAGACACTGCCGGAGTCACATGGATGGATGGTTCCGGGGAAACACCTGCTGATCCTCCTCCCTATGGGTGCCCAAGGGCCCCTGGCTGATTCCTTGAGGAGAAGGGGTAGCTGGAGTGAGATCAAGCTGCCCTGCACCCCTCTCGCGTACACACTGTTGTAGGCCAACTATGGCATCAGCAATGCAGTTGAGCCCAGACAGCAGTGCGGGAGCAACATCCTGGACGCCATGTGTTGACCTCAGTGCGTTGGCATGCAGGCGCTATCACCTCAGACTGAAGGCGGACAGATTCCTCCATCGTGCTTTGCAACCTGAGGAGTGCAGCAGACATCCCTTCCTGATGTTCCTGAGCTTGCCTTTGCAGCACCAGCAACTGTGACATGACCTAGTCCAGAGGTTTGTCATCTGACTCGGACTCAGCAGATTTCTGGCCTCCAGCTGTCCTCTGAGTGCCGGACACCTGGGAAGTCCCTGCTGTCACCTACTGTGGATCAGACATTACGATGTGCTTACCAGGTTGTGATCCAGAGGCTACTCTAAAGCTAGGTCCCACCGAGGTGTGTGTCTCTGCACAGGTGGAGGGTGTGGGTGAGCGCTGTGATGGGACTTCATGGAGCGTGCCTTCAGGTTCCTCTTCAGAGATCTTTTCGGGGCTCGATTGGAGGCCCTGGGTCATGGACTCAGTTGCTGTTTCTCTTGCAGAAGCAAGGCAAGATAATTAGTGCATGGCAGTGGCCTGTCTGATCAGGATTGTCTGATGGATGTTGCACTGCTGGGCCCTCATTTTTTGGAACACTGTCAACCTCATCGTCAGCACAGGAACAGTCCAGATCCTTGCCGGCCAGCTGGATGGCCCTGTTTTCAAAGTCCATGAGGACCTTGATTCCAGGCATTCCTCCACCGGTCTGCGACCTCTCCCTTTTGTTGTCTGCCAGCTTGTCCTACATGAATAGAGATGGAGTGTAAGCAGGATACCTGCCAGGCCAGATGATAATTATGCCTGGCATGTGTGAGTGGCGATTGGTCCCATGGACAGGATGAGGACAATGACGGTGTGTGTGAGAGGGTCAATGGTGATGTCCCTCGTACTGACCATGAGTGAGATCGTTGTCGATGTGTGAGTGTGAATGTTGAGAGTGTGAGAAGTGTGACTTACCCTGGTGGAATGGAGGAGATCATTCATCCTCTTGCGGCACTGGGTGGCTGTCCTCTTTTGAAGGGCGTTAGTGCTGACCACTGCTGCCACCACCGTTGCCCATCCTGTGGCCAGAGCAGGGGTAGAGGACATCGCTGTGGGCCTCCACAACATCCAAAAGGTGTTCCAGTGACGCATCGCTAAACCTGGAGGTGCAGTCTTTTTGCCTTTCGTGGATATCTTCCCTGTAGCAGTCATGGGCTGGAAACACTGAGATGTGTGTGCGCGGTTAGACTTTAAATATGGCGCCTGGAGTGATGAAGCGGCGAGGTGATAGCATGGCAGGCGAATGAGAGCCCACCTGCCATGGAAATGGCATGTTTCCTGGAAATGCCTAAGTAATACGGCAGGTTTTGGATGATATGGCGTAAAAACCCGCCATCATGGCCGGCGAGTAAAATGTCATTTTACCCGTCAGCCACTGCACTTAGTGCAAATCTGGGGTGATTCCGCCCTCAGTGTCTCAGAAATTTTCCCAATGTGTCCTCTTCAAAAGCAGTGTAGTCAGTCAATCTCAATAAGGAAGTGAACATTGAAAGCTAAGCATGTCTTTGAAAAGCACTCGTAATGCTGAACAATGATTTGTTTACTCCTGTTCAGCTGTTCGGAGAGGTTGTTATTTGAAGTACTACCCACCAAATCTGCATGCCGTCTCTTTAATAAATGCTAGCAGGCAATTTGATTGCTAATCAGCCCTTTTAATGATCCTCCAGCGAGCCACTCCTACTGCATGATTTAGCTCTTTTACCAAGATGGAATCTTGCAGTGAATGTGAGGTAAACTTGCGTTGCAGTTTAAGAACCCCATCCTGGCCTCCTACTTTATTGCTTAAAGTATCTGTTGAAAACTGCTCCCAAAGTGTTTGAAAGAAAACTACTGAATATCAGAAAATGGACCAGAATACACCTGTCTCTTCTTCCTTACTTCTTTCCCTCAACATGCCTCCATAACAATTATTAAAGCATATTCAAAAAGGAAAGGTAACTGGATCATTGCAATGACATGGACACAGCAGTGTCTGAGGCTCCTTTAAAGTAAAGTACTCTGTATGGAAACTCCTTCAGATAGGAAACAACCCATACTTATGAAGAATTTTATCCTGTTGGATGAGTGACACAAGGGTTGACAATCTGTACGTATAGCCGATTGGTTCCTGAAGGGTTCGTATTGGCACTGCCTGTAGGCAGGATTTTCTGGCCCTGCCCACCGCCAGGATCGTCCAGTCTCGCTGAAAGTCAATGGACTTTTGGCTGGGCTGCTGAATCTCCGACAGTGGGTCCTGCCACGATGGAGCCAGAAAATCCCGGCCTATGTCACTTTTTCTCTGCAGAATACCACCCCTGCTCAAACCACAGAGCTCTCTGATCCCATAAATTTGCTTGAGCCAAATGAAAAATTAAATGAGTTGTGCTTTATTATAAAACATTGCAGCTTCACAGAGTCAGTGGCTTGGTTTAGAAGAAAACAGAAATCAATAACGTATTGCTTTGGCTAAACTGCCTCCGTCAATCCCCTCATCGATTGGCTGAAGCACAGAGTATATGCTTCATGCATTAAGGCATAAAGCCGGATTGACACTTTGGCAAAAGATGTTTCATTCAGAGCCAAAAAGTCACAGTCAAATTTTGCCAGCTGGGAGTCATCTTTCTCTCATTTCTAACCTTCAACTTCTTTCAGCCTTTCCTCCTTTCTGCATTGTATCACACCTAACGTGGTCGGTCGTTGGTCCTCTGAGCTTTCCTATTTTATTGCTTCTAAGATGCAAATAAGTCATTGTGCTAACTATTTGTAAAAAGTCCATTAATTCTTACCTGTTTTAACTCATTCTTTCCCATTACCATCAATCTTAGTTCTCTCCTAAAATCTACAAGAACAGCACAGAGCCAAGACTATGTGAAAGGTTTTTTTTTAATTACATATGAACAAGGAGCAGGAATAGGCCATTCAGCCCCTCGAGCCTGCTCCGCCATTTAATAAGAACATGGCTGATCTGATAGTAACCTGAAATTTGCATCCCACCTACCACCGATAACCTATCACTCCCTTGCTTACCAAGAATCTATCCACCTCTGCCTTAAAAATATTCAAAGACCCTGCTTCCACCACCTTTTCAGGAAAAGAGTTCCAAAGACTCACGACACTCGGTTGAATGAAAAAATTTCTCCTCATCTCTGTTCTAAATGGGCAACCCCTTATTTATAAATAGTAATCCCTGACTCTAGATTCTTCCACAAGAGGAAACATCCTCTCCACATCCACCTTCTCAAGATCCTTCAGGATCTTATATATTTCAGTCAAGTCTCCTCTCACTCTTCTAAACTCCAGCAGATACAAGCCTAGTCTGTCCAACCTTTCCTCATAAGACAATCCATCCATTTCAGGTATTAGTCTGCTAACCTTCTCTGAACTGCTTCCAATGCTTTTACGTCCTTCCTTAAATAAGGTGACCAGTACTGTAACAGTACTCCAAATGTGGTCTCACTAGTGCCCTGTACAACTGAAGCATAACCTCCCTACTTTTGTATGCAATTCCCCTCGCAACAAATGATAACATTCTATTAGCTAATTATTTGCTGTACCTGCGTACTAGCCTTTTGTGATTCATGCACCAGGACACCCAGATCCCTCTGCGCCTCAGAACTCTGCAATCTCTCACCATTTAGATAATATGCTTTTCTTTTATTCATCCTGCCAAAATGGACAATTTCACATTTTCCCACATTATACTCCATCTGTCAGATCTTTGCCCACTCATTTCACCTATCTAGATCTGTTTGTAGGCTCTTTATGTCCTCTTCACAAGTTACTTTCCTACCTATTTTTGTGTCATCAGCAAATTTGGCAACCATCCCTTCAATCCCTTCATCCAAGTCATTTATATAAATTGTAAACAGTTGAGGTCCCAGCACTGATCCCTGTGGCTTGCCACTCATTACACCTTGCCAACCTGAAAAAGACCCATTTATGCCTACTCTCTGCTTCTTGTTAGCCAGCCAATCTTCTATCCATGGCAATATGTTACCTCCTATACCATGAGCATTTATTTTCTGCAATAAACTTTGATATGGCACTTTATCAAACACCTTCTGGAAATCTAAGTACAGTACACCCACAGGTTCCCCTTTATCCACAGCACATGTTACTTCCTCAAAGAACTCCAATAAGTTGGTTAAACACGATTTCCATCTCACAAAACCATGTTGACTTTGCCTGATGACCTTGAGCTTATCCAAGTGCTCTGCTATAACTTCTTTAATAATAGCTTCTAACATTTTCCCTCTGACAGATGTTAAGCTAACTGGCCTGTAGTTTTCTGCTTTCTGTCTCCCTCCCTTTTTGAATAATGGAGTTACATTTGCAGACCTTCCCCGAATCTAGGGATTTTTGGAAAATTAATGCATGGGACATGAGTGTCATTGGCAAGACCAACATTTATGCCCATCCCTGATTACCCAAGAGAAGGTGGTGGTGAACCACCTTTTTGAACAGCTGCAATCCAAGTGGTGCAGATACACCCTCACAGCTGCTAGGGAGGGAGTTCCAGGATTTTGACCCAGCAGCAGTGATGGAACAGCAATATAGTTCCAAGTCAAGATGGAGTGTAACTTAGAGGTGAACTTACAGGTGGTAGTGTTCCCATGCACCCTCTGCCCTTGTCCTTCTAGATAGTAGAGGTTGCAGGTTTGGAAGATACTGTCAAGGAAGCCTTAGCGAGCTACTGCGGTGCATTTTGTGGATGGTACGTGCTACTGCCACTGTGCAGCATTGGGAGGGAATGAATATTTAAGGTGGGGGATGGGGTGCCAATCAAGCAGGCTGCTTTGCCCTGGATGGTGTCAAGCTTCTTGAGTGTTGTGGAGCTGTACTTATCCAGGCAGGTATGCATATGACAGATGTCAGGTTGATAATACAGTGAGACCAGGTTAAATGTAATAATTTCAGAGGGGAAATGCAAAAAGAAATAAAAGCAGCAAAAACGGAGTATGAGAAGAACTGGCCGCCAACAGAAAATGGAATCCATAAGTCTTCCATAGGTATATAAATGGTAAGATGATGGTAAAAGGAGTGGGACCAATTAGGGATCAAAAAGGAGATTTACACATGGGGGGCATGACTGAGGAAATAAATGAGTCCTTTGCATCTGTCTTTACAAAGGGAGAAGATGCTGCCAAAGTCACGATGAAAGAGGAGATAATTGAGATACTGGATGGACTAAAAATTGATAAAGTGGAAGTACAGGTCGAGTATCCTTTATCCAAAACCCTTGGGGCAGATTGCATTTTAGATTTCAGATAATTTTGATTTTTGGAAACCGCATATAAACTTACAATAGCTTAAGCCTAGACTAGCTATAGTCTAAAGTAAATAAAATGGCTACAAAAGTAAGATATATCACTGAATAATAAATACAGGGTACCTGAAAAAGTTTCTTCTTCACATGTTCACCACAAAAATCAAAACAGTGCAAAGAGCCCACGTGACAAGATTTGGCAGGAGGGGTGGCAGTAATCATTGGCAGCGGCGAAGCTAGGGAGCTGGAACTGTACCTGAATATAAACTCCAGAGTGCAGCCTGGCAAATACCATGGGACGCAGTCTTAGACTGTGATTGAGCAGCTGGGAGATGAGCAGTCGTTGGGGCAGTCTAAGCTGGAGTCCTGTTGCCTGACAACTCATCGCAGGCAGAGGAAGCAAGAAGGCTTCAAGGCTGAGTTGGAGCTGCTGTTGAGGGAAATCAAAGGCCATATCCTCAAAAGAGAGGAGCTGAAATCCCTCATGAGGAAGACAGAGTTTAAAGGATTTTTGTGACTCGCAGTGATCACTGATGTCTGGGTGGGCTGCTGAAAAATTCATGGGATCTGTCTTAGTTGTGTCTGTCATTTCATATGCAGTTTGTGTTCATCCACAGTTTGCCTGCTAATTCATGTTTACTCCATGTTAATTCTGGATGTTAGAGTATAAGGTAAATAGTATTGACTGTTGGCTTTATTGTATAAGAAAAAAATATTCTTTTTGTTTTGAACCGTGGAATCTTGTGGCTTTATTCTCTTAGTAAATACCTGAGATTTCAAATTTCGTCTACTTCACAACTAAAGTTACTGGTCCCTAACCGGATCGTGAGAATAACTAGAGTGAACCAATAATACGGAGAAATCTATAGATAATGACGAAAATTTTGAAATCAGTGTGTTGAGGAGTTAGAAGTCAGCAGGATGCTTGTGACAGATGAATGCAACTTAATTCAAAATTGGATGTGGATGGTAGAGTTCTGGCAGAGCTGAGTTTCTGTTGTCTGGTGCTCAGGAGCCTGTTGAAGAGAACTTTGAAGAGGTCTGGAGGTGATGAAGACTGAATAAGGAATATTTCAGTTGTACTGGGCATTTAGCTAGGAACAGAGGCAAGTGACTTTCGTAGGTGAAAGCAGTGTGTCTTGCTAATGGACTTGATTTTGGTTTTGTAGCTTAGCTCAGCATGAAACAGTACAGTAGAATGATTTTAGCTTACAATCCAGCCCAATCTGCTGTCTGGCTCATATACAACAGGGAGCTAATAGCTTGTGAGATTAATAACTGTCCTAGCTAGCCTCCAACCCTTAAAGGCAGTCTGTCCCTCTTAAAGTGAAGCTACATTGCATCAAAGGAGGCTGAATCCTGTTGCTACAGTTCTGAACGAGAGAAATTAACACCAAAGCAGAGAGAAGGCACCCAGGTTCCAGCGCTGGAGGCATTAGGGATGGAGGTGGACTGAAGGAGAGAGATCTTGTTCCTAAGGGAGTCCAGGAGGCCCTCAGCATAGTGCCTCTGAAAGGTATAGAAGTATGTAGCAAGGGAGGTCCATGCCCAGAGTCTGGCCCTGAAGACCTGGTGTAAGTGTCAGAAGAAGTTTAACTGTCTCACATACATGGTCAAGATCAGTAAATTTATCTTCATATGATATCTCTACCCATCAAACCATCATGCCAGTCTCACACACCTCTCACAGCCTCCACATACCTCTAGCTGTTCAGCTATGGAAGGTACATCAGCCAAATACAGTGTAACACAATCACTGACATTCTACCCTCTCTCTTGCAGAACAAGGTTGCTCATAACGAGAGCAAGCAGCAAAGGACTGATGGGGGGCTGGCATGCCTTCATCCACATAGCCCAGTGGAGGAAATGATTCTCAGCATTTTTGGGCCAACTGCAACAGAGCCTGTAGCATCTGGCATCACTGAGACCATTCAGGTATGTTACTGCCACATGCCATTTCTCAACTCCCTCCTCCTGCTATTTGGCATGAAGTGCAAGCTGATGTGACCATAGGCCTCTTGCTTTACTCCCCACGGCCTCTCTCTCTCCCTAGTTAGCCCCTTCTGCGCTTATGCTTTCAGATACCCAAGAACTAGAAGAGAGAGCAATTCTACTCCTATGATGAGGAAGCATCGTCACCTGATCTGACACTTGCAGCCACCAGCTCAAATAATGGCACTGCCCATACCTTAGTGACTGGTATAAAGTTGGAATCTACACATGGTGAGTCATCAGGCACAAGTGAGCTGCAACCAGACCAGGAGGAAAGAGTAGTTTGTGTGTGTCATGCCCAGTAAAAGCATGTCATATTATGAATTTGCAGTCAATACTTTTAAAAATTGAACAAGCTGTTAAGATGGCTCCTGCAAATCATGTTGCTTTTGACATTTGGACTACAGACAGTATCAAGTCTCTGGCGAATACCTAATTAAGTATGGATATAGGTGAGGGCACCTAACAGCCATTTGTGGAATTCACACATCTCATTGTTTAAGGATGGGCCAACATCTAAAGACTATGGGGCAGAATTTTACAGCTCCATTTCGGCAGGGACGGGGCCATAAAATGCAGTGAGATATTCTAAACCTCACTGGCTTCGGCGGGAACGTAAAATCCCGCTGCCATAAAATTTCACCCATGGAGTTTCCAGACTATCTGTCTCCATGTTTCGTACTGGACAAAAGGGAAGATTGAAACCCAATGACCACTATCAACTTCCCATTGAATCACAATGGCCTCTCCCATCCAAAATAGACTGGGTGAGCCTCAGAAGTGTTAACCCAGTGGTCATGTGATCAAAGCTGGTCTCAGGGACCGTACCCTTATTACCCCAGGGCCCACCAGATCCATCAGAACCATCATTCTGGTTGTTGGTTCCAGCAGCCAGTGTGAAAACCAGGCTCTGAAACTAGCTGCAAGTCATCATGCAGCCAAAGTACTTAACCTGTTCCAGTTTCAAAGTTTACCTGAGAACCATTCTCCTAGATACTTGACTACAAAAAACCTCACATGCAGCTGTGAACCCTTTGCTTTACATGACCCTCATTTCAACTTTACATCATCAAATCCATTCAAGAAAACACAGGCCTGTCACTTGGGAATGGAAATTGTAAATCAGAAACTGAATTAACTTTAATCTGTAAAAGTGCACTATCTTTATCTGTATCCAACCTCTGTGTGTACGCATCAGTGCGTTTGTGTTTGTATTTGTGTGTGTGTGTATGAGAGAGACCGAATGTGTGACGTTACCTTAATTCAAAGTAAGTGCGTGAGAATATCCTTCTTTATTTTAAACTCATGAAAGCTTGTTGCTGAATTATTTAATTGGAGTACACACTCCAAGGGTAAGAAAAGACACACCTCTTTCCATACAAACATATTGATTATGGGCAGTAAAAGAGCAGATACGTTCTGTCTGTGGACAGTGTGCCACCCCATGGAGTGTGTGATTGCAGATGCGTTCTGCCACAAAGGACCCAGATGAGCACTTCAGTGAAATGGCATGCAGGAGAACGCTGATGGAACATACATTCTGAGATGCTTGGTGCATTAGCACTAGACAGCCAGTCTATATTCACTGCCAAGGAGCATGGAGGAATCTGGTTCCATGTGACACAGAGCATCGCATAGAGCTTGGTGCCCATCCTTTCCACTATGCAAGTGCTGGCCAATTCCATAAGTGTAATAGCAGACCTAGCTGTGATGGAGGATCTGGTGACTGCTGTCTCAGCTTCTAGTGCAGCACTGACAGAATCCATCCAACATTTTAATGCTGCAGTCAAAGCTCAGACAGAGGTTATTAGATCCATGCTTGCTGCTATGCAGGCTTAGACTGTATCATGGCTGCAGATATCAGTGTTCAAAGGGGTTTGCAGGCTCTCATGGAAGTCCAGCAATCTGTCCTCCAGCAGATTACTAGATTTGCAGAGGTTCTACCCTGTGGGAGTGGCAGTGACATCATGGAGCACAAACTGAATGTCCTTTCTCAAAATGACAACATTCTTCCTTCACACTCCCACTGTGCCAGTTCTCTTACTGTTAATTATCAGCAGTTACCGCAATTGGACTTGTTTCTCTTCTTGAATATAGTTACGATCACAGCAGCTCAAGAGAAAAACAGCAATCCTACAGGTGGCTGAAGGCCATGGTACAACATGAAACCTGTAACATAAAGAACAAATGGTGGGTAGCAAGTTTGGGAGATCCAACAACTCGCAGACATCAGTGAAATACGTGGTTTCTTCAGTGCTGTCAAGACAATCTTTCATCCCCCAGCATGCACTCTTCTTCCCAGATGTGGTTGTGCAGCCATGCCAGGAGTGTATCTCCACCATGTTTCAGAATTTCAGCAGGGATTCCATCTGTTCCAGAGGCTTTGATGTTTTTCAGCTGTCAAATGGCTTTCTCAACTTCACTCCGGATGGAGGTATGCCGAAATCAGGCCAGACAGGGTATTGAGGAATGGAGTTGAGAATGCATGAGTCTCGATTGAGGCATTCTTCAAAATGTTCTCTCCAGCAAGTACTGACTGCTTCCTTGTCCTTGATGAGTTCATACTTGCCTCTCAGCAGTTTTGTCCCTTGAGTGCTCAGGCCATAGATCAGGCCAAACGCCCCCTCCAGGTGGCTGAAGAGCTCCTTCCAGAGTTTCAATGAGGTTTACGCCCATCGAGAGGCAATACAGGCATGATCTTTGCTGCACAGCAAATTCAAGAAAAGTGCAAGGAGCAGCACCAACCGCTGCACCTGCCCCTTTTTTGATCTCACAAGAGCCTTTGACTCTGTCAGCCATGAAGGCTAACGGGAGGAGATACTCTCCTGGCATGTCTGCACAACCTCATATCCCTCATCTGGGAAGAAGAGTACATGCTGGGGGATGAAAGATTGTCTTGACAGCACTGAAGAAACCACGTATTTCACTGATGTCTGCGAGTTGTTGGATTGCCCACACTCTCCTCAAATTTGGCTGCCCTCAGAAATTTGGCACCATCCTCCACCTATTCCACAATAACATGCATGCTGTGATCCTCGCCAACGGAACCACCACAGTGAAGATTGGGGTCAAACAAAGCTGTATCATTGCACCAACCTTCTTCTCCATTTTCCTCATTGCATAATGCCCCTCACATCCAACAAGTTACCCACAGGTGTGGAGATAATCCACAGAATGGACAGGAAACTGTTCAACCTCTTCCAACTTCAATCCATATTCAGAACCATTCCAACGCCAGTCATAGAGCTTCACTATGCAGATGACTCTTATATGCATTCACGCAGAAACTGAGCTCCGGGTCATTGACAATGCCTTCTCCAAAGCATATGAGAAAATGGGCTTTCACCAAACACCCAGAAAACTAAGATCCCACAACAAAACACCTCCCCCCCACTGATTAAGATCAGTGACGAAATCCTGGAAAATGTGGACCATTTTTCGTATCTTGGGAGCTTCCTCTCGACAAAGTCAGACATAGGTGATGAAATTCATCATTGCCTCCAATGTGCCAGCTCAACCTTCAGCCGACTGAGGAAAAGAGCATTTGAGGACCAGGATCTCGAACTATGGACTAAGGTCATGCTTTACAGGGCAGCAGTGATCACCGGGCTCCTAAATGCTTCGCAGACTTGTACAACCTTCAGCAGGAACTGCAAAGCACTGGAGAAGTGCCACCAGCACTACCTTCACAAGATCCTCCAAATCAGGTGGCAAGAAAGGCAGTCCAACAGCTGCATCCTCTCCTGGCTCAAACTGCCCACTGCGTGGGACACGATGTTCATATGCCTAATGTTACAATCCTTGGCCAGATCCTGGGACATGGGGGGGGAGGGCCGGTTAGGGACCAGTAACATTTTGTTTAAAGTATTTAAAAGTTGAGATTAAAGTCAACTGCTTTTAGAATAAAGCCACAAGATTCCGCAGATTTTGAACAAGCACAATAAACTTTACTATACAAAGTTAGAAAAGTGAAACAATTTACAAAATATATCTTATACTCTGTTACGACCAGTCCCCGGGCGAGGTCCCCCAATTTGTGAACTTCTCAAACGGGACCCCAATTTTGTTATGCTCCCAGGTGAGGACGAATAAGCTGGCTCCCATTCTTTATTCGACCCCTCAGCTGGTCGCAAGAAGGTTAATTTAAAATTAACTTCCCTCCATGAATACTTTTTCCCTGTCCAAATGTATTTATTTTTTAGAAGCAGCCAATTTACCCAGGCTTTCTTGAGTCAGAGTGTAAGTTTATTAGTTACTTAAACCCAAGAAAAATAATTTTTAAAAATGCTACACGCATACACACAGATCAGAAATGTGAAGTTAAGAGTCGAAATTAAAGTTAAAAAAAAAAAGAATCAGTCTTTGGCTGGTCCATGAGGCGTAGATGGTGGTACGTTGTGGTCATTAAGTTGAGTGATTCCAGTAGAGCTGACTTTGGCAGTTTTGCAGTTGGTTTGGAGACACTTGGTCCTGCAGGGTGGCTGAAGTGGCTGTCCTATTTCCTTTTTGATCATGGCTTCTGCTGAGCCTTGCCTCCAGCAACATAGAGAGAGAGAC
Organism: Cetorhinus maximus; assembly: GCF_964194155.1. NCBI lineage: Eukaryota > Metazoa > Chordata > Chondrichthyes > Lamniformes > Cetorhinidae > Cetorhinus > Cetorhinus maximus. The sequence goes on from NC_135893.1 coordinate 56,627,207, forward strand.
TTCGTCTGCAACTGCAGGGAGGACTAGTTTGTCGTTTTGTGCTGTCACACTCACAGCACACGCTGCATTGCTCTGCAGCTAGCTTTTTAACCCATTTTTTTCACTGTGTATTCCAGGAGAGGAAATAGTCATCTTGCATTCATATCAGAATTATTTATACATTCTGAGATAGAAATCAACGGGGGATGGATTTTTGGGTAACTGCTGAGACATGAAAATCAGTCTTTTGTCTCTGCAACCACGGGAGATTAGTTTTTTCCATCTTTCCTATCTCCCTTTTAGGTGTCTCTGCTTGAAGAAGGCCATGGCCAGGATATTTACTTTGGTGAGCGGGGGGCGGGGCCCACTCGCCAATGCGTACAATGACGCGGGATGACATCGGGCAGAACTCCCGATGTCACCCCGTGTCATTTCAATTTTCAGATCAGCGGGGACATAGCCAAATCAGCTGTGCACCCGCCGACCTGTCAACGGCCAATTGAGGCCATTTAAAAAGTAATTAAGCTCATTAATGGACCTACCCGTCCAACCTTAAAGTTGGTTCACAGGCCGGGAGCCCTGGCTGGGCTTCAGAAAAAGCATGAAACCACATCCATGAGGGTTTCATGAGGGTTTTTTAAAATTTAACAAATGTTTGATTAAATGTGATGGACATGTCCCAACTCACGTGACAGTGTCATACGAGGGAACATGTCAGGGAAGTTTTATTTTTGCCCCTTCACCATTTTTAAATTTGGCGCCGATCTCCCTGAGGCAGCACTTAGCCTCAGGAAGATGAGTGCGCTCTTTCACGTGCATGCGCGAAAGAGCACACTCTTGGCTGAGGTAATCCCCTCCCCCCCGCCCGCACAGGGAGCGCATAGCGCTTCCTGGCGGACGTCACGGTGGGTGGGCCTTAATTGGCCCACCCACGTAAAATGGCGGCGCGCCCCCAATTGGAGGCGCACCCGCACACGCCCGCTCCTGCACTTCCCCCCCAACGGGGGGAAAATTCTTTCCCATGACACCTTTTCAGGTGCGATATTCCATGTTGTCTCAGGACAGGTCTGTCAGTATAATCCACATAGGAACTTTCCAGAAAGTGGTCACTTTACATTATCAGCCATCTTTTGCTCAGTGTCCTTGCTTGTATTTCTTTAAAAACACACAAGCCTTCTTTAAAAAGTTCAATATGCCTGTTAGTAATTTGTGGCGGTAATCGGCCTTTCATGACAACTGTAGCATTCAGGGTACATATGAGGTATATGTGAATTAACAGACTGGAGAGCAAAATAGTAATATGAGAAATGAGGATCAGAGAATGGGAGGAAGGGACAGAAAAAAAACCTAAGAATGCATTAACAGTCAAGACTAGATGTTACAAAGGTGACAAAAAGACAAAACTGAAGACTCTCTATCTGAATGCACACAGCATTCATAACAAAGTAAATGAATTGATGGCCCACATTGAAGTAAATAAGTATAATCTGATAGCAATTATAGAGGCTGCAGGACGATAAAGATTAAGTCCTTAATATTGAGGGGTACATGACATTCAAGAAGAATAGGAAGCTAAGTAAAGATGGAGGGGTAGCACTGTTAATCAAAGAGGGCATTGGTGCAATAGTCAGAGATGACATTGGTTCAAGAGATCAGGATGTAGAATCGGTTTGGGTGGGGATGAGGAATAGTAGGGGAGAAAAGTCATTAGTGGGAGTGGTCTACAGGCCGCCTATAGTATCAGTGTAGGACAAAGTATTCAAGAGAAAATGTTATGTGCTTGTGATAAAGGAACGGCAATAATCATGGGTGATTTTAATCTACACATAAACTGGAGAAATCAGATTGGCAGTAGTAGCCTGGATGAGGAGTTCTTAAAATGGTTTCACAATAGTTTCTTGGAGCAGCATGTTCTGGAGCCAACCGGGGAGCAGATTATATTAGACTTCATATTGTGTAATGTGACAGGATTAATTAATGACCTCAGAATAAAGGCACCGCTAGGTAGCCGCGAGCACAATATGATTGAATTTTACATCCAGTTTAAAAGGGAGAAGCATGGGTCTAAGACTAGTATCTTAAACTTAAGATAAAAGCAAAAAACTGCAGATGCTGGAAAACAAAAACAAAAATAAAAATACCTGGAAAAACTCAGCAGGTCTGACAGCATCTGCGGAGAGGAATACAGTTAACGTTTTGAGTCCATATGACTCTTCAACAGAACTAAGGAAAAATAGAAGAGAGGTGAAATATAAGCTGGTTTAAGGGGGGGGTGGGACAGGTAGTGCTGGACAGAGGGCCAGTGATAGGTAGAGATTGCCAAAAGATGGGCAGACAAGGTGACAGATGAAGTTCAATGCAAAGAAATATGGGGCAGAATCTTGCCCTTGGACGGCGGGCGGGCAGCCGGCCCCAGCCACTGAAACGGGGCCCGCCATTTTAAGTGGGCGGGCCAATTAAGGCCCGCCCAGTGGCATCCCTGACGGGAAGCGCTATGCGCTTCCTGTGCGGGGGGTGGGGGGAGGGAATCCCCAGCTGTCAAAGTGCGCTGTTTTGCGCATGCATGCAAAAGAGCGCACTTCTCCCTGAGGCAAAGTCCTGTCTGAGGGAGGATACTGATAGTGTCAAAAACATTAAAAATAGAAACATTAAAAAATTATTAACATGTCCCCCTCATGTGACAATGTCACACGAGATGGGACATGTTAATAAAGAACATATACACTTTATTAATTTTTTACAATACGGACATGAAACTTCATCCCACCAGTGGATGAAGTTTCATCAATAATCTGGTGCCCGCTGGGGCTCCTGGCCTGCCCGCCAGCCTTAAGGTTGGACGGGCAGGTCTTTAATTACTTAAAATAGCCTGTCAATGGCCTCAATTGGCCAAATCTCAGGTCGGCGGGCAGACAGCTGATTTCGTTGTCTGCCCGCTTTCCTAAAAATTTAAATGGACCGGGATGACATCGGGATTCCTCCTAACCTCATCTCACGTCATTTTCCCCTCGGCGACCGGGCCCCGCCCCCAAATCGCCGAGGGGAAAATCCTGGCCATGAAGTGAGTAATTTTGGTAGGAAGAACATGGAGAGACAATATAATAAAAGGGTACAACTCTAAAACGGGTGCAGGAGCAAAGGGGCCTGGGTGTTTATGTACATAAGTCTTTGAAGGTGTCAGGAAAGGTTGAGAGAGCGCAGTTAATAAAGCATACAGTACCCTGGGCTTTATTAATAGCGACATAGAGTACGAGAGCAAGGAGGTTATGCTGAACTTGCATAAGTCATTAGTTTGAACTCAGCCAGAGTACTGCACCCAGTTCTGGGTGCCACACTTAAGGATGTGAAGGCTTTAGAGAGGGTGCAGAAAAGATTCATGAGAATGGTTCCTGGGATGAGGAACTTCAGTTATGAAGATAGGTTGGAGAAGTTGGGATTGTTTTACTTGAAGAGAAGGCTGAGAAGAGATTTGATGGAAGTATTCAAAATCATGAGGGGGTCTGGACAGGGTAGATAGGGGGAAACTGTTCCCACTGATGAAAGGGTCAAGAACGAGAGGGCACAGATGTAAATTAATTAGTTTAAAAAAAGTGATATGAAGAAAAGCTTTTTCATGCAGCGCATGCTTAGGTTCTGGAATGCTCTGTCTAAGAGTGTGGTGGAGGCAGGTTCAACAGAAGCATTCAAAGGGAATTGGACTGTTATCCGAAAAGGAAGGATGTGCAGGGTTATGGGGAGAAGGCGGGGAAATGGAACTAGGTGAGTTGCTCAGTTGGAGAGCCAGTGCATACACGATGGGCCAAATGGCCTCCTTCTGCATCGTAACAATTGTGTGATTCTGTGACTTCTGGCCTGCTGGAAGCAGTGGCTGCATACTCATGGCACCAGAGTTATGGAGGACACAGTAGATCACCTCAAACTTCAAAAACTGCTCCGGCATGTGCTGTATGGCTGCCCCCAAGTAGTCAAGGCAGTTGAACCATTGTTTAAGCATACTATTTATTACCTGTTCCACCATGTTTCTTGTCACTCTCATTATATGCTTGATGTCCTCGCATGGTCAGGTGGCAGAGGTGACCTTTACAGCCTCTGCAACCCATCCTCACCTGGTGTGAAGCCTCAGGTAGGGTTGTAGGAGGTGGCACAATTTTATTATCACCTCCTTCTTGAACTTGAGTTGCCTCAGGTATTTAAATTCGGTGAGGTGAAAGTAGGAGATGCTCCTGAAAAATCCTTGGTAGGTTGGGTCTTCTGTGGAGAGCCTTCCTCCTTCTCCCTATTCGCAAAACATCCCCCCTCTGCAGTCTCCGCATCATCTGATGGTTATATTTAGACCAAGAGGCACCACAACCCCAGAAGGAAAAAACTGGCAAAAACTGGGAAATAAGAATACTGGTCCAAACTGGTCTTGTGTACCTTAAAATGGAACACCAGTGAAAACTAGGAAATAAGAGTACTGGTCTGAACTGTTTTTTCCTTCTGAGACCCCAGCCTCCATACTGTACCTCGGTTACCAAATCCTTTTTCCTCCCTAATTTTAAGCATCAGCTCTTCAGAAGACCTCCAAAAATACAGGATAGTACTTCCACAAAAGTTAGCCTAAGCAAAAGTCAGTCAAAAGCACCTCACATATAAGTTGGCCCATGGCCGTCTTAACAGCACTGTTAGACAGGCCCTTGTGCTGCTGATGCCTGATCAGCTAGGCTGTTTTTATTTGTGCCACAACACTATGGAAAGCACCTCCTGCAAATGCTCACTTGGAGTCTCATCAGTGTCAACTGACAGCGTTAAAACAAACAAATTGGCTTGACATAGACTAACAATAAAATTAAAGTTACCCATTTTTAGGTCTGTGTAGTCCTTAACCTTTGCAAGTTTTGGTTTTAGTCCACCTATCATTTAGCAACTGCTTCCTCTAAAATGTGCTCCTGATGATTCAGTAAATTATGAAAATCCATAATCAGAAAATATCAATAAATGAGATTCTCAGCTTCCAATGTGGAGAATTGATTGTAACACTTAGCTTAAGGACACTTTTTGGTAAAAATCAATAAAAGATATTTTGACTAAAAAAGTTAAGAAAAAATTAATTACCCAACATGGGCTCAAAATGATGACCCTCGGATTAAGAGTTCTATTATCCACCAGTGGAGCTACCCAGGCTGTGTTGAATCTCCCTGTAGAAAGCTTTAACACACTAGATCTAGCCCAAGGAAGCAGCACTCATAAAATCTTATTGAAATTGCAATCCCATCACAGTCTGTGTTCTGGGATGAATTGTTGACAGGAGATTATGTTTGTCTACATGCTATAGTGCTACACTGAAATGTTATTGGGATTCCCATTATAATGCCACTTGGCGGTATTACTGGTAACATACACACATGTAAACATTGAATTTTAAAACTGGAATTCCCATTGGAATTACATTGTAGGTTCCAATGCAGTGTGAGATTACATAAACTTTGATGGATCCAAACTCCTGCCACCGGCCAGAAAGGTGTCAGGAGTAGTTGTACATGCACCGGCAGCCGCAGTGTGCACAAATCTTCCTGATGCCTTCCTAACTGGAGTTACAGTGGATCACTGACATCCTGCCACCAGCGGCAGGGAATCCCGCAACAGCCCTTCCACCCTTCCACCAAATCAGGGAGGTTTCTCCGCTGCAGGGAGACTGATGCAGGGCCTCTCGCACAATAAAGCTGGCTTGGTTGCCATGTTTCCTGCCGTGACAGGCTGCATTAAATCGAGCCCAATGTGGATTCAAGTGGATTCTGCAATCCTCGATTGTCCAAATTATGACGAACATGCCAGATTGCTTTCTAATGTGGGCCAAACAATTCCTGCCCCCCCCAAAAAAAATCTTCTCTGTTAACATTTTACTGCGTTAGAAGATTTTATATACCTAGCTAAGGGTGATCAGCAATGGCATTGTTTGGATATGTGCTGATGAAGTTCCTGAAGCTAACATCAAATCAGTTTCAGTGGCTGTTTTACATCATGATAGTACTGATCCTGCGGATCCAACACGCTTATAGGGCTGCAATTTTCTTGCCTTAGGGCACCAGCAACACCACTGATTCCAAATTTATGTCCGTAGAATGAAGACTGGAGAGTAGCCATTGTCTGCATTTCCATGACCAAAAAATGGTCAGCGTAATCAAGAGACGAGGGGAAGCTGACCCGTAGCTCAATTTATCTTCTGAAGCTGGAGAGACCTTTGTGACTCAGGCTCAGCCACTGACCCATTTCTGACGTAAATAACACATTTACAATATTACAGATAGAGAGAATTTAGAAGAAGTTTAATTCAGCTCAAAGGGCTACTTTAGGTCATCAGGTTGCATATCTGAAGCAGGGACACCAGGGGAGGGGGCTGCTCCGTGTTTTCCATAATCTGATGTAAACCCTGAAATTTTTGATCTGCGTATTACTCAGATTCTGCAACCACAATCAATTTGAAGTATTTTTGTTAAATCTATTATAATCTCCACTCTGTTGTATATATACAAGCTGTAAGAAATGGCAATTTTTTTCCTCCTTTCCCCTCCTCTTTCCTTTTCATCTCCCTCCTCTCTCCCCCTCCCTGTCTCCTCTCTCCCTTCCCTTCTCTTCCCTGGTGCTTCCTGGTCTGTCTCGCTCAGTAACACACCCACACCCACTGAACCATGGAGAAACCCATCTTCTGCTGTTGCCATTACTTTATTTATACTGTCCTATTAAACACTCCCAGGGTAGGTACAGCATACGTTAGATATAGTAAAGCTATCCTTTGCAGACTGCTGTAACTCTGCAAATGCTCATTGTGGTCATAAAGCAGGAAGCATTTCCTGATCGGTACACCCACCAATAATAGCAGGCATATTGCACTGCAGCAGATCCAATGATTCATTCAATCCAGCTTCACAGGTGATGCTCTGCAGGCAAGGGTTGCCTGAAGGCACTTCTAAATATTTCAGAAGCTTTGGCCTTCTTAGAGAATCACAGAGCCCATCGGTACAATGGTATATCAACTAAAACCTTTGCACAAAAGTAAAAATTAACAAAACATTCCTTAAAGATCTCTCAGCAAACTTTATGTCTCCAGAATGTATCTATTACGTTGCTTTTTTTTGGAGAACATCAGCCACACAAATCAGTTAAACCATAACCCTGAAGCGTGAAGATAATTGTTTGGTGAAGTATTCTATTCTTTGGAGAACAATCCTTTTGACGCACGGCGTGTTCTTTTTCCCTCGTTCAGCCTGGTACTCAGTGACTGGTTGCTATGCAACTGTACTCACTAGTCAGTCAAGGGCCATCTATATGTTTTCCTTTTGCCTCATCTCAGAGTCACAATTACTTAAACTATTGTGTCCTTGACAGTAAACGGCAGCTTAGAGATGTGCTTTGATGCATGAGTTTTGTATTTTTAATGTGGACAGGTGCTGTGGTATCTCTGCATGTTGGTAGGGCAAGGCACTCGGCATTGAGCTGGAAGCTGAAGGCCTGTGTTATTGTATGAAAAGTGCAGAGTGTCTAATTCCATTTCTTTTTGACAGCAACCGTCTTATTCCTGAACAATCATTTTTTTCTTTTACCCCTACTTAGTTTTCTTTGGTGTATTTTGCATCAAACAGGATAGATAAAAGGTTTGTAACAACACAAAGTTTCTGCATATAAGTAACCCTGATTCCTCAGCCAACTGGATCACAGTTGACTGAATATTCAGCTTCATAAAATTTTTCTGAGGTACACACTCCCACTACCACGTTATGCTTCCTTCAAATGCTTCATTGTAGCTCACTCAATGGTCCCCTTTTCTTTGTTCTTCATCCAAGTAACGATTGAGCGGCATGAGCCAGAAGAGTGGGGTTGAAATTGTTCTTGGGCAATAGTTCAAAACAGTTGATAGCAAATTTGCAACTGGTCTTACACCCCATCTGACTGAAGTCAATCGAAAAGAAAATCGGGCGGAGTGTGAAACAGGCCGCCGAGATCGATGCGTGGTTACTTTAGGGACACACACTGGAGCTAAGGCGTGGCACAAGAGGCATGTTTCAGTCTGAATTGGTCTCTCTCCTGTTTTATTCTGGATTGGTCTTTGTCCTGCTTGATTCTGAATTGTGATAACATTGCACTGGGCTCAATAGAGGAGAAAAAACAAATCTGAGTTGCTTCATTCCAACATCCTATGTGAATTATGAAGCCTGGTGCCCATGCAGTGTCCTAACTGAATTTGTCCCATGCTTTAGTGCAGTTTATACCTACCCCGCAGCAACTCATTATTGTGCTGCCTACCTAGATTTGACAAAACTCAGTGACAAGGCCTTTCCCACATGACATGTGGAATATATATCAGGTAATGGATGGTCAGGGGTTGAATTACAGAGTGTACACAATTCTGAATTAGATGGAGATTCTTACGTACATAAAATTGACACAGTAATTTATCTCCAAAACCTAAAAGGCTAAAACCAGTACAATTTATCTTCTCAGCCTAAAGTCCACCAAGTCTTCAATTTAGTTCCGACTGTGCCTCGGACATTTCTCAATGATAGGGAAAGGAACTAACTTACTGATGACCGACATATGGGTGAGTTACAGTCTTGGAGAATTTCTTACTATTCTCCATTCCCCAGCAAGAGTCATTGCCTTCAGTAAAGAAGATAAATCATAAATTTGTGTAAGCCATTAGACCGAGGGCAATTTTTAAATGTTATTTGATTTCTGTACATTTTTCCCCTCCCCCTCCTGACTGCATTTACTGTATGGTAGGTGCAGTTCTACTAGGTACCAGGCATCCTCAAATACCATGGCACTGTCATGCAAAGTGAAATGAGACAGTGTATGCCAACAAACTATTCCACTGTGGGAAACTCACAACATAGTCCAAAGCTGTCATTACACATGGTGCACATTCATGGGTGGAAGTGAACAGGAGCAGGAAACTTGGCTCTTATTACTTATTTTCCTCTCATTAGCCCACAAACCTTAAGCTGGAGGGGAACTATGACCTCAATCTATAAGTGAACTGCAAACTCAATCTACAGGGGAACCTGCCCCTCAGTCTATATGGAAGCTGAAACCTTCATGTAAAGAGACATGGAATCTCAATTTATTGGAGCACTGGGACCTCAATCTATAGGGCAAATAGAACCTCAATCCATAGAGGAGCTGGAACCGCAAATATATAAGGAAACCAGAACCTCAATCTGGAGTGGAACAGAACTTCAATTTATAGGGAAAACTGCACTTCAATCTATAGAGAAAGCAGATCCTCAGTCTATAGTGGAAATGGAACCTTAGTCTATAGGAAGAACAGAAAGTCAATCTGGAGGAACACTGGAACCTTAATCTGTAACAACAACAGCAACGAATATTTATATATTGCCTTCAATGTAATAGAAGGTCCCAAAGTGCTTCGCAGGAGCTTCATTACACAAAATAGGACACCAAAACACATAAAGAGATATTCGGTTAGATGACCAAAAGCTTGTCCATAAATGTAGGTTTTAAAGAGTATATTGAGGGAGGAAAGCAAGGTAGAAAAGTGAGGGAGTGTAGGGATATAATTCCAGAGTTTAGGACCTAGGCAACTGAAGACAGGGCCACCAATAGCGGAGCAATTAAAATCAAGGATGCTCAAGAGACCAGAATTAGATGAGGGCCTTGAAGAAGTCACACAGACTCGAAACGTTAACTCTGTTCTTTTTCTCTCCACAGATGCAGTTAGATCTGCTGAGTTCCAGCATTTTCTGTTTGTGTTTCAGATTTCCAGCATACGCAATATTTGCTTTTATCTTAGATGAGTACAGATAAGTTGGAGGGTTGTGAGGCTGGAGGAGATTACTGACATGTCAATAAGAGATTTGAAAACAAGGATGAGTATTTTAAAATTAGGACATTGCTTAACTGGGAGCCAATGTAGGTGAAGTGAACACAAGAATGATAGGGGAATAGGACTTGATTCGAGTTATGACGTGGGCAGCAGACTTTGGATGATCTCAAGGTTATGGAGGATAGAATTTGGGATACCAGTTAGGAAAGTATTAGAATAGTTAAGTATGGAGGTAACAAAGGCATAAGCAAGAGTTTCAGCAGCAGATGAGCTGAAGCAGGAGAAAAGTCGGGTGATGTTACGGTGCAGTCTTAGTGAAGGCACAAATATGTGGTCGGAAGCTCATCTCAGGGTCAATGACACCAAACATTTGCGAGCAGACTGGTAAGGCCTCAGATAGTTGCCAGAGAGAGGGATGGAGTCGGTAGCTAGAGGACGGAGTTTGGAACAGGTACAGAAAACAATGGCTTCAATCTTCCCAATATCTAAATGGAAGAAATGTCTGCTCATCCAGTATAGGAGAATTGGAACCTCTGGGACTTGGATTGGAATCCAGCTCAGGTGGAGAAAGTGAGAGTCTACTCAGGTTTCAACGTCCTTCTCATTACAGTATTTATTAGCAACATTTATGTATCCATGCTGACATACATCAGATGCCTGGTGTCAGGGTCTTGTTGTCTCCGATGGCCCATCAAGCACAGTACCAGAAAAGCAATTCAGAGCTTTTTGCTATTTTTCATAATCAGAGGATTACAGTGGGTTTTTTGGAAGATTTCTGATTATTAATGTGGATTAAAATAAAAAACCGATTAAAACAAGAAAAAGTGGAATTTAAATGCGGTGAAGGTTAATCTATGTAGTTTTCTATAATAGAAGATTTTTGACTTTGTAATAGCACTGTACATTTAGCAGGTGACAAGCAGTTAAGCCTTATCTCATTGATGCCAGGGACATTAAAAGCCCTATTAAGAGGCATTTTACAAAACTGGTACAGTCTTACTTACGGAACTCTCTCCATTGGCTGCACTATAAAGCAGGAATATGTTTCTACACCCACATTCTTCCCTCCACCTCTGTTGTCAACCTGTGTGACTGAGATCAAAAATCCCATCATGTGCTATCAGTGTCAACACTATGCAATCCTGAGGCAACATGGCAAAGGTGCTATCTTTTGGATGAGATATTAAAGCAAGGCTCTGCTGGCCCCCTCATCTGGATATAAAAATCCCTTAACACTATTCGAAGAGGAGCCGGTATTCTGGTCAACATTTATCCCTCAACCAACACCACTAAAATAAATGATCTGGACATTATCATACTGCTGTTTGTGGGGCCTTATTATATGCAAAATGGCTATTACATTTCTTACATTGCAACAGAAACTAAATTTCAAAAGCACTTCATTGACTGTAAAGTGCTTTGGGATGCCCTCTTATCATAAATGTTGCAATATAATTGCAAATCTTTCTTTTCTTTCGTTTACTGTCTTGACCCCTTTACAGCTTCTATGTTATCAGACTGCTTGTCCAGTATTCTGTCTTGACTGAGATGCAATTTCCTCCAGTTAATCATTGGAACCAAGACCACCTTCTTCCACCTCCTTAATATCTCCTGTCTCCAACCTTGCCTCAGCCCATTTGCCACTGAAACCCCCCTCCATGCTTTTCTCTCCTCCAGGCTCAACTATTCCAATGCTCTCTTTGTCAGCCTCCCATCTTCCACCCTACATAAGCCTCAGCTCATCCAAAATTCTGCTGCTTGTATTTAATACAAGTCCTGTTCACCCATCAACCTTGAGTTTGCTAACTTACATTGGCTCCCAGTTCTCCTAACACTCACAACTTAAAATTTTCAACCTCATGTTCAAAGTTTTCTCTTGCCTCTCTATCCTCCATTCATCCAGCTTTAACCTCTGGTGAAACTCTACCATTGGTGGCTGTGTCTTCCTTTGCCTAGACGCCTGAGACAGCAAAGAAGTAAGCCGTTTAATCCATCTTGCCTGTGCTGGCTTTTTGAAAAAGTTGTCCAATTAGTCTCACTCCCTGCTGCTCCCACCCCCTAAACATCCTCTTCTTTTTCCATAACATTGCAGATTTTTTCCCTGCAAGTATTTATCCAATTCATTTTATAGCCAACTTTTCAGGTGGGGAGGGCAGGGCCACAGCTTCCGCATAAAATTCTGCCATTAACTCTGTTTCTCAATCAACAGATGCTCTCAGACCTGCTGAGTATTTCCAGCATTTCTGTTTTTATTTCAAATTTCCAGCATCCGTAGTATTTTCTTTTTATATTAATGATTCATTCCTGTCTGGTATTGTACAGAACATGTATGCTACAGATTAGTTCCTGTACATGTATGATACACAGTGGGTAAAAGATGATTCACTCCTGTCTGGTACTGTAAGACCCAGGCATATTGCAGTGTCAGCTTCCCTACATGTACAGTACGCAGAGGGCAAAAGGGAACAAACCACTCATGTCTAGTACTGTATAGTCTGTATGTTACAGTGTCAGTTCCTGTAAATGTACAGCACATAGCAGGTAAAAGGGAACAATTCAGTCCCATCTGGTACTGTACAGCCTGTATGTGGTTTCAGTGTCAGCTCCTGTACACATACAGTACATTGTAAGTAAAAGGAAATTATTCACTCTCATAAATCAAAGTCTGTTACAGCATGGGTTAGATACAGAGTACACTGTCCCAGAGTAAAAGGTGTTGAACAATATAGACAATGCTCCAAATATGGCCTCGTCAATGGGATAGTGAATCTGTGTTATAGCGTCTAGTGGTATCACATCTACAAAAAATTGTCTCACAATGGCTCACACCCTTGGGCAAAGACAACCTCTGATAAACACAATTCTCCCACTCTCAACTTGAGGTTTCTGCCTCTCTCTCTCCATCTCAATCATTTTCTGTCTGTATTCAATCAGCATTATTCTGTTATTCCTTTCCTTTTCATTCCTACTCCTCATCAATGCTTACATAAATCCTTACTGAAGTGAGGAGGCCTTCCTCTCCTATTATCACTAATCCTTTACCAACATCTCAGAACCAGAAAACTACCCCCACCCCACACTTTTCCTTTCCTCCAAGAGAGATTAGGAAACAAGAGCAATAAAGAGAAACAGAAGAATCACCTTCAAAAGTCAATGTGGAGTTATGACATCCTCTCCTGCAAACTGCTCTGTATGCTAACAAGGTGTTTTAGCTATATAAAATACGGATGGGATTTGATATTTTCTATTTAATTATTTTTTGTTTCTGGTTACTCGGTGATTAGTCTCAGTAACAACAGACACAATTAGGATTGAGATTGATATCATCACTATGGGTGACAAGTAATGATTGGCATACTAAAAGGACAACATCTATTTCCAACGCCATGGAGTCTAGCGCCTTCTATCATTCATGTGCACCCTCACTAACGAAACACTGAAATGCACAGTATACATTGCTGATACAGCCAATGATCAACACGTCTATGAAGATTCCTCTGTTGTACCGCCAATCTCCAAATACCCTGCCCTACTCCCTGAATCCTGAAATGCAGAATTGTTGCTTTTCTAACTTTAGTGCTTTCCTTTCAGGGATCACAAACTGTTGTACTCCTACCCTCCCTCAGCTTTCCCCTCTTCTTACTGTCTGATTTTTTGTGAATGTCAAGCTTGGAATCATCAAGTCAGCACTTCTTTTACCACATTGTCCCTCCCTATCCTTTACAACACCCTTGTATTGTTCTTTCCCATGGAGTTCTCTATAAGAAGTAGTGTTAAATTGTAAAGCAAAATAATGCTGTTAGCTCCTCACCCATAAGATCCTTGTACAGCTGATTTGTACAGTTCAATTACATTTTGATACAATGCTAATTTTTACAATGTTCTTAAGTGTACAACTATTATGACTCACTAATATTCCAATCACCTTCCTTTCAGAATTGAAAACCACATATAACAGAGGAATAAAATTAGACAATGTAGACAACAATCAATCATTACATTTATACAAAGAAACCTGCCTCTTCAAAATCTACATCCTACTTCAGCACAAAACTTCTGGTGTTTTACGCAGTGATGTTTATATTAATTCTTGGAATGTGGGCATCGCTGGCAAGGCCAGTGTACGCTTATCCCTGGTTGTCCTGAGATGGTGGTTGGGTCTTCATTTGAACCACAGCAGTCTTTGTGGTCACAGGTGGTTATCCCTTTAAATAACTAGTTTGGTGGGGGGAAGTGGGGGGGTGGTGCCTTCCTCATGCAACTGAATGCATTACAGGTCGTTATAACTGGACCTGTGTGATCCAATATGGCGGATCATGCCTTAGATCAGTGTTAAAGGATGTTGTACGTCACGATCCCCCCACTCTTTGCTTCTGGCATATGCACAGCATGCACTCTTTCAGTCAGTGCAAGCCAAATCAAAAATGGCCAGAAGTATTCTAGCCACCATATTTTGAGTTTCGGGTCTCAATAGTGCCAGCACCAGTGACGATACATAGTCCAATTTTACAACCAAATTCTCTGTTTCAAATTCATATCTGGGAATGACCTTCAGAGCTTTGTACCTTTTATGACTGCTAACCTATGTTGACACTTTTAATGAATTTATACCACTGGATTCCTTTGAACTGGGAGTGTTTGATGCTGACTCTTAATTGAAAATATTGAGTAGATCATTCCCAGCACTGATATAATTCACATTAATCATCTGCATGATTTTTTTATTGTGAATAGACAACAATAAGAAAAGTTCAATAGAGATTGTGGGATAAGAGGTTAGCTTTTAGTCAGGGTACCCTGCCATGCCACAATGATTAACTGAAGAAGGACATATGTTTACCAACAGAGCTACTGAATCATTTAGTAGATAGCACACTTGGATGGAGATAAGCTGTCAATCAGGACATTTGATTAGTGTCACTGTCATTTTTTTTACAGTTTACATATAACCAGCTGTGAAGATTAATTTCTTCATGCCTCACAGCATGAGGAGGGGCCTTTACATCTAGTTTAATCCAGTGTCTGATACATTTACGCTGATCACTGATTTTCAGTAACCATGTAGTTTATATATAGAAACCAAATCCGGCACAGCACTGAGTAAGTAAGTCTGAATGATTCTCATTCCATTGGTTCAAACTTGGCAGATATCCTCTGTTTCTAACCCAGGGGTCACTGGACAGCGAACAGGAGCAGATACCCTGGATAATTTACATTATTTCTGCTTCAGGGGTCAGTGGAAAATCAGTGATCAGGAACTGGATTAGAAACAGACACCCTCAATTATTTCCAATATCTCAATCCAGCAATCACCAGATAGCAAGCAGGAGCAGCAACTGGAGTTGATTACATTGTCTCTAACCCAGGGGTCACTAGATAATGATCAGAAGCAGGAAGATAAAAGCAAAATACTGCGTATGCTGGAAGTCTGAAATAAAAACAGCAAATGCTGGAAAAACTCAGCAGGTCTGACAGCATCTGTGGAGAGAGAAGCAGAATCAGAAGCAGGAATCCTAGCTGATTCCCCTGTCTCTAACCCAGCAGTCACTTGACAGGGATCAGAAGCAGGAACACTGGCTGAAATCCCATCTCTAACCATGGGATCATCAGTTAATGAAAGAAGCAGTGCCCTGGCTTATTTCCCCTCTCATCAGCTCAGTTTCAATATGATATGGACAGGGGTTACTAGATAATGATCAGAAGCATGGGGCCAGTGATTAGCAGCAGGTACCCTGGCTTATATCTGTTGTCTTTAAACCAGGGCTCATTGGACAGTGACCAAGAGCAGGAGCCCTGTCTGATTTCCCCTATCTCTAACCCAACAGTAAGTGAACAGTGGCAGGAATTCTAGATGATTCTTCCTGTCTCTAAACTAGGGTTCCCTGGACAATGATCAGTAGAAGCCACGTCCTGGCTGACGTCTCATATGTTTAACTGGGGATTACTGAACTGTGATCAGGAGCAGGAACCTGACTGTTTCCCCTATTTCTGACCCAGGAATAATGGACAATAATCAGAACCCTGGCTGATTTCCCCTGTCTCTAACCCTGGGGATCAGAAGTATCCATGGCTGATTTCCACTGTCCCTAAATCAGTGGTCACTGAAAAGTGTTCATGAGCAGGAATCCTGGCTGATTTTCTGTGTCCCCTACCCAGCAGTAACTGACAATGATTGGGAGCAGGAACCCTAGCTGAATTCCCTAAGTCCCTCAGCCAGGGATCACTAGATATTGATCCATGTCGAGCAGGATCCATGCGATGACTGCAAAGTCACACGGGCAATGTAAAATAGCCTTCAATTGCCCATTTAATTGCCTTAAGTGGCTGATTTATTGTCGGTGGGCACACTCCCAACTCCTGCATGTGCTCACTGACCATAATATCGTGCGAGTGCGCAATGACGTTGGGATGTCAGGAAACCAGACTGATTTCTCCTGCTATTTTACATTGCCCGTGCAATTTTGCAGTCATTGCATGGGCAGGTGGCCAACATGATATTTCACTTTTCTCATTTCATGGCAGGATCAAAGGGGAGTGGAGAATTGACTGTGTGAGTTGTTAGGAGTTCAGGTGAGAGTTTGCTGCTGCTTTATTGCTGAGATTTCATTACTTTTCCTGTGGTTTCTTCTGAAGTATTTGCTTCATTGCCTTGTTCTAAGGACTCTTTTGTTTTGTCAACTCTCTTGGAGCATTTCTGCCAAGTGCAACCTTCAGTGCACAGGACAGTGCCATCTACATTTCAGCAGATGGGGATTGTATGCTCCGCTGGGGGGACCTCCTCTGAAGAGGAAGACAGGGGCAGAAGGGAGCGAGCACTAGGTGTCCGCAGGCAGTGTCGCAGAGAGAGACCTGTGGGAGCAGAGGTGCAGGCACAGGGGGTGCAGGGCCAGCAGGGAGAGCAGGGCGGAATGGACCAGAGAAGACGCTACTATCCTGCTGCCAGAGTGTACAGGCAGTGATCCAGCTAACTCAACATGTCTGAGGTCCAGTGCCACAGGAGGCTCTGCCTCTCTAGGGACACCATGGCATCAATATGCCAGATGATTGGGCTGGAGATCACCTCCAACTGTGTGGGTGGGCACCCAATGCCAGTGGTTCTGAAGGTCACAGTAGCCCTCATTTTATTTTTTGTATCCGGCTCTTTCCAGGGGTCAGTGGGGGATTTGTGTGGAGTGTCCCAATCAGCTGTCCACAGTTGCGTCAAGCTCAAGACTGACGCTCTGTTCAGACAGGTCCTCACATTCATTCAACCAGACTGACCAACCCAGCCAGGCTGAGCAAGCCAGAGGCTTCGCAGCTATTGCTGGTTTCCCTGCATCCAGGGTGCCATAAACTGCACTCATGTGGCCATCAAGGCGCCAGCAGGTCAGCCGAGTGCCTTTGTGGATAGAAAGGGTTACCACTCCATGAACGTGCAGATAGTATGCGACCACAAGACCCAGATTCTGCAAGTCTGTGCAAGGTACCCTAGCAGTTCCACTGATGCAGACATCCTGCAACACTCCAAGGTGCCAAGGGTGTTCCTGGCTCCAGCTCGGCAGGATGGTTGGCTGCTGGGTGACAAAGGATATCCCTTGAAAAGGTAGCTCATGACGCCACTCTGGCACCCAAGGACAGAGCTGGAAGAGAGGTACAATAGGAGTCATGCCTCCACAATTGCAGTGGCTGAGAGGACCATTGGGTTGCTGAAGATGATATTCCGCTGCCTGGACCGATCGGGGGGGATGCACTGCATTATCCTCCAGAATGCGTGTTGCTTATCGTTGTTGTCTGCTGCGCTCTGCACAATCTGGCACTGGCAAGGGGAGGGGTGACTGGAGGATGCAGATAGTGAAGCAGCTCCACAGGCCTCAGAGGAAGAATCTACCAACGGGTCTGACGAGGAACTTGGGCAAGCACAGGGTGAGGACGTGGAGGCAGACTTAAGGAACCTTTAGAAAGGCAGGGACACCAGGGAGGCCTCGATTCAATGCACATCGGCTAGGCTGCCAATGCATGGCTTCAACTTCATTGCAAGGGCACCACCTCCTTCACATTTCTGAGGAGGTAATCCCATGACCCCAATGTTGCCTCGCAAGCTCTGTGATAAAGTTTGCTGCCCCTACCATCTATCATAAAGCACTGATGAGGCCTGCACCTATGGAAAACATGATGGACATTCAAGGCTTTGAAACAAAATCTTGATTTACATCTTTACCAGAGTTGCAAACAAAGAACAAAGCATAATATGGTTGCTACTGTCACACAAAAACAATACATAACACTGATGAAATGAAAGCATGTCACCCGTGATAACCCCATCCTGTGCTCACGGTGCCTTAAGCTTACACTTGTGAGCACTATGTCTTGGTGCCCCCAACCCCTCACTGGCAGCAGCATTGGAGGTGGATTGCTGACTGTTCTGTCATGTCGGTCCTAATGACCTTGGCAGTCATCCTCTGGCTGGCAGGTCTTGAGCAGGCTGCACCTGGGAAGGTACGACCAGTGACATGGCTGGGCGGTCCTCAGTCATCGTGAACTCGAAAGATGCCACAGTCACTGGCAGTGGGGCGGAGGAGCTTCCACCCTCACCTGGAGCACCGTGAGAAGAGCCTACAGAGACCACAGGCAGCTCATCCGCCAGCATGAGGAATGTCTAGATCTCCCTGCTCACCATTGATGGGCAGGTGCCTAGCAGAGAGACTAGGTGCCTCATCATTCTCTTACACTGACAGTGACCTCCTGAGGTCACTGCTGGTGTGTGGGCGTGCAGGTCCGAGCATGACACCAGGAACTCTTGATTCAGTTCCTGGAGCTGCCTCAACATGAGAATCGCCACCCTCTCAATGGAAGAGGCTGTGTGCTTGGTGCTCAGGGTCAATGCAGTGCTCAAGCTCCTCATGGGCACTCTCTGCCTCTGCCAGCTCCTCACGTGAGTGTGCCATGTCCTCCCCACAGTGCACAACCATCTGAGCTGATGAGCTACAGCCCACCAACATCCTTGTATCTGAGCTGATGTCTGGTAGCAGGAGAGGGTGTGACGCAGGTAGATCTGTGTGTGGCTCCTCCTCCGGTGCCCATTGAGGGTCCTCGGGGTCCTGGGTACATTTGGAGGATGGCGCATCTGAGGGAGGAAGACAATATGTCAGTGGTGTTAATCATCACATACTGAATGTGCATGCTAAGCGGCCTGGTGAGACCATGGACAACAGCATCATGGTGGCATCTTCATTGCTGGATCACTGGGGACTCTTGCTTAGAAGTTATCTTCTGAGATGAGAGGACCCGACATTATTTGCAGTCTCAGCCTGTCCCAATCTATCCACTGGACACTTACCTTCCTCCGAGACGCCTGCCTCTCCACAATCTGATGACCTTGGTGCATGCTTGCACTCGAGCTCTAGGGTGTCCAGCTCACATTTTCTCAGGATGAGTATGTTGGCCACCCCACCACCCATTTCTTGTGCGCTCAACGACATTATGGCTTCTCTTCTGTATGGACAAAGGTCCATTCATTAGTCCACCCTCTACCTGCAACACCATACCAGACTGCCCCAACCCCACCCCCCCACCCAGGCAGCAGGTTGAACTATCCATCATATTTGTACACTTGACCCTTATATGCATTCAAAGCTACCAGTCTGAACTCCCAGCATTAGCAGGCACAGGTATATGTGCCTTCTGTTACTCTGAATCTTAGAGTAACTCCTGAGAACCACAAAATATATCCACCCTTCAAGTCTTGTCCACACATAACCATGCCAAATGGGTACTCACACTTGCTGAGCACAGAAGATCATTAAACCTTTTCCCGCACTGAATCCAGGTGCGACACATCATGTCATGCCCGCTGACCTGGGCCGCCACCTCTGCCCAGGCCTTCTTTGTTTGGTGGTGGGGTGGCCTGCTCTTGCAGCATCAGGATGTCCTGCCTGACATTCACTGCCTCTACAGGAGTGTGGAGGCACTCATCCAAGAAGCGGGTGGCAGAGTGCCACATGCTATACTCTCCCGCCTGGCGTGTCAAGTGGGTGCTGATGCCATAACTGTAGATTATATTTGGACAGCTCCCTGTGCTTCCTCTGGAACTCCTGGCAGCATTCAGGGTGCTGCCTCAGCCAGTTTAAAACCACCCGCCAGGTCCCCCCCTTAATTAGCCAGCCAGTGTGAAATCACATTGTTTCAACATTCGTGGAAATTGTGCCTGCTTCCAGCCCTGTCGACCTCACGCGCCCAACAGGTGCGAAATTCAGACCTTGATCCTTTTCTTCCTCTCCTTACTGTTGTACTTTTCCTTTTCATTAGTTTCTCTTTCATGGTTGGATGTCATGGGTTTATCCCTTCCTTTACGTTGACTATGTTCCCTTTCCTTGTTCGTTGAATTAATGCTGGTTCTTTTTAATGATTTTGTCCATCATGCTTTGCCTTTAGAGTGATGATTCCGTGTAGCCCCTGGTTCCTGAAGCTTTGGAGAATCCTGGATTGTGACCTCCTGAGGTGAGTAATGCATTTGATTAACGTCTTGCTAGCTCTCCAACTGCAGTAATCCTAATGTGGTAGAAAGGTCAGTATCCTCTAATGTAGAAGAGGTGGACCTTATCTGATTCAGTATTGTTTCTAGTTCTGAAATCATCTGGTTATTTGCACCCTGAGCTACCAGTTCTGGTGGATGGATCAGTGTGGATACACTTACTAAGGAGACAACATTGACAGATGAATGCGGGATTGTACTTGCACCTCCTATCACCTGGGTTTCAACTTCAATCTTCTCTGGCGATTCACCTGGTGAGGAAGAATCATTGTCGCACTCAGGAACTTGTTTATCCAGCTGGTCTGTTTCCTCTTCGGGCTAAAGAAGGTTACCTTTATCTGTTTGGAAAGGAGCTGGATTATCTGTCTCAGCAAAGAGTGTCAAAAATTCTGCACTGAAGTCCAGTCAAGGTCAACAGCACTGTTGGACAGTTTGAGGATCTCCAACTTGGTATACTCAATAACTGTTCCTTGACATCTTCCACTGTTTTGATGAGGTTAAGGGCAACACAGGCATCTCAGCTCAGGAGAGAAAATTCCTGATTACGAATCACATATGGCACATCTCCAATATCCGCTTTTTCCTGTATTGGAGCAGTCCTAGAAGCATGTCTATAACTGGTAGACTAATGCATCCTGGGCCATATAATGTATCTGCTGTCTGCAGCCAGAGGTTGGCTAGGCACATTTCTCTATCAGACAGGACTATCACACTTGCTCCTATGTCTGATTTAAAATTAGCAATATGCCTATTGATGCATATGTCAGCATTCCAGAAGGTACATCTGTAAGGAACATATCTTTTTATTTCTGTTGGACTGTTGTAGAGAAAATGTCTTTTTGTTTTTTGTGGAATGTGGATTGGAATTGCAGTGGCTGCAGTTTGAAGGAAATGTCCACTGCGGCAGGATGAGAGATATATACAATCTTGCAGTCCTTGAACAGAATGTGCTATGAAAGACAGGATGGTGCTAGAAAGGAGTATTGGACCAAGGATGCTGCCTGACAACAGCATTTAATTGGCTCCTGACCAGGTGACCAGGTTTTGTGTGACAAGCAGCAGAGCTGAATAGCTCCTAGCCTGAAAGAAACAAGACCTAAAACCTCTTTCTCCTGTGTTTGGACGATTCCAGTAATTCCACAATAACAGCTAGCTGGCTTTTCTTCTCATATCTCTATAACCTGCTCTCTCTCTCTGAAAACCCCTGTCAAGAGGCAAAGGGGAAAATCACTGATAGAGACATTAAAAGACAAGTGCTCAACTAGTGAACTGAATTTGGAAGACATCGATCAAATCAACCCATTGAATCCTTTTCTCCAGAATTTGTGCTATTGAACTGTTTTATCCCACCCTTAAAATCCATGGCCAGAATTTTTCGCTTGTCAGGCGGGCACGCGCCCGACCTGAACGAGTGTAAAATGACATGTGGTGATGCTGGGCAAGCGCCCTCGGTCGGCGGACGCGTGCGCAAGTCAGCAGCATGCCCGCTGACAAATAACAGGCCTATTAAGACCATTAAAGCACCAATTAAATTAAATTTTTCGCTACCCGTCCAACCTTACTTTTGGCGGGCAGGCGGAAAGGCCAAGCGACCTTTGGATTTTTTAGGAAACCTCATCCACAGGTGGGATGAGGTTTCCAACAGCAGTTAAAAATTAAATTGAAATTTTAACATTTCACTAATATCATGTCCCTGCTCATGTGACAGAGTCACATGAGGGGACATGTTTTTTTAACATTTTAAAAGTCTTTATTTTTAATTTTTTAAATCTTCATCTCCCTGAGGCAGCTCTGTGCCTCAGGGAGCTTTTCCTGCGTGCACCCACGGGCATGCACAAAGTTCCCCACTCGCCCTCCTCCCTCCCCCACACAGGCAGCACTGAGTGCGGCAGCACGTGTTTCATGCTGGGCGGGCCTTAATTGACCCGCCCCCGTGGAATCACAGTCGGGCCCCGATCATGGGCGGCTGTCAGCTTCCCGACCCCTCCCGCTCGCCCCCCACAAGGCCACCTGATAAGGCCAAAATCCTGGCCCATGTTTTTGTATGTCTTATGTGTCTTGTATGTGTGTGTATAGGGATTTAAGAAGGGAGTAGAGTTTAAGCTATTAGAAATTAGCAGTTCATATTTCTTTCTTTTGCTACTAGTTAATGACAGTTTGTTCAATAAACAGTTATTTACTTATTAAGTTTACAAACCTGGTGCTTGTATTCTGTCAACCTAAATTAAACAGTTGGATAGAATTGGGGCAACCTGGTGGCTTGATCAAACTTTTTCACATTAGTCGCGGCTCGGGGAACAGTGCCGCTTGATATTACAGCGCACTATCCCCAGTGAGTTGTGACAATATCTGGGATCTTTAATCTCACCTAGGAAGCATTGTTGTTCTTCGTTTTGGTTTAACACTTCTCTTTTTTTGATGGCTTTTTATGCGAAGGTTCACTGGTGATCCTCTGTATGTTTAGAGGTTTTTGATCTGCACATTTTCCCAAAGTGTCCCTGCCTTTTACAGTGGAAGCATTCTACCATGCTTGCAGGATACTGTTCACCCATGTGAGGTATTTTGGCACCACAGTGCTGGCATGGTTTACTGCCATCTTGTGTTTTAATTGCAGTCTCCTTTGCGTTTTGTTGTTTAATGAGTTGTACTGCTATTGGGGCTGTTCTGTACCATGGTTTATCTTCCCCTCTTAATATGAATCTATCTTGCTGACGGACCTCAGATTGTCTGACAATCTGTATTGCCTTCTCCAAGGTTAGATCTTCTTTGGATTGAAGCGGGTCAATTATCCCAACTACAATGTATCAGCTCAGACTTAAGATCACCATATTTACAGCCTTCAGCCAACCGATGCAAATCATTGATGAAGGTGTCCACAGGTTATCCAGTCTTTTGGACCCCACTATTAAACTTTGCTCTTTCCAAAATTTTATTAGTCCAGAGGTTAAAGTAACCGTCAAAAGATTTTATGACCTATTTCAAATTTGTCAGATGATTTATTCATGCCTTATCTGGTTATCATATCGTCAGCAATTGCACCAATTGAATACAAAACTGTATTAACTTGCTCAGCCTCTGATTTATTATTTAATCCTGATGCAATTCTCTATTTTAAAAATCTCCTCCTTCATAGTACCCAATTTTGTGTCTGGTCTGGCCCTTCTATCTACCCAAATCATTCTAGCAAAGGAAATTTTGAATCCATCACTATATTCAGCTCAGGATGGGCTTGCTTTAAATTTTTTAAATAGTGCTGCAGTAATCGAGTTCTATCATGCAGACTGAGGTTTTTCAGATATGTGCCGCAGTTACTGAGCTGTTTCAACCCTTCTTCGTACCTCCTGAAAAATCATTAAACCGATTACTAAGACCAGTTAGCTACTTTGCTGTCACTGGAGGATAGAACCTAGTAGCCAATTTCTTTTTTTTCATCTTTTTCACTACGCGGTCACCACGTGTTATGGCGCCAACTCTGGACCCGGGCTGCGCCGTGTTTCAAGTCGCGCACTTAAAAATGAACTGTCTCCCCGTGGTGCCTGCTTACTGTGCCTTGTTTAGAAGCTTTTTTAAGCTTTTTTAAAGTTTGCTCACCCTTCCTTGATCATCACTAGGTTCTTTGACTCTGCTTTTTGATCAGGATTTTCGATGAACCTCCATGTGCTTTGGTGGAGTCCTTCTTGAACTGCGCAGTTGATTTCTTCTCTGCCTTTCAACTTCTACATCTGTGATGGAGCTTTTATAGTGATTTCCAACTGTTTCGGCGAAGTCTTCCGTTTTGGCATGTTTTTTTCAGGTCAGACAGCAGATTTTTCAGTTTTTATTTTCGGAGATTTCAGGGTCCTTCACATGTTGCTGCCATACTATATATTGTTGTGGTTGTCAAAGGAAGAGGTTCAGAGGCATTGAGTCTGCACAGTAATTATTTATTGTAGAACATAACTATTAACAGATATACAAGACAGTCGGCTTCTTCAGTCCAAGCCATGAGCTATCTCCATTCAGACTACTATCGGATTCCTACTAGTCATATGATTCCCTATATATCATCATGTGGGTGGTATTGCTTCTCCAGTCCCACATTAACCCCTTCAGTTCAGAAAGCACTAATACTACATTGAACCATGGTTGATTTTCAATGTCTCTTATCCCCAGAGGTCACTGGACCGTGTTCAGGAGCAGGAATGTTTTTCTCTCTATCTCTACCCCAGGAGTATTTAACAGTGACCAGGAACAAGAGTGCTGGCTGCTTACCCCTGCCTCTAATATTGGGGTAACTGGACAGTGATCAGTAGCAGGAACCTTGGCTCTGTCTCTAAACCAGGGGCACTGGACAGTGATCAGGAGCAGGAGCTCTAGATAGTTCCTCTCTCTATAGGGTTCACTGGATGGTGATCAATTGCAGGAACCTTGCCTCTGTCCCTAAAACAGGGCCAGTGGTCAGTGATCAGGGGCAGGTGCTCTAGATGTATTTCCCTCTTTCTAACTAAGGGTTCACTGGACAGTGATCAAAAACAGGACTCCAGGCTCATTTCTCTGACTTTCATCCAGGGTAACTGGACAGTGATCAGGAGCAGAAACCTGGCTGCTTTCCTGTCAATAACACTGGGACCCTGGCTCACTTTCCCTTTCTTTAATTCAAGGGTCATTGCACTGTGATTAGCAGGAACCCTCGCTGTTTCCACCCCCATCTCTAACTCAGGGGAACACAACAGGAATGATGGTTTTTTTTATCATCCCTGTCTCCAATGCTGGGGTAACTGGACAGTGACCAGGAGCAGGAACCCTGGGTGCATTTCCCTGTCTCTAACCCAGGGGGTCACTGGACAGTGATCAGGTGTTGGGACCCTAGCTCATTTTCCCCGTCTCTAATGCAGGGGGTCATTGGAAAGTGATGAGGAGCAGGAGTTCTGGCTGAGTTCTCCTGTCTTTAATCCAAGGGTCACTCAACAACGATCAGCAGCATGAGCCCTGGATATTTTCCCCTTCCCCAACTAAGACAAAACGTAGAACCACAACCACCATCATAGCTGACATTTGCTCATTCAGCATAGATGAGGGACTAAACCTGGTATTTCCTAGCCTGATTTGCTGATATATAATTATTATTTAAGTACAGTAATATAATACCATGTTGCAGGAGTGGTTGAAATGTTTAATTAGTACAAATTAGCACCTGAATTGAAAGATAAAAATCTTCCTTCTCACCCCTATGCAAGGTCTGAATTACAATGTGGTCAGTGTTATTAGAATTAAGAAGTAGAATAGACATTTCTAGAACCTTCATTTCCTCACTGGCCAGGCTTACAACCCCTCAGAAACAATGGGCTGGATTTTACGCTGCACCAGGCCCCTGCCTCCCCAGCATAAATATCAATGGCAAGCCTACTCCTGCACCAGAGGGTCAACCTGCGGCCATTTAATGCTTGGCATTATTGGCTTGACATGAGACTTGTAAGGGCGGAGGTCCTTCCTCCGAGAACTGCCAGCCAATCAAATAGTAAGCACTCTCAGGTCTCAACAGCACCACCAAGAGCGGTAGCTGTTAATGGAATCCAAGCCGGATGGTGAAGTCAAAACCAAGACACAGGGCTTTTCTTTACTGAGAGAGTTTATTGACTTTGTTCAGTCTCATAGCTTTCCTCTCACCCCCAGTGTCCCAGCTGTCATCTATTTATATGCTCTTTTTAAACCAGTAAAATAAACAAATGAAGTAATTGAAAGCCCCTTAAAGGGGCACTGTAACAAAAATACAAAACTTTAAAGAAAACTTATCAAGTTAAGTTAAAATAATGTTCCTGGGGCTATGATAGACTCCAGCCCCTGCGGTGCCCACCGGTCCGGAAGCAGACATTGCATGCTTCTTCTCCAGGGACACTCATGCACGAACATAGCTGTGGAATAGGGGCAGACAGCTGGGTCTAATGACCACCCCCCCCACCAACTATGACCCGCTGCCTGGATCTGTCAAGGCCACCTTAGACAGGCACAGGAGCAGACCCACAAGAAGGTCCTCCAATCTGCCACAAGCTGGACATCAAAAGACGCACAACATGCAAGTTTCTATGGTGTCAGCCAGCCTGCTCCTCCACCATCCAGCACGTCCCAATTTTGGTCACCCCACCTTCTCTTCCACCAGCCACTATTAGTGGAAGTGCAGATTCCTGGGCAGTGACTCTTGGATGATAGCCACTACTCCTGATGGGAGAGAGCTCCAGCGCAAGGCAATCGAGTTCCAGACTTTGATCAGTTCCTGGTAAAATACAGGCAACTCCTGAAAGCAGGCACGGAGATCTCCCAGGCCTATAAACTGGAGCTGCTGGTGAAAATTGAGGCTGTGCACCTGGCGGAAGAAATATGTCTCCAGTGCACGCCACTGGGGAGAGGGCTCGACATAAAGGTATTGTTGCAGGGTCTGAAGGCAGAAAGTCACCTATCCCTTATTCATACTCTTTTAAACCAACAATTAAACCAAATTAACCAAATAAAGCAAAATTGGGGGTTACAGCCCCTTAAAGGAGCCTTGAAACAATAAACAAATTCCCAAAGGAAACTTACAAAAATGAAATTAAAATATCATTTTGGGGGGGCTGATAATGCACTCCAGCTCCTGTGGCGCCCACCGGTCACAGAAAGCCTCCAGCGTGCCAGCAGACACGGTACTTCCTCTCCCAGGACACCGGGGCACGATCGAAGCCACGGAATAAGGTCAGACAGTCGGGCCAAATGACCCCCATTGCCTAGGCCTGTTAATGGCCACCTTGGCCAGGCCCAGGGGCTTATAAGAAGATCCTCCACCCTTCCTGCTAATGCCCCCCCCACCCCACTCCTGCTCCACACTGGGTGGCCAAACATCTGGAGTGTGGGACTGAAGTGCAACCAAAACCCTTCAGATAACCAAAAAGGGGCTGCAACCTCACATAATCTGTATATAGGTGGAAGGACAGGTAGTATTGAGGAGGCGGGGAGGCTGCAGAAGGATTTGGACAGGTTAGGAGAATGGGCAAAGAAGTGGCAAGTGGAATACAACGTGGGGAAGTGTGAGGTCATGCACTTTGTTAGGAAGAATAGAGGCATAGGCTATTTTCTAAATGGGGAGAGAATTCAGAAATCTGGAGTGCAAAGGGACTTGGGAGTCCTAGTCCAGGATTCTCTTAAGGTTAACTTGCAGGTTGAGTCAGTAGTTAGGAAGGTAAATGCAATGTTGGCATTTATTTCGAGAGGACTAGAATATAAAAGCAGGGATGTGCTGCTGAGGCTTTATAAGGCTCTGGTCAGACCACATTTAGAATATTGTGAGCAATTTTGGGCCCCGTATCTCAAGAAGGATGTGCTGGCCCTGGAGAGGGTCCAGAGGAGGTTCACAGGAATGATCCCAGGAATGAAAGGCTTAACATATGAGGAACGTTTGAGGACTCTGGGTCTATACTCGATGGAGTTTAGAAGGATGAGGGGGGATCTGATTGAAACTTACAGAATACTGAAAGGCCTGGATACAGTGGACGTGGGGAAGATGTTTCCATTAGTAGGAGAGACTAGGACCCGAGGGCACAGCCTCAGAGTAAAGGGAAGACCTTTTAGAACAAGATGAGGAGAAACTTCTTTAGCCAGAGAGTGGTGAATCTATGGAATTCATTGCCACAGAAGGCTGTGGAGGCCAGGTATTTGAGTGTATTTAAGACCGAGATAGATAGGTTTTTGATTGGTAAGGGGATCAAAGGTTACGGGGAGAAGGCGGGAGAATGGGGTTGAGAAACTTATCAGCCATGATTGAATGGCGGAGCAGACTCAATGGGCCGAATGGCCTAATTTCTGCTCCTATGTCTTATGGTCTTATATACATGGAACACGGACTCATCAAGGCCGTAGAAAACACAGGCGGCCTGGGAATCAATGCATGGAACTGCTGCATGCAACACCCTCCACCAGGTCCTCTATGGTAAAGGCGAGGACTCCCACGTGGAAAGCCCTTGACTGGGGGCTCCTGCCACCTCCAGACAATAGTACGGAATGCCACAGTGTCCCTTATTTATACTCTTTTGAGTATACCAATAAAATAAGATAGACAAGTTAACAAATTAATTAATTTAATAAATTGACAGATCCTTAGAGGAGCACTGTAAGGAAAGGCAAAACTTTAAAAGGAACTTATATAATTAAATTAAGATGTTATTTCCGGGGTTGCCAATGCACTCCAGCCCCTGTGCAGCCCACCGGTCGAGGAAGGCCTCAAGTGTACTGATGGACATTGCATGCTCCCTCTCCACTAAATAGTGTCCCCTATTTATAAGCTCTTTTCATAAAACAAAAAAAAAATTAAACAAAGAAAATCAATAAATCAGAGGAAATCAAAGGAAACTTACAAAGTCAAATCAAAATATAATTTCCGGACCATACACTCAAGCCCCCTTGTTGCCCACTGATCGTGGAAGGCATCTAGCATACCAGTGGTCACTGCATGCTCCCTCTCCAGGGCCACCCGGCCGCAAACATAGCCATGGTAGATGGGCAGACAGTCAAGTCGGACCACCCCCTTGACCACCCGTTGCCCAGACCTGTTGATGGCCAACTTGGCCAGGCCCAGGAACAAGCCTACAAGGAAGTCTCCTCCCTCCCCGCCCCCCTCTACATCACGTGACCATAGATCAGGAGTGTGTGGTTGAATTGCAACCAAAATTCGAGAAGCAGCCCCTTCAGATAATCAAAAAGGGGCTGCATCGTTGCACAATCTATACATACATGGAACACGGGCTCCTCAAGGCAGCAGAAATACAGGCTGCCTGGGAATCCGTGAACTGCCTTAACCTACGATTGCACGGAACTGTGCATGCATCACCCTCCATGCCAAAACTCCCGATGGTAAAGTGGAGGACTCCCACGTAGAGAGCCCTCCATTGGGGGCCCCCGCCATCTCCAGATGGCAGTATGGAATGCCACTGTTCCTCTTTTGAGTATACCAATAAAATAAGGTAGACTAACAAATTAATGAATTAAACGAATTGACAGCCCCTTAAAGGATTGTGGAAGGCCTCAAGTATATTGGTGGACACCGAATGCTCCCTCTCCACTGTGTCCCCTATTTATATGTTCTTTTGAATAAAACAAATGATCAATAAAACTAATAAATGGGGGTGACAGACCCTGGTAGGGTTGTAACAAAAAGCAAATTTCTAAGGAAACTTAACAAATCAAATTAACATGGTGTTCTCAGGGCTGATCATGCACTCCAGAGGCGAAAGACCTCAAGCATACCAGTGGACACCGTGTGTTCTCTCTCAAGGACCACCCAGCCGTGAACATAGCCGTGGAAGAGGGCAGGCAGTCAGTCGAGCTGGATGACCACCTTGACCACCCGCTGCCTGGACTTGTTAATGGCCACCTTGCCCACACCCAGGAGCAGGCTTACAAGGAGGTCTTCCTCCCACCTCACCCCTTTTCCACACCAGGTGACCAAAGATCAGGAACATGGGGATGAAGTGCAACCAAAATTTGAGGACCAGCCCCTTCAAATAGCTGAAAAAGAGCTGTGATCCCTGGCAGTCGACATACACGTGGAAGATGGACTCCTCAAGGCTGCAGAAAACACAGGTGGCCTGGGAGTCAATGAACCATCTTAACCCTCTATTGCATGGACCTACTGCATGCAACAGCCCCCATGCCAAGTCCCCGATGGTAAAGGCTAGGACTGCCACTGTAGAGAGCCCTCCACTGGGGGCCCCCGCCACCTCCAGATGGCAGTACAGGATGGCACGGTCTCCCCTATTTATATTTTTTTGAGAACAAATAAATAAGATGAACTAATTAACAAATTAATTAATTAAACAAATTGACAGCCCCTTAAAAGGACACTGTAAGGAAAGGCAAAACTTTAAAGGAAACTTATATAATTAAATTAAAATGTTTTTTCCGGGCCTGCTGATGCACTCCAGCCCTGCGGCACCCACCAGTCGGCGAAGGCCTCAAGTGCACTGGTGGGCACCGAATGCTCCCTCTCCACTGTGTCCCCTATTTATAGACTCTTTTAGTAAAACAAAGATCAATAAAGTAAACAAAATATCAGTAAGTGAGAGGGGATGTAACTAAAACAAAACACCAAAGGAAACTCACAAAACAAATCAAAATATCGTTTCCGGGGGAGATGATGCACTCCTGCCCTTGCAGTGCCCACCGGTCGGGGAAGTCTTCAAGTGTACTGGTGGACACTGCATACTCCCTATCCACTGTGTCCCCTATTTATTTGTGCTCAAAGTACTTAATTAAACAATGCCCTTCACTTGTGTATCTTAACAATATAATTAACATGCCATTAACAGTGGCTACTGCTGGGACTGCAGCCAGTCCCCAAAGATGATCATTGCTGAAGCCAAATGGGGAGGTAAGTGGGGGTGTTTTGGTGGGACCAGGTTAGCAGGCCCTGGTGATGGAGCTGGGGGTGTAGGGGGATGGGATGGATAGGCCGGGAAGAGGTGGAATGGGAAATCCTGAGGAGGAGAAAACCTGGAGGGGGCCTCCCATTGCCCGCTACCAGCCAGAACAGTTAAAGCTGTTAGGTTTCCCACTTGGCGTCATCCTCCGTCTAACACAGGAAAATTGCAGCAAGGACAGGAAGAGGTGCTTAAGTTACCAGTAATTGGCTGCTTAAGGACTTCAATTGGCCCACAGGCAGAAATTTGCCCTCGCCAAGCAGGCACAGTGGGCGGGCCCGGGAGCGGCCAAAAAAGTGACCGCCGCCCGCGATCGGGGCCTGACTGCAATTTCATGCTGGCAGGTCAATTGAGGCCCACCCAGCGTGAAACACGTGCTACACTGCTCAGCGCTGCCTGTGTGGGGGAGGGAAGGAGGGCAAGCACGGAAGGTCGCGCATGCGTGCAGGTGCGTGCAGCAAAAGCTCCCTGAGACACAGAGCTGCCTCAGGGAGATGAAGATTTTTGAAAATAAACACGAAAGATTTAAAAAATGTTAATAACAGGTCCCCTCATGCGACTCTGTCACATGAGCAGGGACGTGTTAGAAATTAGTTTGAAAAATTTTTAGCTTTTTTTAATGACTGATTGAAACCTCATCCCGCCTGTGGATGAGGTTTCGCAAAATATCCAAAGGCCACTTGGTCTTTTTGCCTTCCCGCCAACTGTAAGGTTGGACGGGCAGCGAAAAATTTCATTTAATTAGATCTTTAATGGCCTTAATAGTAGACCTGTTAATTGTTGGCGAGCGTGCTGCCAACTCCCGCCAACCGAAATATCGCGTGAATGCGGAATGATGTTGGGACGCTCGCCCGATGTCATCGCATATCATTTTACGCTCGGTCGGGTCAGGCGCGCGCTCGCCCAGCAAGCGCAATATTCTGCCCCATGAGCGGGCAGTCCACCTGACACCTCCCCCGCCCGCAAGTAAAATTGTGACAAGAGTGTCAGTGTAGGCACCAGGAATGGCCCCCATGGTAATGTGCCAAATTTTACATCCTCGAGGAAGCATAAAATTCAGCCCAAGGTTGCCAACTTGAAAAATAGGTTCACTTTTGTGCAGTGGACTCGGGTTACTGTCTGGAACTGCCCAAACCTATTTGTATCGACCTCTTACAGCCAACTGACAGAGGAGACTTTCATCCCACCAGTCTGGCGTGGATTAGAACCTCAGCCTCAGAATTGTGAGGTTATTGCTCTGACCTATTTCCCACCTGCAAGCAATAAAAAAATCTGGAGCACCTCCCATCACAGGATTGTCATTTTCTTAACTGAAGAAAAATTATGCTAATATTAATCAGAGAACAATGAGCTTAATCCACCAATTAGATTTATTGTAGCAGAAAGACAGACTTGGGAAAATATTGAGTCTCACATTCTGATTATGCAGAACCAACTTTAAGCCAGAGTGCTGAGCCGACAGGCGGATGTGACAGATCGTTGGAACGGCAGGAAGCTCCACAAACCTCTCGCTTGACATGGTGTTCTAGGCGCCTGTGGCTGTGTGACCACTGAACTGATCTGAAAATAAAAGCACGACCATGCTAATTGTCTAATTGGATGCTACACTCATTGAGGCTCGAGGTAGGCAGTGTTTGAAGGAGCTCTTTGCCAACAGACAGGCTGCTCACTCTTGTGTTGCACCAGCTGTTCTCACCTTCATGTTCCATTTGGCTGAGACATTACAAGGTGTCAAATAAGACAGAAATACACTTGCTTAATATGAGGAGGGCTCCTCTCCTCATCCACACCTGACCTAGCTATTGAATGCAAAATGTTATGGTAGAACTTTGGAAGATGATACATATCAGGAATAACAAGGCAATAAATCAGGAACCCAAATGGCTTGGTTGGTTGTGTGCGGTGCTGAGCCCAAAACGCGGGGTAAGGGAGGAAATATCTGCCAGGATTCACACTCTCAGCTGCAGTGCAATGACAAAGTTTAAAGTGCTTGTGCGTGTTTTTGGTGGGTGTGTGTGGATGGTGGGTGTGTGTGTGTGACGGGTGAGTGTGTGTGTGGTGGATGGGGGTGTGGTTTGTGTGTGTGTGTGTGTGTGGTGGGCGTGTGTGGTAGTGTTTGACGTGAGTGTATGTGTGCTGGGTGGGTATGTTTGTTTGGTGAGTGGTTGTGCTTGTTTGGTGGGAATGTATTTGATGGGAGAGTATAGAGGGAGTGTGCTTGGTATGTGCATTTGTGTTTGTTGTGTCCCAGTGTTTAGTGCGTCTTTGTTTGGTGTATGAATGAATTTGGGGTGTGTATATTTGGGGTGCGGGAGAGTTTGCTTTGTGTGCACGTGGTTGGTATACATTTGGTGTGTGTGCATGTTTGTGTTCTGAGTCTTCTCCACTATAAACCTTCTGCTTAATCCTCTCTCCCTTACCTCCTCCATCCTTACTTCCTACAAGTATGAGGAGTTAATAGATTTCTTTTTTACTAAGATTGAGACCACCCACTTAGCTGCTTCTGCCTCTTCCCTCCATTCCTCATGTCTACCAGACCAAATGTCCTTTAAGGTTTCCCCTGCTCGAAACCTGAGATCACATCTTTCTTTCCTATCTCACCTCATGTCCTCTCCAAAATCATCTTGTCTATGAGGCCCACCTCCTGCTCCGCCAACTCTATTCCCACTAAACTCCTAACCACCCAACTTCCCTTCCTGGCTCCCATGTAAATGTTTTTTTCTCCTCAGGTACTGTCCCCCCGCCCAACCCCACCAGTTCCCACCCAACTCCTCCGTTCTGCCTCTAAATTTGCCATCATCCCTGTTTTCCTAAAAAGGCCCCCCCTCTGCCTTGCAAGACTACTGCCTATCCCCAATCTCCCTTGCCTCTCCAAAATCCTTGAATAAATGACCACCTGTCAAATTCCTGCCCACCTTTCCCGCTAATTAAGTTTCCGGCCTGCTACAGTACTGAAGCAGCCCATATCAAAAATAAGAATGGCATCAGGGTAACTATACCATGATAAGCTATCCCTCCTTGGCCTTCTTAACCTTTCTGCACCCTTAGATATGGTTAACCACACCATCCTCCTCCAGTGCCTCTCCTCCATCATCGAGCTGGGTGGGACTGCCTTCACCCGATTCCATTCTTATCTATCCAGTCATTGACAGAATCACCTGCAATGTCTTCCCTTCCTGCTCCTCTGGAGTGTTACCTCTGGAATCCCTCCAAAATCTATCCTTGACCTGCTCCTTTCTCTCCTCTACATACTGCTCCTCATCAACATCATCTGAAAACACAATGTCAGGTTTCACAAGTACCTGATGACTCTCAACGCTACATCAGCATCATCTTTCTTGATCACTCCACTGTCACTAATTTGCCACACTGCTTGTTCAACATCCAGTACTGGACGAGCAAAAAATTCCTCCAGTTAAATATTGGGAGGGCCAAAGCCATTGTCTTCAGTTCCACCCAAAACTTCCACTCCCTAGCTACAACTCCATCCCTTTCCCTGGAAAATGTCTGAGGTTGAATTGGACCACTCTTTGTCCAATATTTGTCCCTAAGGTGAGTTTCCGAGCACATGTTCGCTCCATCATCAAGGCTGCCCATTTCCACCTTTGTAACATAGCCCGACTTCACTCCTGCCTCAGCTCATCTGCTGCTGAAACCCTCTTCCATGCCTTTGTTACCACTAGACTTGACTATTCCAATGCTCTCCAGGCCAGGCTCCCATCTTCCGCTCTCCATAAACTTGAGGTCATACAAAACTCTGTTCTCCGTATCCTGACTTGTACCAATTCCTGTTCACCCATCACCCCTGTGATGACTGAACTACATCTGCTCCCAGTCCAGCAACATCTCAGTTTTAAAATTCTCATCATTGCTTTCAAATCCCTCAATCGCCTTGACCCTCCCTATCTCTGTAACTTCCTCCAGCCCTATAAACCTTTGGAGGGATTGTCTTATGAGGAAAGGCTGAGCAGGTTAGGACTATACTTATTAGAGTTTAGAAGATTGAGATATGATCATATTGAAACACATAAGATTCTGAGATTTCTCGACAAGGTAGATGCTGAAAGGATGCTTCCCCTAATGGGGGATTCTAGAACTGGGGAGCATAGTTTAAAATTAAGGGTTCTCCCATTTACAGTAGAGATGAAGAGGAATTTCTTCTCTCAACGGACTGTTAATCTTTGGAATTCTCTTCCCCAGAGAGCAGTGGAGGCTGAGTCATTGAATATATTCGAGGCTAAGCTAGATAGATTTTTGATCAAAGGTGGGTAGCAAAAAATGGAGCTAAGGCCGCAATCAGATCAGCCATGATCTTTTGAATAGCAGAGCAGGCTCCTATCTCTATGTTCCTACGTGATCACTAAGCTCTTCTAATTCTAGCCTCTTGCACATCCCTGATTTAATCGTTCCACCATTGGTGGCCATGCATTTAGCTGTCTAGGCCCTGAGCTCTGGAATTCCCTCCATAAACCACTCTACCTCTCTCTTTCTCTCTTCTCATTTAAGACACTCCTTAAAAACCCTTTTTTTGACAAAGCTTTTAGTCATCTGTCCTAATATCTCCTTATGTGCTTCAGTATCAAATGTTGTTTGATAATAATTCTGTGAAGCACCTTTACTGCATTAAAAGTGCTACATAAATGAAAGTTGTTGTTATGTGTCTAGTGTGTATGTGTGTGTGTTTCGTATTTGCATTTGTAGTGTGTGTGAGTTTGGTCTGAGTGTGTGTGTTTTTGATTTGGTCATGGGACGTCAATGTGACTGGCCAGCATTTGTTGCCTATCCTGAATTGCCCTTGAGAAGGTGGTGGAGAGCCAACTTCTTGCATCATTGCAAACCATGTGTTGTAGGTACATCTACAGTGCTATCAGGTAGGGAGTTCCAGGATTTTGGCCCAGCGACAATTAAGACACGGTGATATAGTTTCAAGTCACGATGGTGTGTGGCTGGAGGAGAACTTGCAGGTGGTGCCATTCCCATGCATCTACTGCCCTTGTTCTTCTAGGTAACATTGGTCACGGGTTTGAAAGGTGCTGCTGAAGAAATCATGGTAAGTTGCTGCAGTGTGTCTTGTGATGGTATATACTGCTGCCACTAAGTGCTGGTGGTAAAGGGATTGAATGTTTGAGGAAGTGGATTGGGTGCCAATGAAACAAGCTGCTTTGTTTGAGATGATGTTGAGCTTCTTGAATGATGTTGAAGCTAGGCAAATTCAGGCAAGTGGAGATTATTTCATCAGACTTCTGATTTGTACTTTATAGATGGTGGAAAGGCTTTGGGGATTCAGGAAGAGAGTTACTGACCACAGAGTACCCAAATCTGACCAGCTCTTGCAGTCACAGTATTTATGTGGATAGTACAGTAAAGTTTCTGGTCATTGGTGAGGCTCCCCAAGAATGTTGATGGTGGGGTTTCAGCAGGAGGTGGGGAGGTGGTTAGACTCTTATTGGAGATGGTCATTACCAGGAATTTGCGTGGAGTGAATGTCATTTGCCACTTATTAACACAAGCCTGAATGTGATCTGATTCTTGTAACATGCGGGTATTGACTGCTTGATCATCTAAGGAGTGGCAAATGGAACTGAACACTGTGCAATCATCAGCAAACATCCCCTCTTCTGGCTCTATGATCTATTATACTTTAGTCAGAAAATCACCTGCAGTGACTTCTCTTTCCACTTCTACACTGTTATCTCTTGTGTCCCCTCCCCAAGGATCGATCCTTGGCTTCCTATTTTTCATCTACATGTTGCTCTTGGTGACATAATTGAAAACACAGCATCAGTTCTCATGTATACTGACAACACCAGCTCTACCTCGTCACCACCTCTCTCGACTCCTCCAGTGCCTCTAAATTACCAGGCCACTTATCCTGTATCCTGTACTGATTGAGCAGAAATTTCCTCCAATTAAACACTGGGAGTACTGAAGGCATTATCTTTGGTCCCCACCACAACACCATTCAGTAGCCACCAACTTCATCCCTTTCCTTGACAACAACCTGAAGCTGAACCAGACTATTCACAACCTTCATGTCCATATTTGAACCTGAGATAAGCTTTCACGTATGTATTGCACCATCACTAAGACTGCCAATTTCCACCTGTATTGCCAAGTCTGTCATTGCCTAAGCTCATCTCCAACTGCAGCTCTTATCCATGCCTTTCTTACCATAGAACCATAGAACACTACAGCACAGAAAACAGGCCATTCGGCCCTTCTAGTCTGTGCCGAAATATTATTCCGCTAGTCCCATTGACCTGCACCTAGTCCATAACCCTCCAGACCTCTCCCATCCATGTATCTATCTAATTTATTCTTAAAACTTAAGAGTGAGCCCGCATTTACCACGTCAGATGGTAGCTCGTTCCACACTCTCACCACCCTCTGAATGAAGAAGTTCCCCCTAATGTTCCCCCTAAACCTTTCCCCTTTCACCCTAAAGCCATGTCCTCGCCTGTTTATTTCTCCTAATCTAAGTGGAAAGAGCCTACTCGCATTTACTCTGTCTATACCCCTCACAATTTTGTAAATTTCTATCAAATCTCCCCTCATTCTTCTACGCTGCAAGGAATAAAGTCCTAACCTGTTTAATCTTTCCCTGTAACTCAACTCCTTAAGACCCGGCAACATCCTAGTAAATCTGCTCTGCACTCTCTCAATCTTACTGATATCCTTCCTGTAGTTAGGCGACAAGAACTGCACACAATATTCCAAAGTTGGCCTCACCAATGTCTTATACAACCTCACCATAACATCCCAACTCCTATACTCAATACTTTGATTTATGAAGGCCAGCATGCCAAAAGCTTTCTTTACAACCTTGTCTACCTGTGTCGCCATTTTCAGGGAATTATGTATCTGAACTCCCAGGTCCTTTTGTTCCTCCGCACTCCTCAGTGCCCTACCATTTACTGTGTATGTCTTACCTTGGTTTGACCTTCCAAAATGTAACACCTCACACTTTGCCGCATTAAATTCCATCTTCCATTTTCTGGCCCATTTTTCCAGTTGGTCCAGATCTCTCTGCAAGCTTTGAAAGCCTTCCTCGCTGTCCACAACGCCTCCAATCTTAGTGTCATCAGCAAACTTGCTGATCCAATTCACTACATTATCATCCAAATCATTGATATAGACAACAAACAACAATGGTCCCAGTACAGATCCCTGAGGCACACCATTAGTCACAGACCTCCAGTCTGAGAAGCAATCATCCACTACCACTCTCTGTCTTCTCTCACACAGCCAATTTCGAATCCAGTTTACAACCTCTCCATGGATACCAAGTGTCTGAACCTTCTGAACTAACCTCCCATGTGGGACCTCTAGATTTGACTATTCTCATGCATTCCTGGCTGGCCTCCTTGATTTTACTCTTCATAGACTTGAGGATATTGAAAACTCTTCTGCCATATCCTTACTCGCACCAAGTCCCATTCACTCATCAACCCTGTTCTCACTGACCTACATTGACTCTTGGTTAAGCAATGCCTCAATTTTAAACTTCTCATCCTTGTTTTCAAATCTCTCCATGGCCTTGCCCCTCCCTATATCCGTAATCCCCTCCAACCCCATAATTCTGGGATATTAGTATTCCTCTAATTCTGGTCTCTTGAGAATTCCCAATTTTAATTGCTCCAATATTGGCGGCCATGGTTTCAACTGCCAAAGTCCTAAACTTTGGATATGTCTCCCTAAACCTCTCCACCTCACTTTCCTTTTTAAGACACTCCTTAAAATCTACTTATTTGACAAAGCTTTTGGTCAACACCCTTAAAATCTCCATAAGTGGCTCGTTTTCAAATTTTGGATTCTAATGCTCTTGTGAAGTACTTCGAAACATCTTAAAAATATTAAAGGTGCTATATAAACACTAGTTGCTATTGTGCACTTATTGTATGTTTGGTCTGTAAGTATTTTTGTGTGTGTGTGTGAGTTTGGGGTGTGTATGTGAGTTCGGAGTGTGTGAGTATCAGGTGTTTGTAGGCATACGTATGGGTTGGTGTTTGTTTGTGATGCATGTGAGTTTGGGGGTGAGTTTGGGCATAAAGATTGGTGATGTGTGTGTGGTGTATGTGATTGAATATCCTGCCAACATTAACCAGGGAAGTTCATGTGTTAATAGCCTGTGGAACAGCAACCCAGACAAAGACAGCAACTTCAGAAGAGAAAGGAAAAAAACTGAACAGAATTTAAGGGATAAAAAGATCACTTGCCTTCAAAGATCAATATAGTAATGAAATCTTCCTTTGAACCCTCTCCTGCAAACTATTCTGTTTTAACAGGGTGCTTTTCATTTAAATACTGATGGGATTTGATAGTTGCAGTTTAATTATTTTCTCTGTCTGGTTACTCAGTGATTAGCCTCAGCAATAAGAAACACAATTGGGATTGATGTCATCATTATGATTGACATACTACAAGGACAACATCTGTTGTCAGCTCCAAGCAGCCGAGAACCTATCTCTCCTGTTCTTTCTAATATTGGAAGATTCCATCTTATGTTTGCTTATGTACAAACATGACTGCACTTCAAAGTAATCCTTGGTACATGAAGCATTTTGAGATGAGTCTCAGGCATTTTGATAAACAGCAATAAGAACAACAGGTTAGAAATTGGATAGCTTTGTTTTTTTGTGTGTGGTGACTGCAATTTGCAACTTGCCCAAGCCAGTTGGAAATGAGGTGAGAAAAACGTAAAATTCATGTATCTCACCTCATCTCCATGACAGTAACATGGTCCCCTGTGGCTCCCATGCTGAACTGGTCTCTGTCGTACTGCCAGAGGCCTCTGTGTACCACAGGGAGTTGAGCAAAGCTTTGAAGAAGTCATTTGTTCAAGGCAGCCTTTCTTCTTTAAAGGCACATTCCCAATGAAGGGAAAACTGGCTGCACTGCAAGCTGCTGGACAATACTTTGGAAAACTGAGGGATAAGGAAGATGTCACACCACATAAGGGAAAGGGCTCCCCATTTTGGTGACGCTAGAGGCACTGATCAGACAGGTGGAGGCTATGAAAAAGGCCGTGTTTCCACTGGGGTCAGGAAGCCTTCGCCAATGAACCTCAGAAGGGAAAAGAAACAGGTGGCAAAGGCAGTTAATGCCCAAATGTCAAACCCAGGACATAGCAACAGTGCTAAAAGAAGTTTAATGACCTCAATTGCATGATCAAGGTGAGTGAAAGCATCTGCATACCACATCCCGCGGCCTCCACACTTTCCACCTCTCACACTGCTCAGTGAACCACACTCCCAATCATTCACCTAGCAGCACACCCTATCACTCAGGATTCACCCCTAACATAAACTGCAGCTCACCCACACACACCTTCCAATCATAAGTCATGCACACACCTTCACAGGCCTCTGCAAACCTACAACTATTCAGCTATAAAAGACACATAAGCTAAGCATAGTCACTAACATTCTGCCTTTTTTCTTGCAGAAGAAGGTGACACACAAGCAGAAAATCACAGGACAAAAGGAAGACCAGCACACCTGTATTCTTTCAATGCCTCTAGTAGTTAGTCCATAGATTCATAGAACCAATGCCACAGAGCAAGTGGCACCTGGCACTGCTGAGAACATTGATGATGTTGGAAAGTTGTTGTCTTATACACCTTCTCCAATCACTCCACACTCTCATCCCAAAAGGAGCAACTACTTGGAAACTGCTGAAGGAGTGACCTTGGAACTCCTGTGTTGCTCCCCAGCCCTCTTTCTTCACTCGTAGCCTCCACTTATACTTCTGTGCTTTCTGGTAATCAAGAATTGCGCCTGACCAGCCACTGCAGTCTTATGAGGAAGAGCGAGAGCAACAAAAACAACAACCTACATTTATATAGTGACTTTAATGTAATAAAACATCACAAAGCTCCACAGGAGCATTATATATATACATATATACATTATAAAACACAATATGACACCAAGCCACAGAAGAAGATATTAAGTCACTTAGGTAACTTTTAAGAGGGTCTTAAAGGAGGAAAGCGAGGTAGAGAGGCAGAGAAGTGTGGAAAGGCTATTCCAGAGCTTGGAGCCTAGACAACTGAAGGCGTGGTGAAGAATGGTGAAGCAATTAAAATAGGGGATGCATAAAGGGGCCAAAATTGGAGGACATCAGATGTCTCAAAGGGTTGTGGGGCACAGAGAAAGGGAGGGGTAAGGGCATGGACAGATTTGAAAACAAGGATGAAAATTTTAAAATCAAGTCATTGCTTGGCCAAGTGCCAATGTAGGTCAGCGAGCACAAGGGTGATAGGAGGACAGGACTCACTGCGAGTTAAGACAGGGCAGCAGAGTTTTGTATGACCTCAAGTTTATGGACAGTAGAATGTGGGAGACCAACCAGCAGTGCTGGACATCAGACCTCCAAAAAGGCACTTCACACTATACTTTCAGCCATCAACTCAGATACTGGCACTGCGAGAACATTAGAGGCTAGTATAGAGTCAGGATCTGCATGTTGTGAGTCACTGGGCTTGGGTGAGCTGCAGCCAAACCAGTGGGATAGTTTGGTTCATGTGCAAATTCTGCAGAGGACTAAGTTGAGGAGGAGTTGTGCTGCAGCAGACTCTGATGAGAACCATATTGGGGCAGGCCACAGGAAATGCTGATGACAATGTGAAGTGGTTCATTTTGGTAGGAAGAATGCAGAGAGACAATATAAAATAAAGGGTACAATTATAAAGGTATGCAGGAGCTGGTTGTATATGTACACAAATCATTTGAAAGTGGCAGGACAGGTTGAGAGAGTGATTAATAAAGCATATGACATCCTGGGCTTATAGACACATAGAGTACAAAGGCAAGGAAGTTATGTTAAACCTGTATGAGGCATTTGTTTGGCCTCAACTGCAGTATTGCATCCAGATCTGGGCACCGCATTTTAGGAAGGATGTGAAAGCATTTGATAGAGTGCAGAAAAGGCTGATAATGGTTCCAGGGATGAGGAACTTCAGTTACGTGAATAGATTGGAGAAGCTGGGATTGTTCTCCTTGGAGAAGAGAAGTTGAGAGGAGATTTGATAGAGGTATTCAAAATCATGAGGGGCCTGGACAGAGTAGACAGGGAGAAACAGTTCACATTGGTGGAAGGATCGAGAACCAGGGGGCACCAATTTAAAGTAATTGGCAAAAGAAGCAAAAACTTTTTACACAGAGAGTGGTTAGGATCTGAATGCACTACCTGAGAGTGTGGTGAAGGCAGATTTAATTTAGGGCTATTCAAAAGGCAATTTGGTCATAATCTGAAAAGAAAAAATGTGCAGGGCTACAGGGAAAAGGTAGGGGAGTGGCACTAGGTCAACTGCACTTCCAGCCAGCCCACTGCTCCCATCCATACTGACATGGTGCAGTCTGATGCTGGGCCCTCAAGCCCCACGCTGTTTGAGGGTACCCTGCAAGTCCATCTACAGCATCTCCCAGTAAAAGTCAGTAACCTTCCACCAGCCATGCTGCAACTACTGGGGTAGCACTGCCTAGGAGCCCTAGGACAGACCAGGGCACCTGCAAGACAGGATCTAAGGGGACGCATAAGGGCAATTAGCTCTTTATTTTTGTACTAGTGATGTGTTACTGGATAAAGCTGTTGAAAGTTTTTGCTGTTGGCCTTTAATGAATGATGTTGGTCAAGAGGACTTTGTAATGGAGAGCCTGAAATGGATGTACTTTTGGGGTGACGAAGTTCATTATAACTGAAGCAAAGTCTCATAATATCGTCCTTATCACTCCGTTCCATTGCACATGGTGGATGTGGCCTCCTCCATGCCTTCTCTTCTTTCCAGGTGGCCTTTGGATCAAAGGAAGTTAGGGCTGGGTCCTCAGAATTGCCAGGTTGTGGAGGATGCAAAATAGCATCACAAACATTGGCACCCTTTACAGGCGTATACTGCAGAAATCTCCAGAGCAACCTAATCAGCAAATCCTTTGCTTCAGGAAATTGGATGGCTTTCTTCACAATGTTGTGGGTGGATCCGTGGCTCTCATTAAAGGCCCTCTGACTTTGTGTGGTGGGATAGCAGAAGGGGGTCATCAACCATGTGTGGAGAGGGTAGCTCTTGTCACTGAGCAATCATCCTGCATGGCATCTTGGAGGCTCCATGACAATATTGCAGACTGTCACAAGATAAAATCAATCTGGGTGCTGCCAGAATAATGGACATTCACTGAGATCAACTTAATTGTATGCTTTCACACTAAATTCAGATTCAGAAAGTGTCAATTGTAATTTTTCTCTCCATTGACCTGGCCGGAGTGGGGGGGCGCAGTGGGACCACAGAGCCGCATGTATGCAGCCAATGACTCCCTGCACCACTGGAAAGCTTGCTATCCTGGTGAATCCATGTGACCTTTCATCCTGGTGTTTCTTCCTCAGGGAGACGATGATGAAGTCCCCTCTCCTTATGGACAGTACCTCTGTGACTTCCCTGTTACTTCTATCCAAAGTGAACTGCTGATGTCCCACCTGGAAGGATCCTGTGGTGTGGAATGTAAGGGCATCTGTGACCTTCATGGCCACTGGGAGGGCCATCTTCACCCTGCTTTGAGGTTCCAGGTTGGTGTAAAAGAGGTGGCACAATTCTATGACAACCTCCTTTATGAAAAGTAGACTTCTCAGGCACTGCTCCTGGCTCACAGTTAATTAGGACTGGTGTTCCTGGAGGTCCTTTTGTGAATAGGGCCTTCTATGGAGAGCCCTTCTTCTCTTCCCTCCTCAGAGAGCTTTCTCTCTCTGCCTCCTCCTCTCCATGTACTGCTCATGTTACAGAAAACCAATGCCCCCATACTACGCAAGGCACTTGTTATTTCCTCCTTTGCTGTGGTCAACAAAACACCTAAATTATTGCAGCAATGCACCACAGTGTTTCCACAAACTTTGCCTGAGCGCAAGTGAATCAAAAGCACCTCAGCGGCAATTTGTTGAGTTGACCTTTAAACACCCAGAACGAAAAAACAGTAAAAACTGAAAAATAGGAATACTGGTCTGAACTGGTCTTGTATGCCTTAAAATGGAACACCAATAAAAACTGGGAAATAAAAGTACTGGTGTGAACTGTTTTTTCCTTCTGGGCAGGCCCAGAACTGGGCCCATCTTGCCTCATAACACTTGTTGCTTCAGAAGTGGATAATGAAGATACTGCCTGCATTGACCAGATTTGGTATTCTGGCATTACATCAGCCCATTCAGGTCACTGACATCATCATATCGCACATTCACATCGTTAGGCATATGCAAGGGATACACTTGTGTGCACCAAACCTCTTCATTAATGCCACGTGAATGGTACAAGTTGCCAGCGAAGCATTGCATGCATGGAAAAGGCCTTTGTAGCAGTGCTATGCATCTGAATTTCATTTTCAATACTCTTCCTTGTTCTGAATCCCCACTATACCAAAATCATTGCACCTCCTACTCTATCTGCTTTTATATCACTCTTGTGCTATTTTCCTCAACTCATGTAGTCACTGTCAAACATGCGCTGAACTCACCAGACCAGCAACCAGGACAACCCTTTATTTTTTGGCAACGGGAATATTCCTCCCTGTTGCTCATGTTCAGGTCCCAGGACGTGAGCTGTCAGCACAGACCCATAGTGATGCCATGACACTAGAAGCCAACAAGCTAGTGTTTATTTGTCCACATCACAAGAAAATACAGAAGCCACGTTCAGAAAGAAAACAGTGGCACCAAGACATCACCCTGACAGTGTGCTGTGTATGTACCAATGGTGTACAGTTCCAATATAGACCCATGCTGTGTGTGTGTACCAGTTGGATACACTGCCAACATAGAACATGCTGTGTGTGTGCCAATGGAGTACATCCCAGTATAGAATGTGCTATACATGTATCAATGGAGTGCATTCCCAGTGCTGTGCTATTAGTGGGATCCAGGA
Organism: Cetorhinus maximus; assembly: GCF_964194155.1. NCBI lineage: Eukaryota > Metazoa > Chordata > Chondrichthyes > Lamniformes > Cetorhinidae > Cetorhinus > Cetorhinus maximus. The sequence goes on from NC_135893.1 coordinate 56,671,837, forward strand.
TCTAAGATGGTCATATTGGCTGTAAAGCACTTTGGGATGCCGAGTTTGTGAAAGGCACTATAGGAATGCAAGTCTTTCTTTGCTCCCATCACACTTGAGTAAAATATTACTGGTTAATAACTCACCCCAATGTGGGTCTGTAGAGAACACAAAGTGCTCAGTCTGACCCTGATCCTGTGCTGAGTTTGCTGATCGTAGCCCAGGGCTGATTCATCTTATTTATTTACCTGTAGATAGGGTAAGGAAGGTGGTGGTGGAGGAGAATTAGCCACAGTTCCTGCTCCTAAAAACTGTTTACTGACTCCTTCATGGATAGAAGGAGATGGCAGTTTGAAGGCTCTGGTACCTCCCCAAGATCCTGGTATTCACTGTCCAGCCAAAACCCTGTAGAATGGCTACATGCGTGAGGTACTGAGTGTTGACAAAAGAATTGTAACTTGATGAGAGTCAGCACTTCCAGCAGATGAGGAGGGAGAGAAGAAGTACTAACTACATAAGGAGATAATTACTTTGAGAAAGTTTGGTGTGAAAATACCCGATCAGCAGGAACTACAGGAGTGAGCTAAGCTTGCAGAGAATGATGTTCAAGGTGCGTCCCACAAAATCTCTGACAATGATTGAATGCTGCTTCAACGGTATACAGACAGACTGTCTCAGCGTGAGTTTAGAGACAGAGCTATAAACAGTTTCCATATGTCGAGTGTGATGAGCCTTTGCTGAACTGAACTCCTTGCTCTCCTTACCTACCCTGTGGAGCACACTGTACAACACGTGACTGAAATTTGTAGCACACAGTTTGTTTTTGCACCCATATTCACCATGTACTTAACGTGTGAAATAAATTTTCCTTCTTTTTATTGCTAAGTGACGATTGAGATTGAATGATATCTGCAAGCGCAGGTTGAATGTTCAGTTTATAAATAAACTATGTTCCTATGTAAAGTGAGGAGGATTTAACTCTCAGTAATCTGAATCTATCCCAAGAAATAGATATCCTTCATCTCTCTGCCTGTCTAAATCAATCTCTACATGTCAGTCTACTATCCATAAAGGTAACTAGCTAGTTGGCTTTGGCTAGTGAGTATAACTCTCACTTCTGAGTCAGTAGTTCATAGGTTCAAGCCCCACTCCAGAGGCTTGAGCAGAAAACCTAGGCTTGACACTTCTATGCAGTAATAAGGTGATGCTGCACTGTCAGTGAGTCAGTACTGGGAGAGCGCTGCAGTGTCAGAGGGGCAGTACTGAGGGACTGTTGTACTGTCGGTGGAACAGTACTGAAAGTGTGCTGCACTTTTGGTGAGTCAGTACTGAGGGAGTGCCACAGTGCCAGAAGGACAGTACTGAGGCAGTGCTGCATTGTCTGAAGTATTGAACTTCAGATGGGACATTAAAGCTGGACCCTCTTAGGTAGATTTAAAAGGTTATTTGAAGAAAGGGAGAGTATTGCTGTCCTGACGATCATTTACCCCTCATCTAAGTCCAGTTAAAAAAAAGCTACCTGGTTATCTATCTATATCTCTGCATCCATCTATCCATATAAAAGGCATAATATTACAATCTGATTAAATGTTTGAGATATCACACACCCGATACCACATTTTGAAAAAAAAAACATTTATATATTATAAAGGCAAAATACTGCAGATGCTGGAAATCTGAAACAAAAGCAGAAAATGCTGGAAAAACTCAGCAGGTCTAGCAACATCTGTGGGAGAGAAACAGAGCTAACGTTTTGAGTCCAATGTTAACTCTGTTTCTCTCCCCACAGATGCTGCTAGACCTGCTGAGTTTTTCCAGCATTTTCTGTATTTATATATTGCCTTTCATTCCCACAAATGTTCCTAAGTGGCAATGAAGTAAAAATGTGATGTAAATTCACCACCCTTCCCCTGCTCAACTATCTGTGGCAGAATCTTCAGCTGCCTTAGTCTCTAGAACCCTCTTCCTAAATCTCTCCATCTTGCTGCCCCTTTCAGAAACATTTGGAAAACCTACCAATTCAGACAAAGCATCAATGATCTCCATGAACTCTTCCTGCTCACTGCATTCTTATTCTCCTGTCCTGTGAAACTCCTGGGCATTTTTGGAACATTTGGGGTGCAATGTGTCAAGTGTTACTGACACTACTGCTCACGTTTGTCTTACCGGACCATCATGAAAGGTGCTATATAAATGCAAGTTTTTTAAAATTCTAATTACAAACATAAATATCCTTCAACGAAGTATGGCAGCCATAGAGAAACATTGTGCTGGATTTACCACAGACTTCAAGACCCCAACGTTGGAAGCAAATGGGAGTTCCGAGCCCGCGCCTGCCAGAAATGTGTCCGCGGAGCAGTCTTAAGGCTGCCTCCATGCTCGCCATTGTATTGAGGACAGTGGGTAGGCTGTCAATGCTTCCAGCTCAATGAGAGAGCCGGCAGCTCTGGAGCCTCACCAACCCCATCGGCAGAAGAAGGTGCTGCTGAGGCAACTCAGGGACATTCATGAAATTAAAAACCGAGGAGGACTGAAGCAGGTAATGTCCTTTGGAGCTGAAGGAAACCACTCTGGAGGATTAGTTTGGACTGTGGATGCAGCCTTTCATACCTATGGCCCTGCCATTGAAGCGTGGAGCTTCCAGCTCTAAAGATTCCCCAGCCTGCTGCAGGGTTTAATAACATATTTGCTGTTGGCCAACTTGTGATCCCATCCATGTGTCTGCCATCAAACAGATCAATATCAGTTGCATTCTACCTTTTTTCTTTAAAACATATACTTTCCAAAGTTGATCTCCTGAAAGCATTGACTCACACTGGTTCCATGGATGCTGTCAGCCTTTCAATACCTCACACCAATTACATTAGCAGCCAAATAAAAGCAGAAGGATTTGGAGGTATGGTTCGCAGAATGCTAACAGCAGTACTTCAGGTTAATACGACTGTGAAAAAAGCTAGTGGAAGTTTAGGTTTTCTCACAAGAGGCATAGAATTTACTAACCAAAAGGCAATGATGAGCCTGAATTAAATCTTAGTAAAGACTGCAAGTGATAGACACAGCTAAGTGATTCCACAACCAATGGATCAGATCTAAGCCCTGCCACATCCTGTCATGAATGGTGGTGGACAATTAAACAACTGACTGGAGGAGGAGGGTCCACAAATATCCCCATCCTCAATGATGGGGGGCCCAGCACATCAGTGCAAAAGATAAGGCATTTCAACAATCTTCAGCCAAAAGTACAGAGTGAATGATCAATCTTGGTCCCTTCCAGAGGTCCCCAGCATCTCAATTACCAGTCTTCAGCCAATTTGATTCATTACACACGATATCAAGAATTGGCTCAAGGCACTGGATACTCCATAGGCTATGTGCACTGACAATATTCCGGCAATAGTACTGAAGACTCGTGATCCAAAACTTGCAGTTCCCTAACCAAGCTGTCCCAGTACAGCTACAACACTGGCATCCACATGACAGTGTGGAAAATTGCCCAGGTACGTCCTGTACACAAAAAGCAGGACAAATCCAACCCAGCCATGGGCTCAGTCTACTCTACTTGCAAGGGGTCATCAACAGTGCTATCAGTGACACTCGCTTAGCAATAACCTGGTCACTGACGCTCGGTTTGGGTTCTGCCAGGGGCACTGAGCTCCTGACCTCAGTACAGCCTTGGTTCAAACATGGACAAAGGAGCTGAACTCTAGAGGTGAGATGAAAGTGATTACCTTGACATCAAGGCAGTATTTGACCAAGTGTGGCAACAAGGAGCCCTAGCAAAACTGGAGTCAATGGAATCAGGGGGAAAACTCTCCACTGGTTGGAGTCATACCTAGCATAAAGAAAGATGGTTGTGGTTGTTGGAGGTCAATCATCTCAGTTCCAGGACAGCACTGAATGAGTTGCTCAGGGTAGAGTCCAAAGCCCAACTACCTTCAGCTGCTTCATCAATGACCTTCCTTCCAACATAAGGTCAGGAGTAGGGATGTTCACTGACGATTGCACAATGTTCAGCACCATTCGCATCTCCTCTGATAGTGAAGCAGTCCATGTCCAAATGCAGCAAGAGAATATCCAGGCTTGGGCAGACAAGTGGCAAGTAACATTCGCGCCACACAACTGCCAGGCAATGACCATTTCCAACATGAATCTAACCATCACCCCTTGACATTCAATGGCATCACATTTGCTGAATCCCCCACTATCAACATCCTGGGAATTACCATTGACCAGAAACTGAACTAAATGAGCCATATAAATACTGTGGCTACAAGAGCAGGTCAGAGGCTAGGAATCCTGAGGCACGTAATTCACCTCCTTACTCCACAAAGTCTGTCCACCATCTACAAGGCACAAGTCAGGAGTGTGAAGGAATATTCTTCACTTGCCTGGATGAATACAGCTCCAAAAACACTCAAGAAGCTTGACACCATCAAGGACAAAGCATCCTGCTTGATTGGCACCCCATCCACAAATATTCACTCCTTCCACCACCGACGCTGAGTGGCAGCAGCGTGTACCATCTACAAGATGCACTGCGGAAACTCACCAAGCCTCCTTAGCCAGCACCTTCCAAACCCATGACCACTACCACCTAGAAGGACAAGGGCATCAGACACATGGGAACACCACCACCTGGAAGTTTCCTTCCAAGCCATTCACCATCCTGATTTGGAACTATATCACTGTTTCTTCACTGTCACTGGGTCAAAATCCTGGAACTCCCTCCCTGCCAGCACTGTGGGTATACCTACACTACATGGCCTGCAACAGTTCAAGAAGGCACCACCACCTTCTCAAGGGCAATTTAGGATTGGTAATAAATGCTGGCCTAGCCAGCGATGCCCACATCCCATGAATGAAAAAGAAAACATCAGTTTGTGTGGTGTTAAGAAACAGCAAGGGACAGAAAACATTGGTAGGAGTTGTTTATAGCCCACCAAACAGTAGTGGTAATGTAGGGCATGGTACAAATCAGGAAATTAGAGATGCATGTAACAAGGGTAGTACAATAATCATGGGGGACTTCAAGCTACACATAGGCTTGGTGAACCTAATTAGTACTAAGTGCTGTGGAGGACGAATTTCTGGAATGTTTACGAGATGATTTTCTTGAACAGTATGTTGAGGAACCAACCAGAAAACAGCCTATTTTAGATTTAGTATTGAGCAATGAGAAAGGGGTAATTATCAATCTTATAAAGGAGCCTCTAGGGAAAAGTGACCAGAATATGGTGGAATTTTAGATTAAGTTTGAAAGTGATGTAGTTCAGTCTGAAACTAGGGATTTAAGTCTTAAACAAAGAAAACTACAACGGTATGAGGGGCAAATTGGCTATGGTAGGTTGGGAAAATATATTGAAAGATATGATGATTGACAGGCAATAGTTAGTATTTAAAAGATTAATACATGATTTACAACAAATTTACATTCCTTTGAGGCACAAAAACCCATCAGGAAAGGTGATCCAACCATGGTTAACAAGAGAAGAGTTTGTATTGGATTAAAGGAAGAGGTTTATGAAGTTGACAAAAAAAGTAGTAAGCTTCTGTGTGCATTTTACAGTGCAAAGTAGGACCAAGAAACTGGTATAGAAGGAGAAAATAGAATATGAAAGTAAACTAGCAAGAAACATAAAAACAGACGTAAAAGCTTCTATAAGTATGTAAAAGGGAAAAGATTAGCAAAGACATATTCGGGCCGACTACAGGCAGAGACAAGAGAAATTATAATAGGGAATAAGAAAATGATAGAGAGACTGAATAAATACTTTTATCTGTCTTCATGGGGAAAGATACAAAAAATCTCCCAGGAATACTACAGAACCAAGGAACTAGCAGGAATGAGGAATTGAAGGAAATTAGTATTAGTGAAAAACTGTAAAGTACTGGAGAAATCAATGGGTCTGAAAGTTGATAAATCCCCTGGACCTGATGATCTTCATCCCAGGGTGTTGAAAGAGGTGGCTGCAGAGATGATAGATGTGTTGGTCATCATCTCCAAAATTCTATAAATTCTGTAACAGTTCCTCCAGATGGAAGATAGAAAATGTAACTCCACTATTTAAGAAAGGAGGAAGAGAGAAAACAGGGAACTATAGTCCTGTTAGCTTGACGTCAGTAGTAGGGAAAATGCTACAATCTATTCTAAAGGATGTGATAACTGGGCACCAAGAAAATAATGGTAGGATTGGGCAGCGTCAACATGGATTTTGAAAGGAAAATCATGTTTGACAAATCTTTTAGAGTTCTTTGTGGATCAAACTAGCAGAATAGATGAAGGGGAAACTGAATACATGTACTTGGATTTTCAGAAGGCGTTTGATAAGGTCCCACACAGTTTAGTAAGCAAAATTAGAACACATGGGATTGGGGGTAATATACTGGCATGGATTGAGAATTGGTTAACAGATAGAAAACAGAGAGTAGGGATAAACAGGTCATTCTCAAGTTAGCAGGCTGTGTCTAGTGGGATACAGCAAGGATCAGTGCTTGGGCCCCAGCTATTCACAATCTATATCAATAATTTAGATGTGGGGACTAAATTTAATATTTCCAAGTTTGCTGAGGATACAAAACTAGGTGGGAATGAGTTGTGAGAAGCATGCAAAGAGGCTTCAAGGCAATTTAGACAGGTTAAGTGAATGGGCAAGAACATGTCAGATGGAATATAATGTAGAAAAATGTGAAGTTATCCATTTTGGTAGGAAAAACAGAAATGCAGAGTATTTCTTAATTGGTGAGAGATTGGAAAGTCTTGATATCGAAAGGGATCTGGGTGTCCTTGTTCATAAGTCACTGAAAGCTAACATGCTGGTACAGCAAGCAATTGGGAAGGCAAATGGTATGTTGGCCTTTCTTGCAAGAGGATTTGAGTACAGGAGTAAAGAAGTGTTGCTGCAATTATACAGAGCCCTGGTGAGGCCACATCTGGAACACTGTGTACAGTTTTGGTCTCCTTACCTAAGGAAGGATATAATTGCCATAGAGGGAGTACAATGAAGGCTCACCAGACTGATTGATCCCTGGGATGCCAGGATTGGCCTATGAGGAGAGATTGAGGAGGGTAGTTCTATATTCTCTACCGTTTAGAGGAATGAAAGGTGGCAGAATAATACATTGCCAAATCGGGAGTATTGCCCACATCCAGAGACATATTATCAGATGTAATGACTTCAGGCGGCGTTCCTGACATAATTACACCAGTTTTGTGTATACAGCAGACGGGTGGGCTTAAAAGATAGAACCCCATCTGTGCTATGTAAATGTCAATTAATCGTGTATTTAAGGTTGTTAACAACCCAAGTGACTGCCATAATACAGTGTGAATGTTATAATGTGCCTTTGGACTCAGATTCACGCCATGTGTGGTTCCCATTTTTTTAAAGGGGCAGCTTCTTAGGGTGGATTTAAAAGCTACAGCTGAGCCCTGAGAGTCAGCTTAGCAGTTAGTAGATCTGTTACTGCTAGGCGTGCTTATTTGAATGAACAGACCATCCATTTTAAAATTATATGAATTAGAGGCCTTTTTCTTGGCTGCTGAGCGCTCTGCCGAGTGCTATATTTTGTTCCTGGTCATCTCCCAGGGCTATAAAGTATCCGGGAGAGATGGGCATTGTGGTCTCACTTCTCCTGAAAAGATGTGTAAGAGTGCACTTATTAACAGTTTCAGATTATTTTATGACATCCTGCCTACCCATTATTAGCTAAGAGCATGCCAACCTGAATGCCATGCTCATCCGTCATATGCTCATTCTGCCAACCACCCACCCAACAACTGGACCAAAACTTTAAACACACAATGACATAATCAAAGTCAGCTGTGTCCTTGTTGAATCTTGCTGACTTTGAGGTCCAGACAAACTGACTTTCCTCTTGCATTGATGAGCATGCCCTGTAACATTTTGGTGCAAGAATTCACATACTAAAGTCTTACTCACCCTGGCGGCTCTCATTAGGTTATTGAGCCTTTTCTGGCATTGGGACCATTTCCTTCTGACCAACGCAATGCCGTTGACCTCCTTAGCCACCTTCTCCCAGGCTGTAAGTGTCTGGCTCCTCCTCTTACCAGGGGTAGGCATCAGCTGCTCATGTTGGTCAGAGACTACACATAGGTAGCTCTAAGGGAGTCCTTGTTGCATCTAGGGGCTGATTTGGCCCTTCTCCCCTGCTTCACCTCTCACTCCAATGGCACAAACATCTCTGGAGGGAAACTTCCAACAACTAGACATCTCCTCAATGTAAATAATCAGATAACTTGTTCAGGTTAAAAATGAACGCCACCACTAATCAGTGCCAAGGTTTGGAGACAGCAGAATTCAAAATAAAATGCACTCACCTTAGAATCCTGCAAACTGCTCAATGACAAATTACCCTGTGGAGTTTGAAGCGATCCTGCATTTGCTGGGTCCCCTGACACTGTCCCGTGCCAGGGGGCGCTGTAAGCTACTGATCATGACCTCATTCCGGGGAATAGTCAACAATCTCAGAGGCCAAACATCCCACCCCCAACAACAATTGGGTGGGATGACGGCCTCAAACCTGCCCTGGAAATTAACAAGCCCCAATTGACGTTTTATCAGGTGTGTCCTGGAAACGGGCCCGGAAGTCAAAAGGTTGCTGACTTCCAGGCGTGGAACTTGCCCTTGGCGCTCCAACATATTATTCAGCCTGTGATCTCTTTAAGCATACAAAATTCTTATAGGGCTCAAAAAGGTAGATGCAGGAGGATGTTTCCCCTGGCTGCAGGGTCTAGAACCAGGAGACACAGTCTCAGATTAAGAGGGAGGCCATTTAGGACCAAGATGAAGAGGAATTTCTTCACTCAGAGGATGGTGAATCTTTGGAATTCTCTACCCCAGAGGGTTGTGGAGGCTCAGTGATTGAGAATATTCAAAACAGAAATCAATAGATTTCTAAATATTAAAGATATCAAGCGATACGGGGATAAATGCAGGAAAATGGCGTTGAGATAGATGATCAGCCACAATCTAGTTGAATGTCAGAGCACGCTCTGGTCCCATATTATCATTTTAACAATGCAGATTAGGTGTTGATGATATGATAGAAATGTTTAAAATTATGAAAGCATGGGACAGGGTAGATGGAAGTTCTGATGAAAGGCCGCAGACCTTTCTCCCTCTCTTTACAAATGCTGCCAGACATGCTGAGCATTTCCAGCATTTTCTGTTTTAATTTCAGATTTCCAACTCTGCAGTATTTAACTTTTTTTAGATAGGAGTAGCCTATTTCCAATAGTAAGGGGCCAAGATCAAGGAGCCACAGATACAAGATTAAATGTAAACGATTTAGAACAGAGAGCAGGAGAAACATCTTCACACAGAGAGATTTGAGACTATGGAAGTTGTTCACAGCATTAGTGATTGAGACAAAACTGTCAATATGCTAGATTAGATTAGATAGGTGGACGAAGGAAAAGAAGTGAAGAGATATGAGAATGCTGTGAGTGAATGAGGATATTTGCTCTTATAGAGGGTAAAAACTGACATGGAATTGTTGGGCCTGATTTCAATTTGGAAACTTGTTTATTTTTATGTATAATTGAGATAAAACAATAAATAGCAATCAATTATTTGACCAAGCCTGATGCTGTCCTCATCTAATGCATACATATGTGCATTTCCTAGAATCAACAGTCATAGTCCGAATTCATTTGTATGACTCCAGGATCTTCCAACAATGCTATACTCCATCGTTAATGCATTGAATTGTCAATCTGGATTACATGCTAAAGTCCCTTGAGTAGGGCTTGAACCCAAGACTTTTGGACTCAGGTGAGAGCCCTACCACTGAGCCAAGGAATGAATAAAATTAGCTAGAAATAACCATTTTTAATGTCTAATGGAACATGTCTTCTACTACACATGCAGTTATGTTTAGGATAGGAGGATTGGAGGAGGCAGGGGAGACTCCACTTAAATGAAGTGCATGTCATTCTATATGTGCTGCCTATATCCTATAGCTCTGCTTAGCACATCCCAAGGGTCTTTGAGCCCCAGGTGAGCCAATACCATACTGGCTGGTGCATTTATCTCGGGAACTTGTGGAACAGCCTTGTAGAAAGACCAGGTGGTGGTCAGACCAGGGAGGCAGAAAAAACATTGAGAGGGCCTTCATTCCATTAGGATATAGGCAGCACATATAGAATGACATGCACTCCATTTAAGTCTCCCCTGCCTCCTCCAATCCTCCTATCCTAAACATAACTGCATGTGTAGTTGAAGACATGTTCCATTAGACATTAAAAATGGTTACTTCTAGCTAATTTTATTCATTCCTTAGCTCAGTGGTAGGGCTCTCACCTGAGTCACAAAGTCCTGGGTTCAAGCCCTACTCAAGGGACTTTAGCGTATAATCCAGATTGACAATTCAGTGCATTACTGATGGAGTATAGCATTGTTGGAAGATCCTGGGAGTGAATTACAGGCTGATATCTAAATGAGGGCATCAAACAGTTTATATATACAATAACAAATAGCTGGGAATGAGTTACAGACTAGAATTTAATTAAGGGGTTTGGATGGTTTTTATAAAAGCTTTTCTTAAAGTGACTTAACTAATTTTAGGCACTCATGCAAGAACAATTTTCACAAACACCCACACAGATTTATGAAAAACAATTAGTTGCTAATTTGTGGTGATGATGAAATATCTTTGTGATTCCAAAGTAAAGTCTGCATGAAATCTATTGTGCCAATTTATTGCAATTTGTGTCCTGCTGTGACTGAAAATGAGAGTTTAGGTGTGTGGGTGGTGCAGTTGGTTAAACCATGTCCTGTCACCTCTGGATTCTGGTACAGTTCAGCCCAGACAGGGGAGGTACAAGTCTCTTCGGTTTACTGGTTGTCAGAGTGAAATGAGAAATGGGCTTGGGACAGCCTGTTGAAAATCCCCACAGGGTACTGACCCATGGATTAAAATTGTCTGATTTCAGCACTAATTGGTATTAAAGAGTGAATTTAATGAATGTGCGTTGTGAGACTAAATTAGTAAAATCTGTCTTTGAATCAGACTTTAAATCAGGGCTCCAGATTACCTGGGGTAATTTATGAAAAAATGTCATATGGTACTATAATGAGCGCTCTTCTGAAATCAGGACAGTGCAGAGAGCTTTGTTCTGTATCTAACCAATGGTGCACCCACTCTGGGATTAAACATAAGAATACATAAGAAGATAAGAAACAGTAGCATCAGTAGGCCATTTGGCCCTTCAATCCTGCTCTGTCATTTAACAACTTCGTAACTAACCTACCTCAACTCCACGTTCCCAAATATTCCCATACCCCTTAGTACCCAAAAAACTATCGGCCTCTGTCTTGAATATTCTCAATGACAGAGTATCCACAGTTCTCTGGGATAGAGAATTCCAAAGATTTACAACCCTTTGAATGAGGAAATTTCTCTTCATCTCTGTCCTAAATACCTGACCCCTTATTCTGAGACTGTGTTCCCATCTTCTACATTTCCCAGCATGGGGAAACATTTTTTCAGCATCTACCCTGTTAAGCCCCTTAAAAATTTTATGTTTCAATTGTATCACCTTTCATTTTTCTAAACTCCTTGGAATGCAGGCCTAGTCTACTAAATCTCCCCTCTTAGACAATCCCTTCATCCTTGTGAACTTTCAATGCACTCCTTCCAGGGCAAGTCCATCCTTCTTGAGGCAAGGAGACCAAAACTGCATACAGTATTCCAGATATCAGCTCACCAATGAACTGTATAACCATAGTAAGCATAGTAAGACTTCTTTACTCTTATGCTCCAAACCCATTGTAACAAAAGCTAACATACAATTTGCCTACCCAATTGCATCCTGTACCTGCATGTTAACTTTCTGTGATTCATGTACAAGGATGTGGTCAGTCATTTAAGAAATTTGGTCCTGGGGGTTAGAGGCATGGTACTGTGAGGCAGTGTGGCACAGGGGAGGTATCTGCATGCTGTAAGTCAGGAGATGAAAAGTCATGGGGGGTATTGTATGGTCTCATGAGTGGAGGTGCGGGTGGAAAGTCAGAGTACATATGGCCTCGAGAAGGGGAGTGGTCAGGTTGACAAAGGGCATGGGGATATCAACATTAAAGGGTTCATGGGGGAGGACAGGAATATAAACATACACAATGATGGGGTCAAGGATAAAGGGGGATTTTGGATAGTAACAGGAGGAATAGAAATTAGGAGGCAGTGACTATGGGGAAGGATGGGAGGAACTTGGTGGCTGATAGGGGGAGGTTGGAAGCTGGTCCCACTCACAAATCCAATGAGCACCATGTTTTCCCTCAGTGATCAATGACGCAGTTCGAAAAACAAGTTTAAAAAATATGGGAGGGGTCTCAAAGCATATGGAAGGAGCTGTGCACAACTATTTTGGGCCAATTGAAGGGGCACCCTATAACTGTCTTACCCAAACCATGGAGAGAATGGCTCAGTTGAGTGCTGGACTCATTCAAACATATGTATGAATATACAAACATACGAATTAGGAGCAGAAGTAGGCTACTCGGCCCCTCAAGCCTGCTTTGCCATTCAATAAGATCATGGCTGATCTGAATGTAACCTCAACCCCACATTCCTGCCTATCTCCGACTAACCTTTCACCCCCTTATTAATCAAGAATCTATCTAGCTCTGCCTTAAAAATATTCAAAAATTCTGCATCCATGTCTTTTGAGGGAGAGAGTTCCAAAGACTCACAACCCCCAAGAGAAACAATTCTTCTCATCCCTGTCTTAAATGAGCGACCCCTTAATTTTATACAATGCCCTCTAGTTCTTGATTCTCCCAGAAGAGGAAACATCCTCTTCACATCCAACCTGTCAAGACCCCTCAGGATCTTAAAGGTTTCAATTAAGTCGCCTCTTACTCTTCTAAATTCCAGTGTATACAAGCCTAGCCTGTCCAGCCTTTCCTCATAAGACAAAGACTTGAGGGTCTCATGGATAATGAATGAGCTTGGCTCCTTTTCTAATGGTGCGCATTCAGGCAACAATCCATTAAGTTTAAGTGCTGCAGTGTATGTGACATCTGATCCTCACAGAGGTATGTCAGAATGGATGCAGGCTCCAAGAATCAAAGACCATGTCTGCTGCGCAGAGGCAACAAGGGCCCTACAAGCCTCCATCTTCCCAGTGCATTGGCCATTGCTTACAAGGTATCATGCTTGCGGTCAGAACAGAAGTGCAAGGACCGAATATCCACAGCTGTTGTTAAGGCCACTGAAGAACAACCAACACAAGGCTGACTGTGGCTACTAGGACTTGGGTCTTTGGACCCTAACAAACACCCTCATTGTGAATGTGCATTCACATCTGAGGGGAAAGATCAGCCACCTGTTGTCCTCCAGGATGATATCATCCTGCGAGGGGTGGCCTTGGTATGCGAAATGCAGACTAAGAAAGGACTGGAGAATGCATAGCTGCCTTTTATATGGAGGAACACAAATCAATGGGAACTAACATTGATTGCACAATTGTATCAGTTCACAGAAACAAGGAGGAGTTGAGAATGCAGGATGCTGCCTTTTTGATAGTTTTGATGCGAATGAAGAGAAGAAGGGCAAGTCGCTATTTGGCACAGCTCAGGGAAGACCATCACCCTGAGGAACAAGAAGCAGCGAGGAGGACCCAGAGACCCAGATACTGATTAGGAGGGAACCAAATCCACAAAGACGTTTGGCGCGACCAGGGATCTACAGAAGAGGCTGCTCATACATGGAAATGAGCAAAAGACCGTGCTGCAGACATCTTCACTTGTTTAGGGATGTGGTAGCTCATATTTGCCATTCTCCATGAGGAACTCATGCCACGCGAGGGAGGGCATCCAATGCCAGTTGCACTTAAGGTTGCCACCACACAACTATTTTGCCAGTGGTATCTTACAGGACTCCACTGGGGACCTCTGTAGAATCTCACAATTGAAGACACATAAATGCATAACGGAGGTGACTGATCCCTTTTGAATAAAGCTCACCATTACATGCAGTTCTGCATGGATGAAGCAAGCCAGAGGCTGCCAGAGCTGTGGGATTCGCAGTGATTTCAGGCTTCCTGCAAGTTCAGGGTGCCATCGACTCCACACATGTGGCCTTGAGAGTTCCCTGGCAGCAGCCTCTGAGGTTCATTAATAGGAAAGGATTTCACTCTCTCAGCATCCAGCTTAACTGTGATCACAGAAAGCAGATCATGCATGTTTGTGCTAGGCACCCAGGCAACTCTCACAACTCTTACGCCTTGAGTCACTCGCAGTCATCATTGACTTGAGTCATCGTTGTTTGCTGCACCCTGGACAACCTAATGCTGCAAAGGGGGGATGCATTGCCAGAGGAAGACATGGGGGAGCTACACATCTCCTCAGATGAGGAGGACATTGAAAGTGATGAATTTGCAGAGGGCAAGAATTCATAACAACCTCATAACTACAAAATTACAGGAAGAATAAGGTGAAGACAAGCTCCTATGAGCGCAGTTCTCCTCACACTTCGATGCAGGGGAGACAATGAGACCTTTATTGTCATCTTCAACATCTCATGAAAAGACATTAATCTGAAAATGACAATGGAGGAAGCATAAGTCACCTTGAACCCTAACGATGGGGGCGTCCTTGGAAGGCGCCTGGGGAGCATGTGGCCGCTGTGTAATGGGATAAGCACTCCACTAGCACACATCCTTAAGCAACTACATATAGTTCAGCCCTTTTAACCATGCTGCACAAAAGTCAGTGACCATGGCAGCCTTCTAGAGGCAGAAATGCTACTACACACATAGATGCACTCATACAATTGTGACAGGAGCTTAGCAAGGAGGCTCTAAGAGGTAAAACATCTGTTAACGGTTATCGCTTGACCGTCGGAAGACAGAGCTACATCTGGACAGTACCATCACTCCAAGCGCCAGCTCTCATGCATGATTAGTACAGAGGCCGTATCTTGATACTGAGCCCCAAGACGCCATCGGACATCAGGACGCAGTGATCTGTAACACGACGACATGCACCCAAAGTTACAAGTTATGTTATCATTGTATTCACAGAATGGTTCAGCAGGACCATTGTGTGATTATTGTCAATTACTCATGACCCCGCATTCTTCGGATGCCTGCCAAGTTTACATCCTGCATTGCTTTGACATCTGGGAGAGATGTAGCCCAGACAGTTTTGACACAGCAGCCAATGATAACTCAGTCCCTTCACAGATACTGATGAGCGCTCAGGAGATGTGCCGGAGCATTGCTTTCATACCATTACAGTCCTCGACAGTGTCCATCTCACAAAGGCCAATCCTTGCTATGAAGCCTAAGACATTGCACAGTCATGTAATGAAATCCCATATTGATAGGCATTCTGTTACCTCACAGAGGGATTCCATCAACCAATGCTAGGCAGCCATTCAGGGGCAAAGTAACATCCTCACAGGTTGTTAGAGGCCATAACCAGACTGGAGCGAAGGATGGAGGAGTCCATCCATGTTCCGTCCATTAATATAGATTGTAAACAGCTGAGGCGCAAGTACTGGGAGATAGGAAATAGTTTGGAAGGACGATAGGGTCAAGTGTTGGACCAAATATATTAGTTTCTATCTGTGCTGTTAATTCATCTAGCTTATTGTGAATGCTAGACCCCTCATGATTTTGAACATCTCTATCAAATCTCCTCTTAATCTTCTCTCTCCAAGGACAGCCCCAGCTTCTCCAATCTATCCACCTAATTGACACTCCACATCTCTGAAACCATTCTTGTGAATCTTTTCTGCACCCCCTCTAATGCCTTCATAGTCTTCTAAAGTGTGGTGCCCAGAAGTGGACACAATACTCCAGCTGCAGCCAAACCAGTGGCCAAACCATTCAATCATAACTTTCTTGCTTTTGTACTTTATGCCCCTGCTTATAATGCCCAGGATCCCATGTGCTTTATTAACCACCTTCACAACCTGCCCTGCAGTCTTCAATGATTTGAGCACATATACCCCCAGGTCCCTCTGCTCCTGCACCCCTTTAGAATTGTACCCTTTTAAATTGTCTTTCCTCATTCTTCCTACCAAAATGAATCACTTCACACTTCTCTGCATTAAATTTCATCCGTCACTTTTCTGCTTATTCCACCAGCCTGTCCCTGTCCTCTTGAAGTTTATCAGGGTCCTCCTCAGTCCCCAATTCAGGTACTTCCAAGTTTTGTCTCATCCACAAATTTTGAAATTGTGCCATATACACCCAAGTCTAGGTCATTAAGTTATGTCAATAAAATCAGTGCTCTTAACACTGACCCCTGAGCAACTCCACAGTATACATTCTTCAAGTTAAAAAAACCATTCACCACTACTCTGTTTCTTGTCACTCAGCCAATTTTATATCCACACTGCTACTGTCCCTTTTATTCCATAGGCTCTAACTTTGCTGCCAAGCCTATTATGTGGCACTTCGTCAGATGCCTTTTGGAAATCCAAGTACGCCTCATCAGCCACATTACTATCATTGACACTCTCTGTTTCCTCATCAAAAAAACTCAAGCAAGTTAAATACAATTTGCCCTTAACAAATTTATGCCAACTTTCCTTAATTAATCCACATTTGTCCAAGTGACTGTTACTTTTTTTCCAAAGTATCTTTTCTAAAAGCTTTCTCACCACTGAGGCTAAACTGACTATCCTGTAATTACTGGGTTTATCCTTACAGCCTTTCTTGAACAAGGATTTAACATTTGGGAGTAACAACCAGCCTGGCTTGCAGTCACATCCTCCTGTCCCTTATCATTGACTAATTCTAAACTTCTACTTAACCTAAGGTGTGTGACTGCCTCCTGGAACAACGTGCCCAGGTAACTCTCCCCCTTCCTGATGCCCCACAATGCCTGCAGCTCAGATGCAAGCTCAACAAATCTGAGCTGAAGTTACTCGACCTCTAGTCACCTATTGCAAATGTAGATGTCTGGGATTGCAGTGCTCGCCTGAAGCTCCCCTTCGCTACAGTTTAGGCATGCCGCCTGCCCTGCCATGTCTTTCTAACCATATTTCTTTATTGATTGTTTAGTTAATTACTTATTTTTGAGTGTTTGATGGGACAGTGCAGAGGGAGATTTACTCTGTATCTAACCTACGCTGTGCCTCCCCTGGGAGTGTTTGACTGGACAGTGTAGATGGAGTTTTACCATTTATCTAACACGTGCTGTACCTGAATTGAGAGTGTTTGATGGCACAGTGTAGAGGGAGTTTTATTCTACAACTAACCTGTTCTGTACCTATCCTTTGATGCCGATTCTGAGTACCTGAAACAGGAAGAGTTCTATTCCTCAGCACTGACATTCTTCACCTTAATGAGTTCTAGTTAGAAACCCTTTCCATTCTGGGCTGCCACAGGTTAAACACATTCCCAGGCCTGCTGCTTAACTAACTTAAATTAGAACAGGTTGAAGTCTTCAAGGTGCCAAAAGCTTTGGCTGTGCCAGTTGGTGTTATCTGGCATTAGATGAATGTTTAATCAGGCTTTGAGTGTTATGCTAAGTGAGGTTTCAGTTTCACACCATAATCTATCTCTGCTGCATGTGTTATATTTTTCTTTGAATCTTGCATTGAATGATGAGGCAGGGAGGAGGAGAATGATCCACATTAGATCTGAGGCCACTGCAGATACAGTTTAAGGTTGTGGTCGATTGGTTGTGTCACACTTGTGTTATTTTCTCCTCACCAGCAGGAGGTGCTGACCAAAATTAGACAATGGCCGCATGAAGTGTCGCATTCCCCCATTTTTCACACCAGCCACCTTGCAGTTTCTCTTGATTGACCATGACAGTTTAGTGCCAGTTGACAGCACCTTCTCAAGGGCAATTAGGAATGAGCAATAAATGCTGGCCTAGCCAATGACATCCACATTCCATGATCGAAAAAAAATTCAGAACTGGGTGAACCTAATACAAAATCATCTGACTGTAGGCCCTCACTGCAAGCAGACGGAAGACTTTCATCCGTTTACACTGGGTTTGGCTTGAGCTAAAAGGCCAATGTTCAACGAACTCACTATTGACAGTTGGAGACGGTCAATCAACAAGGATGCTAAAGTGCATCCATACATTATGGCAAATTACTGCACCAGGGAAACAGCAACTCAGAAGGGACGCAGCATCATTCACCAGTAATTTGACTCTTCAGTGGGACCCTCAAACCTTCACAAGGCTTGTGCAGAGAGCAAACTCATTTTATTACATAATTCAAATGTCTCACATTAAAGCTATATTTTTATGAAAGTACAAAAAATATTCACAATTCCCAGGTCCAAGTGTGCCTAATAAACCAAATAACAGCAAACAGGAAGTTCTTCCAATGACGCAGTGAGTTACCAAGCAAGGCAGTATGAGAGTGCTTATTAAATATCTGAAGTGTTACAGTCATTCACACAAGGCGCTTGAGATGGAGTGGAGTTTACTGAGTGACAGTGTGAGGGAGATGGATTAACTTCAGTAAATACAGTCAATATAATTTTTAATGATATGCAGAAGAGTGAGAGATGTGAGAAGTCTACATGCCAAAGAACCAGTTTTCATGTCTTGATAATAACCTAAGAAATATTTGGCATAAAAATCTGTAACAGTAAAATCACCAATGTCAAATACCTATTGTGGAGCTGGGCTCAAAAGGGACCTGGGTCAAAAATTAATCTAACTCTATCGCCAATCTGCAGCCCCTTTGCTTGTGGCCCGTTGGGTTGAGTGAATTTACCTCATTAGTATATGTACATTAGAAGTGATTCACTGTCGTCTGATCACCTGAATGCAAATGACTAACAGCTGCTGGATTACTATGTGACTATTGAGTATGGGGAGCTAAGCACATAATAAGAAGCGCATAGAGGCAGCAAGTTCTGCAATGCATGAATGCCACCTTTAGTTAAGTGAATGTAAGGTGATCCCTCAAAGTTCTGCACATTTTGGGTTGAATTCAATAAAACACTGTAGGAACAGGAGCATGGTATTAAAACAAAAATAGAAGAGCAGCTTGTCACCTGATAGGCCATTGTCTCCCATGCCCAACTTGCAACATGAAATCAATACAAAAGCAAAATACTGGATGCTGGAAATCTGAAATAAAAACAAAAACTGCTGGAAATGCTCAGCAAGTCAGGCAGCACCTATGGAGAGAACAGGGTTCTGATGAAAAGTCATTGAGCTGAAGTGTTAACTTTGTTTCTCTCTATAGATGCTGCCTGACCTGCTGAGCATTTCAAGCAATTTTAGTTTCTATTGCAACACGACATTCTCCATAACCTTTCTTTGTCTCTCTTTTGTTCATCAATAATTATGTGGTCAGTTCTCCTCTGGAACTTACACATAAGCAAAAGACTCTGGACTCTGGATATCTGAAATAGAGACAGAAAATGCTGGAAACACTCATCAAGTCTGGCAGCATCTGTGGAGAGAGAAACAGTCAACATAACAAACCTAAAATGTTAACTCTGTTTCTCTCTCCGGAGATGCATGCATCTCTCTTGTTCCATCTCAGCTTCAAATACCATGTCCAGCAAACTTTCATTCTTAACTCATTCTTTTGTTGGTCCTCAAAGCTGTGGCATTCTTTCCCTCCCTCAAACTTCCATCCATGCCACCGGCAATCTAGTTTTGAAAACCAAAGCTTGGGATCACTGAGTCAGTCAATTCTTCTGTGGATCCTAGTCTTTGCTGTGTGGAGCAGGCTGATAATTCTCCACATTCTCTCACAAAGACAGTGTAGCTATCCCAGCATTCATAATGATAGAGACATTTCTCTTCTTAAACCATGGAGCATTAATACAGGGCTTTTGTCACCTTTGTGGTTTCTGGGATAGTTCCATGCCCATAGCTGCAGGAGAAAATAAGACATTTAAATGCCACATCCAATGCTGACTGTGAAGAGAGTGAGGAAAATGAAAAAGAGAAAGACAGGAAAGGAGGTTAGTAGAGAATGCAATATTTCCTGAACAACCTGTGGCTCCTGTGATATGTTGTAACCAACCACATTTAGCCAGCTTTATATTTTTAGCATGCAACAGTGCCTCAAATGTGCTCTTCAACTGAGACTTAGCCGACGTTCACTGCTCTATGGCTACCTGACTACCATGTAAAGCCATAGAAAGTGTACAGCATAGATTGACCAGGATGATACCAGGGATGGGAAATTATAGTTATGCAGAGATACTGAAGAGATTTGAGATACTGTAACTATTTCCACTTGATCAAGGAAAGCTAAGGAGATTTAATACAGGTGTTTAAACATCGGGCCTTGGTCTTCACCTTTAGAACTTGGATTCTTTGCTTATGTTTTTCGGTTAAAAGAGAATCACCCCTCTTTTTCTTTTGATACTTGCAGAATTTGCTTAAGTAATCCCTCTTTACACTGTTTCTCCCAATTGAGTTAATCAAGCAAATAATTAAATATAAACTTGGAAGAGAGAGACTAAGCAGCATGTCACTCATGATGTGCCTTTCCAGCTTTCCTCAGCTACCTTGTTGTGCCAGTCGAGAGTAGATATTTTCATTTCGCCCCATCCATGCAAAATCTACCCTTACGGCAATCAACCACAATAAACATGTGGTTTATTGAAGCGTGACAGACAGAATAAGGGATGAGTTATTTCTCGAAAGTTCCATTTTTGTGATTCCTCAGTGATAATGCTTTCCTTTAACCATAGCTTGCAATGACCTGGCAGCTAGGCCCAAGTCACCATGACAACAAGTTGCATTTTTTTGTGTCTAAAGCCTGTGATACTTTTCTTGTTACTGTTTGCTGTGGACTTCCCAATAACAAACAAAACATTTATGAAAAAATTCATGCTCTTGAAATGTCCCAAAGCACTTCACAGTCAATAAATTATCAGAATCTTCTCTCTGTTCATAGTGATCCACACCAATCCAGAAGTTGGGAGATTAGTGCCTGATGGTGATAGATGTGTTCTGTTTTCTGGACCATTTGAATGGAATCACGGTCTAAGAAGGAAAATGCTGGCCACTCAAAGGGTCAGGAAGGGGTAAGCCAACTACTCAAGAGGGTCAAGGAAAGAGAAAGCCAGCCACTCAGAGGCTCAGGAAGGAGAAAGCCAGCCAATCAAAAGGTCTGGAAAGAGTAACCCATCAATTGGAACAATCTCAACTGCATTTATATAGCACCAATAATGCAGTAAAATATCCTAAGATGCTTGTCAGACAAAACCTGACACTGAACCACATAAGGAAAGGTTAGGAAAAGTGATCAAAAGCTTGATCAAAGAAGTAGGTTTTAAACAACATCCTAAAGTAGGAGAGGGAATCAGGGAGATTTATGGGGGGATGGTTCAAAACTTCAATCTTGAAGGTGAAGGCACGAACTCCAACGATGGGGTGAAGGATATAGGGGTTGAACAAGAAGCCAGAGCTGAAGGAATGCATGGATCTTGGATGGTTGTCGGGCTGAAGGAGGTTATGGTGATATGGAGGGGTAAAGCAATAGGACAATTTGAAAACAAGGATAAGAATCTCTGTCCCTATCTCTCTCTCTCCCCCCTCTCTCTCCATCCTCTGTCAGAGCTCCCTCCCTTCTCTCTTACTGTCTATCTGCATGCCGATTTCATTATTTTTCTGTCTCTAACATTCTCTCCCTCTCTCTGCCTCTCCCACTGTTTATCTGTCTCTTTTCCAGTCAGGCATGTGTTGGGCCACAGACAACTGGAGCCAACACAGTTTTGGGGAGATGGTAGTGTAATGATGATGTCGCTGGACTAGTAATCCAGAGGCTCAGGCTTATGCTCTGGAGACATGGGTTCAAATCCCACCTTGCAGCTGGTGAAATTTAAATTCAATACAATCTGGAATTGAAAGCTAGTCTCAGTAATGAATGATTGTTGAAAAACCCATCTGATCACTAATGCCCTTTAGGAAAGGAATCTGCTGTCCTTACTGGTCTGGCCTACATGTGACTCCAGACTCACAGCAATGTGGTTGACTCTTAACTGCCCTGTGAAATGGCCTAGCAAGCAACTCAGTTCAAGGCCAATTAGGGATGGGCAACAAATGCTGGCCTTGCCAGCGATGCCCACATCACCTGAAAAAATAAAATAAATTAAGCCCAGGTTGAGGCACTGACTTTGAGATTGATCCCAGGGATGAGGAATGATTATGGGTTTGGAGGGACACAGGGAATAATCTGGGAGCACAATGCTGTCTTCAAGTGGAGGGTGGGTATAACTTCACTCCTGCACTTGCAGGGTTTGCGAGGACTGGTCCTGCATTAGGACAGAAGCCTAGGAACATATATATCACTTGCTCAATTGTCAGGGTGCAGACAGTATTGTGTAGGGTAGAACAAGCTGAAAGGAGTGGAGACAGAATTTAAAGGTGTGGGCATAGAACCATGCAGTGTAGAAGGAGACCTGCTGTGCCCGTGCAGCTCTTTGAAAGAGCTGTCAATTAGTCTCATTGCCCTGCCTTTTCCGCATAACCCTGCAAATCTTGTCTTTTAGTATTTATTCAATTCCCTTTCGAAAGTTACTGTGGGTCTGCTTCCACCCTTTCTAGCAAAGCATTCCAGCTGTGGGTCTGTTCCACCCTTTCTAGCACAGCATTCCAGCTGTGGGTCTGCTTCCACCCTTTCTAGCACAGTATTCCAGCTGTGGGTCTGCTTCCACCCTTTCTAGCACAGCATTCCAGATCATTATCATTTGCTGCCTTCAGAAATTTTTCACATATCCCAACAGATTCTTTTGCCAATTATCTTAAATCTGTGAACGTTGGTTACTGGTCCTCCTGCCACTGAAAACAAGTTTCTCCCTATCTATATTAAAACCCTTCCTAATTTGGGACACTTGCATCAAATCTTCCATTAAGAGAACTCGAAACGTCAACTTTGCTCTTCTCCGTCGATGCTGCCAGACCTGCTGAGTGTTATTTCTGTTTTTGTTTTCCATTAACCTTCTCGGTTCTAAGAACAATACCAGCTTCTCTGGTCGTGCCACACATGAGGTCTTCCTTATATATTTTATTAACAACAGAAAATTTGTGCCCTTCTTATGGTCTCATGGTAAAGATACGGTGCTCTCCCCCCACTCCCACACTGAAAAATCGGAATACTTTTTTTCTGCCATATAAAGGCTCTTTAGATAATATATTTGAAAAAGGGGGAAAATGCCTACTTGAAAATTCACAACCATTTCGTTTAAATACTAGGAGACTGATGTTGAGCTTTCTCATTAATAAGACGCATCTCCTCTGGCGAGCCTGCATATGAGTCGAAGGATTCGATAGTTGTAAATTGCTTCCACCTCCCATTTTTTATCTGGTTAAAAATGAGGCAAAGGTGGGTGGGGCAGTGTGACTATTTAGCTTACACTGTCCCCCACTTTAGATGAAAACGGGGACATTAACGATATACACGGCATTTTTAGATCCCAGCACTCAGCACGGGTTATTCTTAACGCATCTCTCTTGCTAGTGCCACCGATCTGCATTAATCTTTTGGGACTGTGGAGATCTAGTGAATGAACACAGTGCTGGAGTGGGTTTCAATAACTTAAGAACAGAAGCATGTTCCTAACACGTCTCCTGCCAATTAGACGGATGCAGCGGTATCCTGTGAGTAAAAGCAACGCCGGGTAGTGTACATATCCCTGGCTGCCCTGCGTCGCATCAGGGCAATCCAGATCTAATACTCTGAACACATCTCCCGCCCATATGGGCAGTTACTGTTTCATTAACTAATGCCTTGAAAGTAAAGGATGCGTTTCCATTAAGTGATTGAACTGTCTCTTTCCACTCACTGCACGAAACCAACCCAGAACTCCACATTTAAACGCGAGTGTAATGTTTCTGTAACAGATTGTGCTCTGAGTCATGGCTCATAAAATGCATCGTACTTGCTGGGCGCAGAGCGGAACACACATCGCATATTTGCGAATGTTAATGTATTAAACTGCGACCAGGATTTGTATTAGATGCAGTATGAGTGCATTTAAATTAAGCTTCAGGCTTGATTTGATACATAATTAAGTCAACTGTGCAGAGCCAAAACATCTTAACCCATTAGATGCCGATGGCAAGATGTTTGCCTTGGATGGGATGGAGCATTCGTATATTTTGGGGAGGTGGGGCTGCAAAATGCTACGGTTCTTTCTCATTGAGGTGTTCTCCCCTCTCCATAATGTAAGCCCTTGGAGGTGCCTCTTACCTGTACCATTCCAACCCCTTCTCATAGTGCCTATCGAAGAAGTGAGGCTCCACCCCGACGGCCCTGACGTCCGGATGCACCCGGATAGCCTCCAGCAGTGCCCGGGTGCCTCCCTTCTTCACTCCGATGATGATAGCCTGGGGCAGTCGCTGGAGCCCGAAGTCCGGGGTGCTGTTACTCCGGCTCAGTTCCTCGTCCGTGGTGCTGGATTCCTGGGCTTCCTTCTCAAGCCAGCTTTGCACCGTGTAGACCTCGACCGGGCTGTTCCTCCAGTCGCTGGTTGTCCCCGCCACCTCCCCCGAGACTCGGTCAGAGCTGGCCGTCTCCACCCTGGGACTCGGGCTGAGCCAATCCCTTGGAGTTGTCGGGCGCTCGCCAACTCTGTCTTGCTTCTGTTCAGTCACCAGGGGCCGGGATTGGTACAGGTAGCTGGTGTCGTGCAAGGGAAATTGGATGGAGGTGTAGCAACTCATCAAAGTGTAGCAGACATAGGTGAGTGAGAGAGACAGAGTGAAGGCAAAGAGCAGCCGCTGAGATACTTTATATGGATGGACTGTTGGGCTGGACCAGAAAGCCATTTCTCACAGCAATGCTGTTCAAAGGACAGTTGAGAGACATCTTCTCACTCCAAATGTTGCATGAACCTTTGCAATAAACTGTCCCCATCTAATCCTGATGGAACGAAAGGACCTCTGATTTATTTTACTGCAAGGCACATTCTACTCCGAGCGCATCAGTTCTCGAAAGCAAATGCCCATTGCATTCCGAATATTGATTCCCCTTTTTGCCTCGGGCTTTTATTCCAGATTATATTATTTTTTTCTTACAAATCGCAGTATTGAATCCGACTGTCCTCGCCCCGGTTGCATCGCCGAGAATAGAGTCCATCTGCAAACAGCAACCACAAATCCTTTAATACACAGGAGATCCTGATTACAGATCACAGAATCAGAAAGGCTCCGGATTCAGCTCCCGTTCCCTGGAAAAGCAACAACCATCTGGAACAAATTCTGCAAATCCTTTCCTTCAGCTCACTGATCAATGACCGCTCAGCAACACAATCTCGTCAGCACCGACAACGCAGGTGAGCGGCGACTGGAGCTCCCAGTCAGCACCGAGTCTCCAGCAAAGTGCAGTGTAGCCTGCCAGACTACCAGCCCTCCTCCCCTCTCCCGTCCTCCCCTCTCCTGTCCTCTCCCGTCCTCCCCTCTCCTGTCCCCTCCTCCCCAGACCTCTCCTCCTCAGACCCCTCCCCCATGCCCCTCCTACCCGACCCCTCCTCTTCAGATGCCTGCTTTCCTGTCCCGCCTCCCCATACCCAATCTCCTCAGAACCCTCCTCCCCTTTCCCCTCCCCATCCCCTTTTCCTGTCCATCCTCCCCACTAGATCCCCTCCCCCTCTCCTCCTACCCAATCCCCTCCTTCCCTCCCTCATTATCTCTATCATCTCCTCTTCGTTCCTCCCCTCTCCCCTCCTCCCATATTCCCCCTCCCTCCTCCCTTCTCTCCCTCTCCCCTCCACACTCTCCTCCCCGCTAGTTCCTTTCCCCACCCCTCTCTCCTCCCCCTCTCCCCTCCTCCTCCTCCCCTCCCCTCCTCCCCCTCCCCTCCTCCCGTCTCCCCCTCTTCTCCCCTCGATCTCCTCTCCCCTTCTTCCATCCCCCTCCTATCCTCCCCTCTCCTACTCTCCCTCTTTACCCTCTCCCCTCCCGTCTCCCCTCCTCCCCCTCCCCTTCCCCTCCACCCCTCCCCTCCTCCCCTCCCCTCCTCCCGTCCCCCTCCTCCTGTCTCCTCCTCCCATCTCCCCTCCTCCCATCTACCCCTCACCCCTCCTCCCCTCTCCCCATCTCCTGTCTCCCCTCTCCCCTCCCCTCCTCCCCTCTCCCCCTCTCTTCTCCCCTCCTCCCCTCTCCCCCTCTCTTCTCCTCCTCGATCTCCTCTCCCCTTCTTCCCTCCCCTCCTATCCTCCACTCTCCCTCTTACCCTCTCCCCTCCTCCTCCCCTGCCCTCTGCCCCTCCCCCTCCTCCACACCCCTCCCAATATCCTCCACATCCCTCCCAATATCCTCCACAGCCCTCCCAATATCATCCCCCTTCCCTCCTTTCTTGTCTCCACATTCCCTCCCCTCCGGTTTCACGTCTTCTCACCCCTCTCCCCTTCCCCTCTTCCATCTTTCTTCACTATCCCACCCCTACCCTGCCCTACCCCTGCATTCCTGCCTCCCCTCCCCTCTCCCTGCTCTACTCCCCTATCCACTCACTCCCCTCCACTCTCTCCCTCCCATCTCGCTCTTCCCTCTCACCCTTCCCTCCCCCTCTCCCCGGTCCATCTCCCATCTCTCCCTCCCCTCTCCTACTCAGTCTTCCCTCTCCCATCTCCTCTCTCTCCCCACATCTCTCCCCCTCTGATCTCCCCTCCAGCCTCCCCATATGATCTCCCCCTCCCTTCTTATCCATTGCACTCCCCTTCTCCTGTCTCCCTCCCCTCATCTCTCTCCCACTCCCCGCCCTTCTCCCGCTCTCTTTCCCCCTCCCTTTGCCCCTCCCCCATCTCCTGCCCTCTCACCCCACCTTTTATTCCATCCCCCTGAATCTCTCCCCCCCTCCCCCTCCACTTTCCATCTCCCCCCTCTCCCCCTCCCCTCTCCACCTCATTCTCCCTTCATCTGTCCATCAATCTCTGCCTACCCTACTACTCATCATCCACTCTTCCCCCTCTCTCCCTTCCCTTTCCCACTGCCTTCTCTCCCTCCCCCTCCACCCACCTCCTCTCCCCTGCCCATGCCTCCCCCTCCCCTCCCTATCCCTTCCTCCCTTCCTCCGCACTCCCCTCCCCTCCCACTTTGCCCTCCCCTTTAACCCTCTCTCTTCCCCTCCCCCTTTCCCCTCACCCTCTCACTCCCTTCTCTCCTCCCCAATCTCCTCTCCCCTTTTGCCATTTACCCCCTTCCTCCCCTCCCTTCTCCCCTCCATTTTCTCCTCCTCCCTCTCCTCTCTTCCCTTCTATCCTGCCCTACCCTACGCCCTCCTACTTTCTGACCCTCCTCTTTCCCCTTTCTCTACCCCTCCCCTCCCTCCTCCCACTTTTTGTCCACTTACATCTCCCTTCCCCTCCACTCCCTTCTCTTTCAATCTCCTCTCCTCCCTTCTCCATCCCCTACTCCCCTCTCCATTCCCCTCCTTTCCTCAATAAAAATATTTCCCAATAATCTTAGAGAAACTACGGGAAGACACAAATATTCTCAATAACATAAGAGAGAAAAACTGAAGGAAAGCAGAAATGGTCCCAATATTTTTGAAAATATTTGTGCTTTCCTGTAGTTTCCCTCAGGTTATTGGGGAATGTTCTTGTTTTTGTCATCTTTCTCCCTGAGATTAATGAGAATATTCCTGCTTTCCTGTAGTTATTCTCTGTTCATGCTGCCCTGTAGTTGTTGGGAATTTTGCAGTTTTACATCCCTGTTAGTTTATTTGCTTGCATCAGGAAAGTTGCCCCTCTTGTTTCTTCAAGATACATCAACATCTCACAAACTTTTAAATCAGGGACTTGTGGACTTGATCTAATAAATGCATATTGACTGATGAATAGTTCCATTGTTTCTTTATTTTAGATTTTTGCATAAATATTGGCGATTCACAGGCTTAAATGCTGCAATAATTTGGAAATCACATTAAATCTTTCTGAATCTCTCAAAGGTTTGCTTATATAAAGTATTTGGGTAGCTGAAGTAGCCGAGGCTGAAATCCTTGATTTGTGTTTAAAAATGTAAAGTTTGTGGCGATAAATCCAGTTAAATATTGTGTTGGTAACAGCCTGGCTCCAAACTGCAGCTACATAGTCGGAGACTGGATTGAAAGTAATCAGCAATGGAAACCTACATTAATCTCCATCTGAAATAAAAACAGAAAATGCTGGAAAAACTCAGCAGGTCTGGCAGCATCTGCGAAGAGAGAAACAAAGTTAATGTTTCGAGTCCATATAGAGCTAAAGAAGAAAGAGAGGGAAAGGAAGAGAATCCAGGAACTGCAGAGCAGAAACCAGCAAGACAAACAATGTTGAACTGTATTGACTGGCATGTTGGAGCTGTGCAGTGATCTAGTTCAGGCTTAGCTCTGAAAAAGAGT